>NC_086446.1:74287806-74655306 GCF_028390025.1 Pseudophryne corroboree | reverse complement strand
CCTTGAAGAGTACAAAACAGAAATTGAGCGACAATTACAAGACCAGTCTACTTACCTCAAGTTACCAAGAGATCCAACCCCTAGATTTAAGGAAAAGCTGGCAAGGCTCTTAGAACAAGCTGCCGTAGATTGCATCATCACTGGTAATATCAAGGATGTCTTACTGCCGACACAGTTTTACCCAACCCCTAAGATACGTAAAACACTTGTAAGACTGCCTGGCTGTATCAGGAGTGATACAAAAATAAGTTTCACTATTATCAATGTCATGCTTTCATGTGCTTTTAGCACCAAATACAAAGAACAGAATGAGTAAACATACTGAAGAAGTACTAGTTACCCATTACATATCAGGTTGCATACAGACTATATACAATTCATGTTTTTAACATCACTTGATTATTATATGAGTGCTTTATGTTAAATCTTCAGAAAGGTGGTTGGTGTTTATCATGAATATAATATGGTGCTTTTAATAGGACAAGAAGAAGAAATACATATATATATATATATATATATATATACCCACTGCTCAAAAAAATAAAGGAAACACTTAAACAACACAATGTAACTCAAAGTCAATCACACTTCTGTGAAATCAAACTGTCCACTTAGGAAGCAACACTGATTGACAATCAATTTCACATGCTGTTATGCAAATGGAATAGAGAACAGGTGGAAATTATAGGCAATTAGCAAGACACCCCCAATAAAGGAGTTGTTCTGCAGGTGGTGACCACAGACCACTTCTCAGCTCCTATGCTTTCTGGCTGATGTTTTGGTCACTTTTGAAAGCTGGCGGTGCTTTCACTCTAGTGGTAGCATGAGACTGAGTCTACAACCCACACAAGTGGCTCAGGTAGTGCAGCTCATTCAGGATGGCACATCAATGCGAGCTGTGGCAAGAAGGTTTGCTGAGTCTGTCAGCGTAGTGTCCAGAGCATGGAGGCGCTACCAGGAGACAGGCCAGTACATCAGGAGACATGGAGGAGGCCGTTGGGAAGGCAACAACCCAGCAGCAGGACCGCTACCTCCGCCTTTGTGCAAGGAGGAACAGGAGGAGCACTGCCAGAGCCCTGCAAAATGACCTCCAGCAAGCCACAAATGTGTATGTGTCTACTCAAACGATCAGAAACAGACTCCATGAGGGTGGTATGAGTGCCCGACGTCCACAGATGGGGGTTGTGCTTACAGCCCAACAGTGGCGTGCGGTGAGGTCAGTGGCTGGTGAGGCACTACAGCCATAATGTCCACCGAATCTGCCGATGACCCCTACCACCGCCGAGTAAATGCCCGCTACTGACCCTGAGTCGATGCCCTGTGCCACCGCCAATGGCTTACAAATTCGCCCACCATCAACTGACCCAGCCCTCCGCCACTAATTTGCACCTCAGTCCGATGCCGCCAATGCCCGCTGCCTGCCTGCTCATCATACTTGTGATATATTGTACATTTTTATAGAAAAAAAAAATGTTTGGGACTGGGAAGGGAGTGGGAGGAGGACATGAATGCAATTCTATTGTCCAGGGCTTCCATTAACTTAATGGAAAAGAGTCTGAATGGGTTAAAAAAAAATGCGTGAGGTCCCCCCTCCTAAGTGTAACCAGCCTCAGGCTCTTTGAGCCGGTCCTGGTTGTTTAAATACTGGGGAAAAATTGGACAGGGGTTCCCCGTATTTAGACAACCAGCACCGAGCTCTTAGTCCAGTCCTGGTTCCAAAAAATACGGGGGACAAAAGACGTAGGGGTCCCCCGTATTTTTGAAACCAGCACCGGGCTCCACTAGCCAGGGACATAATGCCACAGCCGGGGGACACATTTATGTAGGTCCATGCGGCCGTGGCATTACCCCCCAACTAGTCACCCCTGGCCGGGGTTCCCTGGAGGAGTGGGGACCCCTTAAATGAAGGGGTCCCCCCCTCCAGGCACCCAAGGGCCAGGGGTGAAGTCCGAGGCTGTCCCCAGCACCCCTAGGCGGTGGGTGCCAGGCTGATAGCCATAAGTGTGTAAAAAAAGAGTATTGTTTTTTGTTGTGGAACTACAAGGCCCAGCAAGCCTCCCCCGCTTGCTGGTACTTGGAGAACCTCAAGTACCAGCATGCAGGGAAATAACGGGCAGCGTAAAGGGAACCTGTAGTTCTACAAAAAAAAATACCCAAATAAAAACACAACTCACACACCGTGACAGTAAAAGTTTATTAAAAACACACTTACACACTCACACATACTTACCTACATCCCACGCCGGTCACGTCCACTTGTCCAGTAGAATCCAATAGGGGGACCTGTAAAAATGAGAGAGTGATTACTTACCTACATCCCACGCCGATCACGTCCACTTGTCCAGTAGAATCCAATAGGGACCAGGCACCTGGAAAAATAATGAAAATAAATACTTACAGAGGAGAGAGAGAGAGAGAGAGAGAGAGAGAGAGAGAGAAAAAAAAGAAGACCCGGCCTCTCACTCACAGACAGCTTCCGGCCCGTTGCTTAGTAACGGGACGCGCCTGGCAACACAAGTCACAGTGCCGCAGGCAGGAAGGAGGCGGCAGCGGCTGGAGGCGGAGGGCCAGGAGGAGAGGTGAGCAATGCGGACAACACAAACATACAAACATATAACTCACCCCTCACTCTTGCTTCAGGCCCGTCGCTCCAACGCCAGTCAGAGCCGCAGGGTCACGCCGCCTCTTCCCCCTCCAGCGTCGTGTTGGTGATTGGACAGCGGATCCAGCACTGGATCCGCTGCCCAATCACAGGCGCCTCGCTGACATGGGGGTGGTGTCCCTGTCAGCGAGGCACTTGTTTCAGTGCCGCTTTCCTGCTCTGTTTCAATGGGCTTTTACAGCCCAGTGTTTGGCCCCACCCCCCGCTCTGCCCCCGTTCCCATTATCCACGGGAGGCACTGCTATCAGTGCCTCCCAAAGTCATTTAAACACATCAAATTATTACAATTAAATAAAGAAGATACTATGACACAGACTATGTGTCATAAGTATCTTTTTTGTATGATTTTATTAATTAATCACAGGGGAGGCACTGCCTCCCCTGACTGCACGTCCCTGCAGCCCAACACTGTGCAGGATGTTTGGCATTTGCCAGAGAACACCAAGATTGGCAAATTCGCCACTGGCGCCCTGTGCTCTTCACAGATGAAAGCAGGTTCTCACTGAGCACATGTGACAGACGTGACAGAGTCTGGAGACACCAAGGAGAATGTTCTGCTGCCTGCAATATCCTCCAGCATGACCGGTTTGGCAGTGGGTCAGTAATGGTGTGGGGTGGCATTTCTTTGGGGGGCCGCACAGCCCTCCATGTGCTCGCCAGAGGTAGCCTGACTGCCATCAGGTACCGAGATGAGATCCTCAGACCCCTTGTGAGACCATATGCTGGTGCGGTTGGCCCTGGGTTCCTCCTAATGCAAGACAATGCTAGACCTCATGTGGCTGGAGTGTGTCAGCAGTTCCTGCAAGACGAAGGCATTGATGCTATGGACTGGCCTGCCCGTTCCCCAGACCTGAATCCAATTGAGCACATCTGGGACATCATGTCTCGCTCCATCCACCAACGCCATGTTGCACCACAGACTGTCCAGGAGTTGGCGGATGCTTTAGTCCAGGTCTGGGAGGAGATCCCTCAGGAGACCATCTGCCACCTCATCAGGAGCATGCCCAGGCGTTGTAGGGAGGTCATACAGGCACATGGAGGCCACACACACTACTGAGCCTGATTTTGACTTGTTTTAAGGACATTACATCAAAGTTGTATCAGCCTGTAGTGTGTTTTTCCACTTTAATTTTGAGTGTGACTCCAAATCCAGACCTTCATGGGTTAATAAATTTGATTTCCATAGATAATTTTTGTGTGATTTTGTTGTCAGCACATTCAACTATGTAAAGAACAAAGTATTTAATAAGAATATTTCATTCATTCAGATCTGGGATGTGTTATTTTAGTGTTCCCTTTATTTTTTTGAGCAGTGTATATATATATATATATATATACTAGGTGCTTCATCGCGCTCTACGGGCGCTCTTCACACCGTCGCAAGGGGCTACGCCCCCTTAACCCTTGCATGCCTTTCTGGGGTTCAATATTTGTGTTATATGGAGTATCACCTGCATTCCTTTGTTAGTGGTTAAATATTGCACAATGAAAGGGTGTGCGATGGTGAAGGAGGCGCAGCCCCTTGCAACGGCGTGAACAGCACCTGCAGGCTACAATGTACAGAATGTAGCGGGTGCGGGGGGTACTGCGGATGGTGTCTGTAGATGCTGCGGATGGAGGGGGGGCGGAAGTGGGTGCTGCGGGTACTGTACCTGCCAAAAAGGTAGTTGGAGGGTATGCAGTAACAGGGCCAGGACAGGGGTGACAGGGTCAGAACAGGGTTGACTGGGCCAGGACAGGGGTGACAGGGTCAGAACAGGGGTGACAGGGTCAGAACAGGGGTGACAGGGTCAGAACAGGGGTGACGGGGCCAGGACAGGGGTGACGGGGCCAGGACAGAAATGACAGGGACAGGATAGGGGTGACAGGGTCAGTGTAGGGGCGGCAGGACCAGGACAGGGGTGACAGGGCCAGTATAGGGTTGACAGGGCAAGCACAGGGGTGACAGGGCCAGGATAGGGATAGCAGGGCCAGTATAAGGGTGACAGGGCCAGGATAATGGTGAAAGGGCCAGGATAAGGGTGAAAGGGCCAGGATAAGGGTGGCAGGTCAAGGCCAGGGGTGACAGGGACATGACAGAACACAGGGCACGGGAGAGATTGGTATTAGGGACAGAACAGTGGTGACAGACAGATGTGTCTTACCGGAGTCACTGCTGCTGGCTGCTGCTGTTCCACTCCAACCTGTTGGCATCTGCTGCTGGTGGAGACTTGGCATGGCTGACTGTCTTAGGCTGTATTCCTGCTTCCTCTGCCCATCCGCATCACTCCCCCCCCTCCTCAGTCACACACCGCAGACCTCGCGCAGCTGCCGGGCACTGTGGTAAGGTGAGACTGGGAGTGACTGGTTAGCCCCCAGGAGATGCTGCGGCTGGAGGGAGGAGGGGGTCATAGCATGCACGTGGCGCGGACCTCACGGCTGCTGGGCACTATGGTAAGGGGAGACTGGGAGTGACTGGTTAGCTCCCAGGAGACGCTGATGCTGGAGGGAGGAGGGGGTCAGAGCCTGCAAGCAGCGCGGACTTCTGCAGCGCTACCCGCCGGCTAAAGTGTGTGAAGGAGCTGGGCGCAACTCACTGCGGGTGGCAGCGCTGCAGCTAGCGGTGGGGTCGCAGGGGCTGGAGATAACAGAGGCAGTACGGAAAGTGCACAGCGGCTGGTGACCCACAAAACTACAGCTAAGAAGCGTGGAGTGTGCCAGAATGTGACGCTCCTCCCCGCCAGAGAGACCCTGCTGAGTATGCTGATGTGGGGGTCAAGTATGGCATACCCCCTCACACACCCCCATACCTCCCAAATGTCCCAATTTTCGCGGGACAGTCCCATTTTTTGGGGTCTGTCCCGCTGTCCCACCCGCGGGTCGCAGTGTCCTGCGGTGGGGGGGGGGGGGGGGAGCAGTTGGAAAGCTCCTGTACTCGCTGTTCTGCTTAGCAGAGCAGCGGTGAATAGTGGAGACAGAGGGAGAGGGGGCATCAGGGGGTACGGATTAAGGGGGGGTTCCAGCAGCAGAGCCGGATTAAGGGGGGGGGCAGGCGGTACGTACCGTTGGCCCCACAGTTTTAGGGGGCCCCCCGGCTCGAGTAGCTCTGTCCCAGCTCAGAAGCTCCCCCGTCCTGCCAGCAACAGCGGCAGCATTGTGCTACAGTCAGCACACGCTGCTGCGTATTGGCAGGTCTGTGGTGTTGCAGGGAGGCAGCAGTCTCCCTGCTTTATTCTGCCTGTGCGGGTGTGTAGGGGGAGCGACCACCCCCTCTAGATTTACCTCTAGCTGAGGGGCCAAAATTCCATTAAAAAAAATAAAATAAAAAAAATCCTGGAATTTGCATAATGGGGCGTGGCCTCGTTGGCCGCGATTAGGCCACGCCCCCAACCCACAGCATGCACAGCAATGAGATAGGGCTCCCCTGTCTCAAGTACCATGTGCCCCCCGGACTCATAATCAGCCCCTGGGGGCATGCCAGCAGCTCACAGAGCGCTGGGCATGCCCCCTCACTGACGAAAACGGGGGCCCTCCCGTGAAGCCACGCCCCCTTTTCGCAGTGTGTGTGTGTGTGTGTGTGTGTGTGTGTGTGTGTGTGTGTGTGTGTGTGAAAGCTGGGAGGTGTGCACCCTGCCTGTGCCATGTCCATACTATCTGCTTCTGCAGCTGCTCCTAGTGTCCTATAGATTTGGCCAGATCTGTGACTCATTTGACTAACTCCGCCCACTGTTGTGACTCCGCCCAGCGTTAGCAAATGAATCACAAGATCACAGATCTGGGCTATTATATAGGAGATACACATATATATATATATATATATATATATATATTTAATACAAGGGAAATAAATATTTATATATTAATATTTTTTATATATATATATATATATATATATATATATATATATATTTCCTTGGAGAGGGCGGCACTCAAAGACTTGTCGAAACGATGTAGGTGAAGAAAAACCCCGCAGGGCAACCTTTATTGTGACGTTTCGGGGACTAACCCCTTCCTCAGACAACTCGTGCTAACAAAAAACAGTGTTTAAATAGACAAAATAATTAAGACATCTTACCCTCCTCTCCAGTGTGTTCCCAGGCGTGCACGGCCGCCGTCCTGCAGCGGCACCTCCGGCCGCGGGACCCCCGTCGCGCCGGAAGTGACGTCACACGTCCGGCCCGGTCGCCATAGAAACACACTGAAACAGTAAACAAAGCAACATGAGCCGTGTATACACTTTTACAACAAACTAGACAAGTGTCAAACCTGTGGCATTATTCAACAGTGCAAAATGCAAATACAGTACATAACATAGTGCATGATAGTTTAAAATGTATACTTCGCTAAACAGTGCTGCCTTCATGTGCCTAATTCACTTAGACTCCACCAACAATTAATCATTCTGATTATGCCTCCTAAGGGCAAAATATAAAGTGCAAGTGCTATCATCATTTTTTATTTTTTTGGCTTATAAAACTCTTTTAATTAGATTAAAGTTGCTAACCTTGCGCAGGTAAGTATACAAACTCCTAGATACTGTTGCCCTCTTGTGGTAAAAGCTGGAAACTGCATCAAATGCTGCTTTAAGTAGAATAATTGTTTAAACAGAATAATGGTTTAAACCAATGGGGATGCTCCATCAGGTCAATTTACAGAAAATGTGAAAGGCCCAAAGATTCATTGAGTCCTTTTGGAGATAAACAATCCAACCTGAAAATCCAACGGGATTCCAGTTGTAGGAGTTTTCTCCCTCGATCCCCCCCACGACGTGATGGGGGTATGTGGTCGACAGCTTTATATCTCAAACTTGCCAGATTGTGTTTAAACTGGACAAAATGTCGGGCTACCGGTTGTTCACTTGACCCTGACAATAAAGCATTTCTAATGGCCGACCGATGCTGGGTCAGCCTCACTTTTAGCTGACACTCGGTCTTCCCGACGTAGTAGAGGCCACATGGGCACACCAGTATATAGATCACAAATCGACTGGTGCACGTTAGCGGCCAGTTGATTTTAAATCGCTTCCCTGTATGGGGATGGGGTATGGTGTCACCTGTTAGCAGAAAAGAGCATGTCGTACACCCCAAACATTTAAAACAGCCGTTTTTTTGGCTGAGAAAATTTTGGGGTGTGGGGGATGTTAGAAAACCAGTGACATCAGTTTTAACTAACAAATCTTTAAGATTCCTGCCACGTGAGTAGCTGGGTCTTGGCCTGGTTTTCTGGAAGCACTTAAGATCTGGATCTGTGCTGACCATCTGCCATAATTTCTTGGCCTGTTTTGTGATTCTTGGACTTTGCGTATTGAATTCGTTTACCCACGTGACCACCTCCTGTTTTTTATTAATGCCACTTTCCAAGGATTTTTTAGATGATTGTTGTGACACTCGAATGGCCTTATCTCTGGCTTTTCGCAATTCCTTGACACAATAACCCCTATCGCTGAATTTTTTAACCATGGCATCCAGTTGGCTCATGGCCTGGTTCTGATCGCTATTGTTTCTGCATATGCGCAAAAATTGCGAGTATGGAATCCCTCGGATTGTGGTTTTAGGGTGAAAACTATCAGCGTGAAGGATAGTATTGCGGTCTGTGGGCTTCGCATACAATGAGGTATGAATTTGTTGATCTCTGATCTGTATGCATATGTCCAAAAAACAGATTGTACTAGCATTACTCGTCATGGTAAACTTAATTGGACTACTAGATGCATTTTGTTTCTCTATAATCGAAGTTAAAATTGAAAGATCAGCCTGCCAAAAAATCAATAGATCGTCTATATAACGGTGGTACATAAAAAGTGCATCAGCTATACCTTGATTTTCAAAAAAGATGCCTTTTTCCGTCTCCCACATAAAACAATTAGCGAAGTACGGGGCCACCGAGGACCCCATCGCACAGCCGGTGACCTGTTTATAAAACTCCCCATTAAAAATGAAATAGTTGTGTTCTAGGGTGAAAAGCAATAATGTTAAAAACAAGTCAACATCAGGACCATTATACAATGTGTTACCATAAATCAGCTTACGGACAGCTTCCACACCTGCTTTGTGCGGTATACAGGTGTATAAACTGGTGACATCCAGTGTCACCAGTGTCACCTCTTCTGGAACCATTTGTACCTGTGCAAAGTTTTTTAATAAAGTGCTGGAGTCTTTCAGATGTGTAAAAGTATTCTGAATGCAGGGTTGTAGGTACGAGTCTAAAAAGATTGCCACTGGTTTGCACAGAGAGCCGTGGGCTGAAATGATAGGTCTGCCCGGTGGCTTCTGTGCGTCTTTGTGGCTCTTTGGCAATGTGTAAAATATAGGTGTCACAGGAAACGGGCAAGCCAATTCATCCACCATTACCTGGGATAACAGCCCCTGTTCCATCGCCTGTTTCAGAATGCCATCCAGTTCTCGCTTGAACTCCATGGTGGGGTCATAATCCAATTTAATTTAGGTCAAGGTGTCACTTAAAAGCCGTTCACATTCCTGTATATAAGCTGCTGTCTCTTGGACGACAATGGAGCCTCCCTTGTCGGCTGCCCGTATTATAATGTCTGTCCGTGTTTGTAGACCTTTCAGTGCATTCCTCTCATCACGGGATAAATTGTGTCTAGTTGGGCTTTCTGGGGTCTCAACGCTCTCCTCCAAGAGCCGATGGAAAGTTTTTAGAGTTGAATTTGAGGATTGTGGGTCAAAGTGTGAATGTGGACCCAATCTCCGTACACGCTCTGGGTTAACAGCAGAGGAGTTCTTAATTGGCTGTTTAGAATAGTACTCCTTCAGTTTCGGAATCCTGTTGAATTTAAAAGTTTCTAGTTTCCATCTGAACTTGTCCACTCTATTTGTTGGAATAAAGGTTAACCCTTTATTCAAAAGGATATATGCGGAATATGTGTGCGCTATATAAATAACTGATAATAATGATAATAATAATTTTTCTTTGCCAGCAAATGCAGTTCAGTGGTGGTTTTATACAGTGAGACACTAAAATAATTTTATTCTGTGATCTAAGTAATAACATTAAGGTGAATATGACATATTAATACAATGTAGAGCCATAGTTATTGTTGAAGTGCGGTGATAGGTAGCAAAAGCCCACTTTAATCTACACTGCTGCTTGTCACATTTGTGTCTTGCCCTATGGTATTGGCCTTCCCCCTCCCAAGCCTAGAGCACCATAGTATGGAGGGCACAGCCCTGTGGCCTCTGGTGGAATATCTATTCCAGCCTGCGCTGGACTTATCTTCTAGCTTAGAGGGAGCCTAGGATTCCCTCAGACACTCCTCCCACTCTCCCGTCTCCTCCTTTTTTGCATTGAGCAGGAAAACACACCACAGTGTGAGGAGTGTGTGCTGTGTATGATGGCGGGGAGCACAGGTTATGGATTGATAGCTACCCCCCCCCCCCCCCCAACACTTGTAGTTCAAATAGTCATAAACTGCTCATCTGTATGGTGTCTGGGCATAGAAAGAGTGAATTAACCGGAGAAATACCAATGGTAATGTATTCACCTAATTTGTGTTTCCAAAGTGGGCTTATTTAATAACCAGCATTAGCATTCCGGCAGACTTTGAAAGAACAGTTTTCAAGGAGCACCATTTTCTTATTTCCCTTATTTTTCACAGTGGCTGAGGGGGCAGGCATGGAAACATGTGAGGAGCAGCTGCAATACTGTAGACCTGCTCTGTCTGGCATTTACTGAACGCTGCAGCTGTAAAAAAAAGGTGGGTAAAGGAGGAGAGGACGAGCCAGAATGTGAGGGATAGCTCAGACTAATGGAGGAGAGGAGGTGTCGGAGTGTGAAGGATGGAGCTGAGTGATGGAGGAGAGGCAGGTCTGGAGTGTGAGGGATGGAGCAGAGTGATGGAGGACAGGGGGAGCCAGAATGTGAGGGAAGGAGCAGAGTGATGGTGGAGAGGAGGTACCGGAGGCCGTAGGGGTGTATGCTGGTCATGAGGCAAAGTCTCAGCTTTAGCACATTTTTATATGCCATCAGACCATCCAAATGCCCCTTACACACCTTCAGATACATTCATATGCCCATATATGTCATCACACACTTCCACATGCCCCTTACTGTATATACCATTAACCCAACCCCATGCCATCAGACCTCGTCCCCTCATAGACTCTACCCCCTATTTAGGGATACTTCAGAAATGTCCCTGGCTGGTTTTCCATCCCAATCTGCCCCTGCCTCCATGAATGTCAGAGCAAAGCAGGTGTGCAAACCCGACGAGTTGCAGCATACACCAGGTCCTGGGGTCTCCTCTCCCATATTTAAGTGGTGTCTGTGTCAGTAAGTTTATCTGTGTTGTGTGTGTGTGTGTGTGTGTGCGTGCGTGCGTGTGTGTGTGTGTCTGTCTATCTGTCTGTCTGTCTGTCTGTCAGTAAGTGGTGTCTGTCAGTAAGGGGTATCTGTGTCAAAAAGTGTATCAATAAGTGTGACTGGCAGTATGTTTGTCAGCAAGTGGAATCTGTATCAGGAAGGGATGTCTGTGTTAGTAAGTGCTGTCTGTAATGGATGTCTGTGTCAATAAGGGGTGTCTGTTTATGTAAGTGTATTTGTGTCAGTAAGGGTGTCTGTGTCAGTAAGGGTGTTTGTGTCAGTAAGGGTGTTTGTGTCAGTAAGGGTGTCTGTGTCTGTAAGGGCTGTTTGTTTCAGTAAGTGTGTTTGTATCAGTTAGCGTTCCTGTGTCAGTAAGTGTGCCTGTGTCAGTGCATTTGGGTCAGTAAGTGGAATCTGTGTTAGTAAGGGGAATCTGTATCAGTAAGTGGTATCTGACAGTAAGGGGTGTTTGTGCCTGTATGTTTGTGTCAGTAAATTGTATCTTAACCAGTAATGGGTGTCTGTCATTAAGTATGTATGTGCCAATAAATGATGTGTGTGTCCATAAGGGTTATCTGCCAGTAAGTGGTGTCTGTGTCTATTAATGTGTGTATCAGTAAGTGTTTGTCAGTAAGATATGTCAGTGTGTATGTGTCAGTAAGTCTGTGAAAGTGGTGTGTGTGTGTCAATAAGTGGTGTGTGTGTGTCTGAATCAGTGTGTCTGTCAGAAAGTGGTGTCTGTGTCGATAAGTGGTGTGTGTGTGTGTGTGTGTGTGTGTGTGTGTGTCTGTATCAGTGTGTCTGTCAGAAAGTGGTGTCTGTGTCGATAAGTGGTGTGTGTGTGTGTCTGTATCAGTGTGTCTGTCAGAAAGTGGTGTCTGTGTCGATAAGTGTGTCCCAGGAGCCCTCAGTTGCCGGTCTACTCTTTCCACATATGCTCTGTATTTCCCCATCTTTGCTCCCCTTTCCACCTACTTTGCATGATGCTCTCTGTATTATATGGCGGTCACTGCGATGCTCCCTGTATGATATGGTGGTCACTGATGCAATGTATTATATGGCGGTCACAAACATTTTCTTGTTATTGTTAACTATTAAGTGGTTGAAGGTAAGCACTAGCTACTGTATGACCTCCACGGCGATAGCCACACTCATGGCACAGGCCACACCCCCTATTTATAACACACTCACATCAAACTGGTCACACCTCCACAGCGATTGTCACACCTCCTTCCGAGGCACACAATAGGCCCTTCATAAATTTCAGCTCCAGGCTCCTGTGGACCTTAATCTGGCACTGCCTGCAGTTACTTATTCTGTGCGATGATTGCTGCGACGAGTGACGTGGTAATGATGTCAGATACCCACCCTGCAAATGCCCGGCCACGTCTGCGTTTTTCCAAACACTCCTAGAAAACGGTCAGTTGCCACCCAGAAACTCCCACTTCCTGTCAATCTCCTTGCGACCGCCAGTGCGACTGAAAGCATCACTAGATCCTGTGCAATTGGTGATTTGAGGTGCGCTCTCGTCGTGACTCTAAGTTAGCTGCACCACTCTGAAGGGGGCAGTATCCCCACCTGACAGGTGGGTAGTCAAGTCGAGGCTGAGTCGACACCTTCTGATTTATGGTACTGGTGATGGTACCTGTGTTATATGGGCATACTGGTAGATCTACGCGTGCAATGCTTGTTTTGTTGTTGTGGTTTGAGCATTGTAGACTGGGGATTTCTGTCCGTCCTTTCTTTGCCAACATACATTATTAATACAGCTCTAATACGAATAATAATCATGCCTGCTAACAGTTTCTCTGGGTGGTAACTGAGCGTTTTCTGGGAGTGTGCTAAAAAATGAAGGCGTGTCAGGGAATAACGCGGGAGTGTCTGGAAAAACGGGGGAGTGGCTGGCCGAACGCAGGGCGTGTTTGTGACATCAAACCAGGAACTAAACGGACTGAGCTGATCGCAATCTAGGAGTAGGTCTGGAGCATAGTTGCCTACCCTCCCTCATTCTGCAGGAGACTCCCTGAAACCACAGCAATCTCCCTCACTCCCTGAACAGTCCAGCAATCTCCCTGATTGCACCTTATCCCACATTATGCAGCTGTTACATTCTTGGGGGAAAAAATAAATCAGAGATACATACTTTCAAATGGGATCATCAGCCATTTCCCTGCATTGGTTATAAGGCACAATGATCCCTATGGCTACATGCGTTTTAAATAAGGTTTCTCGTGGCCACTTACAGTATATGGAACCTCTTGTAAAATACAATACCCGAGCAAATTCTGCAAAATATCAGTGTCTTTTCTTCAAAAACTAGATCTTACTAACTTTGGGGCTCATTTACACTTGGATGTAAGTAATTTTCATGACTCGCCTCTCCGGTGTAGTGGTATGCGCCCGCGCTAATAGCTGTTACTTTCATAGTCTCCCTGAAATGCTTTTTTAAAAGTAGGCAAGTGTGGTCTGCAGCTACACAGAAACTGCAAAGAATTATTTAGTAGCAATTCTGCTAACCTTTCGTTCGCTATTCTGCTAAGCTAAGATACACTCCCAGAGGGCGGCGGCCTAGCGTGTGTAATGCTGCTAAAAGCAGCTAGCGAGCGAACAGCTCGGAATGAGGGCCATTATTAGCCACATTTAAAGCAATGGGGGTGATTCCGAGTTGTTCGCTCGCTAGCTGCTTTTAGCAGCATTGCACATGCTAGGCCGCCGCCCTCTGGGAGTGTATCTTCGGTTAGCAGAATTGCGAACAAAAGATTAGCAGAATTGCGAATAGAAATTTTTTAGCAGTTTCTGAGTAGCTCAAGACTTACTCCTACACTGCGATCAGCCCAGCCCGTTTCGTTCCTGGTTTGACGTCACAAACACGCGTTCGGACAGCCACTCCCCCGTTTCTCCAGACACTCCCGCGTTTTATCCTGGCACGCCTGCGTTTTTCCGCACACTCCCAGGAAACGGTCAGTTTCCGCCCAGAAAAACCCACTTCCTGTCAATCACACTCCGATCACTTCAACGATGAAAATTCTTCGTTCTCCCGTGAGTAAATCTACTAAGTTTTGTGCTAAAATACTTAGCGCATGCGCACTGCGTACCATGCGCATGCATGTTTTCGCATAATCGCTCAGTTGCAAAAATCGGCCACAAGCGATCAACTCGGAATGACCCCCAATATTCATTGCAGGAACAGGATTAGTTTAAACTTACAGAGAAAACATAAATTCCCAAGTGCGCTAATAATGAAATGTAGTTACACAAATCTTCCAGCGTTTATTTCGTCGGAAAATGTAGACTGGAGGATGTTTAGATCTGGGGACCTGTAACAGACACCCCTCACCAAAAAGTCACCCAAACAAGAGGCCAACAGGCCAATTAATAAAAAGTTTTTTTTAATAACATATATTTGAACATATGAATTTTGGTACACAATTCAAGATATAAAATTGTATCAATAAAACACAGCCACAACCAACATGTTTGTAAGATGGATTCTAGATACTCCCTCACCTTTTTCAAGGTGCGAGCTCGAAGGGAGTATCTTCACAAACTAGGGTGCGCTTTTCTGACTGACAAACCCAACGCGTTTCGTCTTATCGACTTCATCAGGGGTAACTTGTTTGGGGAAAAAGATAATGTTCTATTTGAGAAAAACTGCTATTGTGAGATAGGAATATTATATATACATATATGTATATATATATATGTATAGACACATATATCTTTGTGGTATGCAAAGCATTTTTTTTCCTATATATACCTACCACATATAGGGAAAAGGATGATTTGCTCTTGATAGATTTCTATGGCAGATCGTAACCTGAAATATGAATAACACATTCTAAGATGTGTTTATTTGATGGAACTACTAGGACATTATTCTTATTATCCATTTTAGTGTTACAAATAGTGACTAAGACATACCTCCAAATAGGGATTAATCAAATTCTCCTTTATTAGAATTTAATGGGTAGAGCTCCTATATTCGTGCTTCTGACTGGAACTTAAATGGTTATCCTTTTTGTATATAAAATCTATAGAATAGTGTTTTTATAAGCACTGCCTAATAGAAAGAGAAAGGGAATTGGATGTAGACCATTTTTAATGGTTTCCCACCTCATAGAACCTATTAATTGATCATAAAAGATAACATACCTTAAAACTGATCAAGCAAAGTTCCTTAAGGGCCGTCTAAAAAAACTCTTGATCATAGTCCATTGGGACTGTCGGCAACCATATGTTGGCGTTTTTGCAGACTGCTAAAGAAATACACAAATATTGGTATTTATATAGAAATACCTGTCCATGTAATTTATTACACGGTCAAGCCAATTCTACTATAAGTATACCTAAAGTGTGGTCTTCTGCTCTTATAGTCAAAATTATTTCTGGTTTCAATGTTGACTCACGTGAAATTCTGAAAGCTTTCAATTAAATTTTTTTTAGTGTAAGGTGTGTCAGTCATAGAAGATCACTAGCACATATATGCAGGGGCGGATCCAGAAAAAAATTACAGGGGGGGCACCATAAGGGACGTGGCTTCGTTGGAATGGGCGTGGCTTCGTTGGAATGGGCGTGGTATTGCAGGAAAAGACTACCTTATACCCCAGTTTTGCAACCTGCACGCCCAGACGTTGGCCACCACAGAAAAGAAAAATAATCCTGATTCATGCCCCTTACATTATTTGTCATTTTTCCTCCTTATAGTAATGCCCAGTATACATTATTCCACATACTGCAATGGCCCTTAGACATTATTCCACACACAATAATGCACATGACACAATATGCACACACTGTAATGCCCCAGACACATTATGCCACACACCGTAATGCCTGTGACACATTATGACAGGAATCGCAATGCCCGTTATACATTATGCTACACACTGCACTGCCCCTGATACATTATAGCACATACAATGTCTGGGACACATTATGCCACACACTGCAATGACCTTGAGACATTATACCACAATGCCCGTGATATAGTATACCATACACCGTAATGCCTGTGACACATACCGCAATGCCCGTTATACCCTATGCCACACACCGCAATGCCCGTTATATATTATGCCACACTGTAATAACCCTGAGACATTATACCACAATGCCCGTGATATAGTATACCACACACCGTAATGCCTGACACATTATGACACACACCGCAATGTCCGTGATACATTATGCCACACACTGCAATGACCCTGAGACATTATACCACATATCACAATGCCAGCGATAGAGTATACCATACACCGTAATGCCTGCGACACATTATGACACACACCGCAATGTCCGTGATACATTATGCCACACACCGTAATGCCCATTACACATTAAGTCCTACAGTAAGGCTTCTAATTACTTTTCAAATACCTGCTCGTTGTCAGGGGTTTCATGCACTGGGTGTCATACTCGTTGCCAGGGGTTTCATGCTCTTGGTTCCATGCACGGTGCCAGGGGTTTTCATGCTCAGGGTGTCATGCTCGTTGCCAGGGGTTTCATGCACTGGGTGTCATGCTCGTTGCCAGGGGTTTCATGCACTGGGTGTCATGCTCGTTGCCAGGGGTTTCATGCACTGGGTGTCATGCTCGTTGCTAGGAGGTAGTCCTTGTTGCTAGGGCTGTGCTCCCAGTGCCACATATGTCCCCAGTGCCAGATATTCCCCCACGGTGCCAGGTACTCACATGCCCCCAGTGCCAAATACAGCCCCCCCCCATGTGCCAGGTACACATATACCCCCAGTGCCAGATATTCCCCGACAGTGCCACATATGCCCCCAGTGCTATATATGCCCCCATTGCCACATATGCCCCAGTGCCAGATATTCCCCCCCCAGTGCCACATATGCCCCCAGTGCCAGACAATGCCCCAGTGCCAGATATCCCTTCCCTGCCAGTTATTCCCCCCAGTGCCAGATATCCCCCCCCCCAGTGCCACATATGCCCCCAGTGCCAGATATCCCCCCCCCCCAGTGCCAGATATGCCCACAGTGCCAGATATTCCCCCCAGTGCCATATATGTCCCCAGTGCCAGATATTCGCCCCTCCCCCCTCCCTGCAAATATGCCCCCAGTGCCAGATATTCCCCCCCAGTGCGTCCCCCGTCCCCCCCCTTCCTCCGCCGCCGCCGCTGCTCCCCCCGCTCCCCTGCTGTTAGGAGGGACACAGAGGGCACAGTGCACGCCTCCCTGTGTCCCTCCTGGGTCTCCGGCGGCCGCGGGTCACTGTAATAAAGGAAGTGCTCACGAACGGCACTTCCTTTATGAGACCAGCGGCCGCCGGAGACACAGGAGGGACACAATAGAGAGGCGCGCACTGTGCCCTCCGTGTCCCTCCTAACAGCAGGGGACGAAACGAGACCGCAGACTGACATGTGGACACTCGTCCGCATGTCAGTCTGCACTAAAAATGACAGGGGGGGCACGTGCCTTGGTGCCCCCCCCCCCTAAATCCGCCACTGCATATATGAGTGTACATACCAAAACTTATATGGCTGGTTTGACAATCACAAGGATAAAAAAGATGCGACTTCCTCAATAGGTCTCAAGGAATAGATCCTTTCAAAGAAATGGAAACATTGTTGTTGTCAAAATAGAGGGCACAGTTCCAACCATAGGGATAGTAACAATTTACAATAAGTTTAACAAAGTAAATTTTTTTCCAGAAAAACACAGCAACACTGTCATTATTTATAAGAAGGCACAGTTCTAACAAATAGCTAAAATCCAGCAGATTTCAAAGTAATTTTTATCAGAAATCAGAGCATTATTAATACTTATAAAGGCCCACTTTTAACAGCAAGAAAAATCTCAACTCCTCGGTACCAGACCAGCAAAAGAATTACACTCATGATTAATAGTTAAAGCCTTCAAAAAGTGAAACAAATAGAAATGATGTGAGGACTCACCCTGGAGAAAATTTGGCTGTGTGTGGAAGTCACAGAATGAAGTGGTAATTGATGCAGCTGTTATTTAAGCTGCTAGCACACTTACATCACTTCCTTTAATTAGACAACTCTTAATGATTAGATCAGCCTGAATAGAGCCTAAAAACTTTATTTATGAATCCATATTTTTCTTCTATAGGGATCCTTAGATGGTAGTAATTGTTTAATGTGGATTAAATATTTAATTTATACTTTAAACAGATCTTTAGTCACTTTAAAGGTGCTAAATTACTTACACCTGATCGGACAAGCATACTTCCAGCATGCGTTCCAATCTGCGTTCCACCTACTAATTAATTAAATGACTCCTCCTGCTTGATCTTTCACTTCAAAAATAGGAGTCAGAGAGAGGGCTGGTTTATTGGTATAGGCTCTCCCTCGAGCCGCACCTCCCATCTGACGCATACCGCGTCATGGGGCATGTCCTCCTGTTTCGCCCCATCACGCCTCACCAATGCTGGACAGGAGCGCAATGGGGTGTGTCCTCCTGCTCTGACGCACCACGCATCATCAATCCTGGGTGGGCCGGTTCGGCTCCCAACCATGCGCGTGGTGCATCATAGAGGTTGCTAGGTAACAACACGCGATACAGCACGTACATCCCGACGCGCACCACCACGTGATCTCAACTATCTACATGACGTAAACCGCGTCTTGGTATCCTAGCAACCTCTAATATCGGTCTGTGGCATCCTGATGTCTTGGCAACCTCTGATATCCGCTTATGGCTCAAATGGTGTTGTCACCTAGCAACCTCCATGGTCAGCGAGCCCACATATGAGACATTGCCTGTTAGTTTCCCCTCCCCACTGATCCAATATATATAAATGATAATCTGTCATTAAACACCATATTCTCAATTAGAGATACATGTTGGATTTGCATATGCATTTATTGTTTTACCATTTCAAGAGTATTATAGGAAACATAATAGACTTCCATAGCAATTATTTTTATGACATGGATTTTGTTAAAAATATGTTAGCTCATCCATCATTGGTATTCTAATATAAATTCATGACTATGACGTAATATTTTACAATGAAATCACCCATTTTCCCTCAAAGAGACCTCCAAATGGTCAAAAAAAAAATGTTTTTGTTATTTATTATTTATTAATTTTTTATATTTAATTTTTTATTAATTTTATTTAAATTTGCTTGTGGATGCTAAAATCATTTTTATACTATATGTGTGTGTTACTGTCGCATTGCTCTTCAGAATATTAAAATAAAAAATAATTTGAAATTATAAATATATCTCGTACTGAGGACCATGGACCACTGTGATTGTGCTAATATGTGAGACTGTTATATGTTTCTATTATAATAACATACTTATTGTATATATCTTTTAAGTGGTATACTTATTTCCAACTTTTATAATAAATTGTGTGTTCTGTTATAGTGGGCCATAAGTTATATCATATCTCATAGTGCAACCTATAAACTACTTAAATTCGACTATATTGAATGTGTTTCATGTGCAATAAAGTGAAGTGAATGATTGAAATATTGAATTAAAAATGCTATTAATGAATTGAATACTATCATTAGACCTCCTGTTAACTTATGAGGAATATAAGATAGACCTATACCATTATTTCAAAAATTTCTTTTGGAGGAAAATGGATGATGGTAAATTTAGAACTTTTAATACAGTCTCATAGATATAGGCATACCTACACACGCCCCCACCCACGTGTATATACACACATATATGCATATATATACACACACGTGCATGGGACCTCTTAGTAAGCGATCTCATTCCATTGTATAATTTTTTGGTTCCAAAACCCCTGAACCAGATATGAAACGGAAGTGCATCCTAGTTGATCATGCACTCCTAAAATATAGATGTGAAGACAATTGTGCTGAAAAACTCCTCCATCAGTTCAACCCTTCATCTTTTGAGGCTTCAACTTTACGATAATTGCATTTGAATTTTAAGGCCAAATAACAAATAAACAAGGAAACAGAAGAATATGTCAAAAATAATCTCATAAAAAACACATGGTAACATGACTTATGGGCAGTATGTTATTGTTCTACATAAACTAAATGTTTATAACCTGAATGCAGCCCTACCGATGAAAATTGAAAAGGAAAAAACTTAAAGGAATGACACAATGTCTATATTTTCATTAAGGCCATTTGGATGGAGAGTATTAAGGGTGAAAATCCAAAAAGATTCTCTTCTTGAGAGCAGACGTTCTTTATCGCCTCCTCTGGGGCCTAATTTAATCAATTCCAATATAGTACATTTTAGATCTTTTACATTGGAGTTATGAATTTCAGAAAAATGACGAGGTAAATTGTGATTAGTCACTTTATTTTTTATACCTCGCAGGTGCTCCTGGATTCTAAGTTTGAAATTGCGTTTTGTTTTGCCTATATACATTAGGTTGCAACTACAGGTTATTCTATAAATGACACACTCACTATTACAGTTGACTCTATCTTTTAGAGTGTATTCCATTCCATTTTCATGTTTCCAGGAGAAGGTGGATTTCTCCATATGCATGCAGCATATACACCTATTACATGGGAAACATCCCATAGTTTTTTCCAACAAGAAATTTAATTTGGGTTGAACAGTGGATTTCTTAGATTTCAATGTACTTGAAGCTAAAATACTTTTCAAGTTCTTTGCCCTTCTGAAAACTACTTGTGGTTTGGGAGGAAGTGAAGGTCCAAGAATTGGATCTTTTAATAAGATTGGCCAGTGTTTATCTAGTATTTTAGTAATTAAACGGTTTTCTTTGTTGAATTGGGTTATGAAAGGCCTACATTTAGGGTCCCTTTTCTTTTTGGGAATTGGATTTGAAGATAGAAGATTCACCCGATTTATATTACTTGCCTTTTGTATGGCTTCTTCAATTCTAATCTGATCATATCCACGTGCTATAAAGTTTTCCTTCAGTGCATTAGCTTGTATTATAAAGTCACTGAAGGTGCTGCAGTTTCTCCTCAATCTGAGGAACTGAGAATAGGGAACTCCTTCAATCCATTTCGGATGGTGGCAGCTTGATGTTGGAATGAAATTGTTTGCATCGACTTCTTTAAAAAAGTCGATGTTTCAACTTCCTTCCCTACTATGCTTTCTAATTTTAGATCTAAATAATCTATCAGATTTGTGTTAGTCTTAAACGTAAATTTTAAATTGAAAGGATTAACTTGAAGATATTCCATAAACTGTACTACACTTTCTTCGTCTCCTTTCCATATGAAAATCAAATCGTCTATGTACCTTCGGTATAATTTGATGTGATTTTTTCATATTCAGATCCGTATATGAAAGAGTCCTCCCATACCCCCATCAGCAGGTTAGCATACGATGGGGCAAATTTAGTCCCCATCGCAGTTCCCTGCTGCTGGAGGTAATGGGAGTACTCAAACCTGAAATAATTATGTTTTAGTATAAAATTTATACTCTCCAAAATAAACTTGGTTTCTACCTCTGATTTTTCTGTATCAGCTACCAGGAAAGATCGCACTGCTTCAATACCTTTCATGTGGGGTATAGGGGAATACAAGGCTTGTACATCAATTGTAAGCCATCTTTCTTCAATGCCCCACGTATATCCGTCTAACGCCTGTAACAGGCTGGTGGAATCTCTCAAATAGGACGGTAAGGTTTTCACGTAAGATTGTAATTTTAGATCGATATAATGTGAAAGATTCGCTGTCAAGGAATCTATTCCCGAAATGATTGGTCTTCTGGGGGGAGACTGTATGTTTTTATGGACTTTGGGAAGATGATAAAAAATGGCGGTGGTTGGATGTTCCACCCATAAATAATCAAATTCCTTTTTGCATATTACATTATTTCTTTGTGCATCATATAGAAGAACTCTTAAATTTTCTTTAAAGCTTTTAGTGGGGTCATCTTCAAGTTTAGTATAAGTTGATGCATCATTAAGTATATTATATGCTTCTTTAAGGTAGTCAGTTCTGTCCTGTAGAACTACAGCTCCCCCTTTATCTGCACTCCTAATAATGATATTATCCTCTTTTTTAAGGTGATTTAAGGCTTTTTTCTCTTCTGGATTTAGATTGGAAGTATACTTATTGTTTTTTATTTTTAATTCCCTAAAGTCGTCTTTAACTGACTCATAAAAGATATCGACATTACTTCCCCTCGACTCCACCGGGTAAAACTTGGATGGGGGAGCTACTAGCGGTTTTTGTGGTTCTTGTGTAACCGAAACTGGAGGGTGTTTCAAAAAATGTCGCTGCAATGTAAGAGACCTAATATATTTATTTAGGTCGATAAACAAATCGAACTTATCCGCATGTTGGTCAGGTGCGAATTTCAGTTCCTTATTTAATAGCGCTGTTTGTGGTGCGCATAGTTCTCTGCCTGAGAGGTTGATGATCCCGGTTTTTGTCTTATTTTCAGATGAAACAATGGGCGTCTTTTTTGGGGGGATCTTTCTCCCCCCTCTTTTGTCTCTTCCATTCCAAGGCCTCTTTTTCTGCCTTGGGGTGTGGCTGAATCTATGCCATCTCCTAAAAAATGGTCATTAGGTCCATTTGGTGAAGGTGACCTAAGAGTTTCATATTTGTTAGTATGGAAAAAGGTGTCATATCTATTCGAAGAACGGCGCCTTCTCCTCTGGTCATGATAAGAATTAATTCTATTCCTATATCCATTCCTGATGGGGTATGGAGAACGGTAAGACGGCCTTCTCCTATCTCCATATCCTTGATAGTAACCATCCCTCCTCCTAGGATTCGTTCTTTGATCATTTCTGTGGTTATATCTCTCTTGTTGGTATACATTAATACCACGGTTATGGGCATGATGTGCGGCAGGGTTATCATTCTGTCTCGCATTTTTTGCCCAATCAAATATTAATCCTTTTTGGTAATCTTCCTTATCCCTAGAGAATTTGTTCTTTTTTCTCGAGATAATTTCCCTTTCTGTTATATCAAGTTGGTTTTGAAGTTTACCAACATCATGTATAAATTCCTCGCTAGTTTCAAATTTAGTAACTGAAGTCTCTAGTTTCATTAGTTCCTCCTCTAGCTTAGTTAGATCCCTTTTCCTTTCTGATATTAATAATCCCATTAATTTCTTGGAACAGTCTCCTAAGATATCGTTCCAGATTTTCATAAAGGGTTTGCTTTGTATACCGTATGTTGGCTTTTTCAATATGCGTAGTCCCCTAGGGACTCTCCCTACTTCAATATATTTTTCTAGTCTCACTATCTCATACCAATTTTTCATTTCCTTTATGGACAGTTTTTCTATCATATTTTATTGGGAATAATAATCTTCTTCATTACTAATAGGTGTCGTACTATCTTTATCCTCTGAAAATAGATTTTTACATTTATGTGTTCTTGATGTCCTATCCTTAAAAATAGGCATACTGGCAGCAATTACAGATACACAACAAAATAGATACAGAAATACACAAAAGTATCTTTATCTTGCGCCAACTCAGGAGCGGCACACTGGGAGAGGTCTTTGTTGGAAAACCTCAAAAACATACAGAGAAAACATAAATTCCCAAGTGCGCTAATAATGAAATGTAGTTACACAAATCTTCCAGCGTTTATTTCGTCGGAAAATGTAGACTGGAGGATGTTTAGATCTGGAGACCTGTAACAGACACCCCTCACCAAAAAGTCACCCAAACAAGAGGCCAACAGGCCAATTAATAAAAAGTTTTTTTTTAATAACATATATTTGAACATATGAATTTTGGTACACAATTCAAGATATAAAATTGTATCAATAAAACACAGCCACAACCAACATGTTTGTAAGATGGATTCTAGATACTCCCTCACCTTTTTCAAGGTGCGAGCTCGAAGGGAGTATCTTCACAAACTAGGGTGTGCTTTTCTGACTGACAAACCCAACGCGTTTCGTCTTATCGACTTCATCAGGGGTAACTTGTTTGGGGAAAAAGATAATGTTCTATTTGAGAAAAACTGCTATTGTGAGATAGGAATATTATATATACATATATGTATATATATATGTATAGACACATATATCTTTGTGGTATGCAAAGCATTTTTTTCCTATATATACCTACCACATATAGGGAAAAGGATGATTTGCTCTTGATAGATTTCTATGGCAGATCGTAACCTGAAATATGAATAACACATTCTAAGATGTGTTTATTTGATGGAACTACTAGGACATTATTCTTATTATCCATTTTAGTGTTACAAATAGTGACTAAGACATACCTCCAAATAGGGATTAATCAAATTCTCCTTTATTAGAAATTAATGGGTAGAGCTCCTATATTCGTGCTTCTGACTGGAACTTAAATGGTTATCCTTTTTGTATATAAAATCTATAGAATAGTGTTTTTATAAGCACTGCCTAATAGAAAGAGAAAGGGAATTGGATGTAGACCATTTTTAATGGTTTCCCACCTCATAGAACCTATTAATTGATCATAAAAGATAACATAACATAACATAACATAACATAACAGATAAGATAAGATAAAACTGATCAAGCAAAGTTCCTTAAGGGCCGTCTAAAAAAACTCTTGATCATAGTCCATTGAGACTGTCGGCAACCATATGTCGGCGTTTTTGCAGACTGCTAAAGAAATACACAAATATTGGTATTTATATAGAAATACCTGTCCATGTAATTTACTACACGGTCAAGCCAATTCTACTATAAGTATACCTAAAGTGTGGTCTTCTGCTCTTATAGTCAAAATTATTTCTGGTTTCAATGTTGACTCACGTGAAATTCTGAAAGCTTTCAATTAAATTTTTTTTAGTGTAAGGTGTGTCAGTCATAGAAGATCACTAGCACATATATGAGTGTACATACCAAAACTTATATGGCTGGTTTGACAATCACAAGGATAAAAAAGATGCGACTTCCTCAATAGGTCTCAAGGAATAGATCCTTTCAAAGAAATGGAAACATTGTTGTTGTCAAAATAGAGGGCACAGTTCCAACCATAGGGATAGTAACAATTTACAATAAGTTTCACAAAGTAAATTTTTTTCCAGAAAAACACAGCAACACTGTCATTATTTATAAGAAAGCACAGTTCTAACAAATAGCTAAAATCCAGCAGATTTCAAAGTAATTTTTATCAGAAATCAGAGCATTATTAATACTTATAAAGGCCCACTTTTAACAGCAAGAAAAATCTCAACTCCTCGGTACCAGACCAGCAAAAGAATTACACTCATGATTAATAGTTAAAGCCTTCAAAAAGTGAAACAAATAGAAATGATGTGAGGACTCACCCTGGAGAAAATTTGGCTGTGTGTGGAAGTCACAGAATGAAGTGGTAATTGATGCAGCTGTTATTTAAGCTGCTAGCACACTTACATCACTTCCTTTAATTAGATAACTCTTAATGATTAGATCAGCCTGAATAGAGCCAAAAAACTTTATTTATGAATCCATATTTTTCTTCTATAGGGATCCTTAGATGGTAGTAATTGTTTAATGTGGATTAAATATTTAATTTATACTTTAAACAGATCTTTAGTCACTTTAAAGGTGCTAAATTACTTACACCTGATCGGACAAGCATACTTCCAGCATGCGTTCCAATCTGCGTTCCACCTACTAATTAATTAAATGACTCCTCCTGCTTGATCTTTCACTTCAAAAACAGGAGTCAGAGAGAGGGCTGTCTTATTGGTATAGGCTCTCCCTCGAGCCGCACCTCCCATCTGACGCATACCGCGTCATGGGGCATGTCCTCCTGTTTCGCCCCATCACGCCTCACCAATGCTGGACAGGAGCGCAATGGGGTGTGTCCTCTTGCTCTGACGCACCACGCATCATCAATCCTGGGTGGGCCGGTTCGGCTCCCAACCATAGAGGTTGCTAGGTAACAACACGCGATACAGCACGTACATCCCGACGCGCACCACCACGTGATCTCAACTATCTACATGACGGAAACCACGTCTTGGTATCCTAGCAACCTCTAATATCGGTCTGTGGCGTCCTGATGTCTTGGCAACCTCTGATATCCGCTTATGGCTCAAATGGTGTTGTCACCTAGCAACCTCCATGGTCAGCGAGCCCATATATGAGACATTGCCTGTTAGTTTCCCCTCCCCACTGATCCAATATATATAAATGATAATCTGTCATTAAACACCATATTCTCAATTAGAGATACATGTTGGATTTGCATATGCATTTATTGTTTTACCATTTCAAGAGTATTATAGGAAACATAATAGACTTTCATAGCAATTATTTTTATGACATGGATTTTGTTAAAAATATGTTAGCTCATCCATCATTGGTATTCTAATATAAATTCATGACTATGACGTAATATTTTACAATGAAATCACCCATTTTCCCTCAAAGAGACCTCCAAATGGTCAAAAAAAAAAATGTTTTTGTTATTTATTATTTATTAATTTTTTATATTTAATTTTTTATTAATTTTATTTAAATTTGCTTGTGGATGCTAAAATAATTTTTATACTATATGTGTGTGTTACTGTCGCATTGCTCTTCAGAATATTAAAATAAAAAATAATTTGAAATTATAAATATATCTCGTACTGAGGACCATGGACCACTGTGTTTGTGCTAATATGTGAGACTGTTATATGTTTCTATTATAATAACATACTTATTGTATATATCTTTTAAGTGGTATGTCACAATCCTGACCGTAGGTTTTATAATTGGTGACTTACCCCTGCCATCTGTCCTGGATCCTGTGTCTTTTCACTCACGGAGTTAAACAGCTTGTCAGTTTTCCTGAGTTCTCTGCCTGAGAGGTAATAGTTAATTAGCTCCACCTGTGGTGATCTCCTGTGTGAGGCTGAATTCAGTAATCTGAAGTTCAGGCTTCAGTGTTCTCTCGGCCTGCTAGGCCTCGCTGCACTTCACAGCCTCCTCTAGAGTAGTCACATGACAGTGACTTCACCTGACCCAGAGTTGTCCAATCCTCTGCCAGCCTGAGACTCTCTACATCACCTAATCCTGCCCACCAATCATCAGGGACCAGGAAGTATAAATCAGGAGGCTGAGTTGGAATCTGGGCCAGTTCCTCATGTCACATACAGCCTTGTGTGAGTCTTATGCTGAGCTCCCTTAAGGTAACCTTTGTACCTAAGTTCCTGTGGGAACTCTGTTCCCTTGTTACCGTTTGGTTTACTTGTGTGTTGCCATTTGATTTCATCATTTTCCCTGAGTCTCAATGTAAAGGCACAGCTGCAATGTTTCGTCTTAAAGGCACAGTACTGAATTCCGTGTTCTCCACTGAAAACCACAGAAGTCGTGTTTCAGTTTTACTACTGTTGTAGTTGGGACCTCCGTGACTCAGTACCTCCGTGCCTCAGTACCTCGTGCCTCAGCATCTCCGTGCTTCCAGCACCTCGTGCCTCAGTACCTCCGTGCTTCCAGCACCTACGTGACTCAGTACCTCAGTGCCTCATCATCTCCGTGCCTCAGTACCTCCGTGCCTCAGTACCTCCGTGCCTCAGTACCTCCGTGCCTCAGTACCTCCGTGCTTCCAGCACCTCCGTGCCTCAGTACCTCCGTGCTTCCAGCACCTCCGTGCCTCAGTACCTCCGTGCTTCCAGCACCTCCATGCCTCAGTACCTCCGTGCTTCCAGCACCTCCGTGCCTCAGTACCTCCGTGCCTCAGCACCTCCGTGCCTTAGTACCTCCGTGCCTCCACGCATCCCAGTGCCTCTACGCACCTCAGTGTCCCCAAGCACCTCAGTGTCCCCAAGCACCTCAGTGTCCTCAAGCACCTCAGTGTCCTCAAGCACCTCAGTGTCCTCAAGCACCTCAGTGTCCTCAAGCACCTCAGTGTTCTCAAGCACCTCAGTGTCCTCAAGCACCTCAGTGTCTCCAAGCACCTCAGTGTCTCCAAGCATCCCGTGCCCTTTAGCACAGTTGAACCTGGTATTCTTCACTGATTCATCAGCGCCTTTCCAGTTCTGTCTTTCAGGAGACCTTCAGCGCCCCCACGTGCTTCCTGTCTGCCGACCTAATCCTGTATGAGGAGAGCCGAGATTCGGCCATCTCTGCCGCGGTTCCTCTTCCCAGTCATCGGAAGAATACTCGAGTCCACAACATTTCCAAACCAGGTCAGTGGTAGTATTCACATAATCCTCCAGTCGCCCGCACAGACTTCACTACACCGGGTTCACAAAAACCTCAGTCATGACAGTAGGAACTGGCCACATGGACCCGGCCGAAAGTGTTTGTCTGACGCATGACCTCCTAAGCAATATTGCACGACGCTTGGGAGGTCTGGAGTCGACTCAGCATCGATTGGCACAGTGTCTGCAGCGGAATTCGTCCTCCAGAGATTCTATGACCTTCTGCTCTAAGACTCCTGACCAACTGCAGATTTTCTACCAGATGTTACTACAGTTACAAGAACTTTTGCCTAGTATTCTCTCTGTGATGCCTGATCTCCTCAGGAATACTACCAACGTTGTTGATCCTGTTTTGTCCCATTCAGTTAATAGAGTCTCTTCCTCTGCGCAAGGGAAAGTTTTTCATCAGAGCTATCCACGGCCCAAGCTCTCTGAAGCTGAACGTCAGCGGCGTAAGGAGCTACATCTCTGTCTTTACTGTGGAAATTCTGGTCATTTTGTTAAAGACTGTATTCTTCGCAAGCCAGGTAATAGTGACAAATCTCAGTATCATAGTGCTCATGTCTACAAGTCATCCACAGTATCCGATCCATCTGCTGCTGACGGGGGTATCAAGAAGGCTACTCTTCTGAGAGAGACTCAAATTTATGACTGGGGTCAGGTGGTTAAAAGACCTTATCCCAAGTTGGGTGTCCAGAGAAGAATGTTCAAGCCATTTACAGTCACAGAGGAGTCCGTGTCCACAGCCCCAGGAGGGGCGTCTTCAGAGCGTCCAGCCCCAGGAGGGGCGTCTTCAGAGCGTCCAGCCCCAGGAGGGGCGTCTTCAGAGCGTCCAGCCCCAGTGAGGGGTTCAGAGCGCCCAGCCCCAGAGAGTCTACAGGGTGCTGACCAGCCAGAGATTCTACAGAGTGCTGCCCAGCCAGAGATTCTACAGAGTGCTGCCCAGCCAGAGATTCTACAGAGTGCTGCCCAGCCAGAGATTCTACAGAGTGCTGCCCAGCCAGAGATTCTACAGAGTGCTGCCCAGCCAGAGAGTCTACAGAGTGCTGCCCAGCCAGAGAGTCTACAGAGTGCTGCCCAGCCAGAGAGTCTACAGAGTGCTGCCCAGCCAGAGAGTCTACAGAGTGCTGCCCAGCCCCGTGAAGAGGGGGCTTTTGCCTCAGCCCAGCCACGTGAAGAGGGGGCTCTTGCCTCAGCCCAGCCCCGTGAAGAGGGGGCTCTTGCCTCAGCCCAGCCCCGTGAAGAGGGGGCTCTTGCCTCAGCCCAGCCCCGTGGAGTGGGGGCTCTTGCCTCAGCCCAGCCCCGTGAAGTGGGGGCTCTTGCCTCAGCCCAGCCCTGTGAAGAAAGGGCTCAGCCCGTCCCGGTTCCAGCCGGTCCAGCAATACTCCAGGCCCTGCCTGGTCAGTCCGTCCCGGTTCCAGCCGGTCCAGCAATACTCCAGGCCCAGCCTGGTCAGTCCGTCCCGGTTCCAGCCGGTCCAGCAATACTCCAGGCCCAGCCTGGTCAGTCCGTCCCGGTTCCAGCCGGTCCAGCAATACTCCAGGCTCCGCCTGGTCAGTCCGTCCCGGTTCCAGCCGGTCCATCAATACTCCAGGCTCCGCCTGGTCAGTCCGTCCCGGTTCCAGCCGGTCCAGCAATACTCCAGGCCCAGCTTGGCCAGTCCGTTCCGGTTCCAGCCGGTCCATCAATACTCCAGGCTCCGCCTGGTCAGTCCGTCCCGGTTCCAGCCGGTCCAGCAATACTCCAGGACCAGCCTGGTCCGTCTCCTTTGGCTCCAGCCAATTCAAGTATCCTCGGGTCCAATCCAGTCCTACTCGTCCAGCCAAAGCTTTCTTCAGTTTCATCCTCTAAGCTTTCGTCTGATGGTTTTCCACCTATTTACTTTGATGGAGATTTATTGCAATATGCCGCTCTGGTTGAACAATTTCTCTCTCGGATGGAGTCTGATCCTTCAGGTGCAGTAACTCTTTCCAACGTTACTCGATATCTGTTCCTGGCATTCAGAGGAAGAGCTTTGGAGTGGGCCAACATGCTCTTTGAGAGTAATGATCCTGTGTTCCATGACTTACAGACTTTCAGTAACGCTGTAGTTAAAGAATTTAGTCCTAAACCTTTGGAATCTGCATCAACGAAGGTCCTAAATTCTTCTGTATGAATTTCTCAAGTTCCTCTAAGATTCAAGATGGGTGTCCGGAGTCCACCCTTGAAGAGGGGGATACTGTCACAATCCTGACTGTAGGTTTTATAATTGGTGACTTACCCCTGCCATCTGTCCTGGATCCTGTGTCTTTTCACTCACGGAGTTAAACAGCTTGTCAGTGTTCCTGAGTTCTCTGCCTGAGAGGTAATAGTTAATTAGCTCCGCCTGTGGTGATCTCCTGTGTGAGGCTGAATTCAGTAATCTGAAGTTCAGGCTTCAGTGTTCTCTCGGCCTGCTAGGCCTCGCTGCACTTCACAGCCTCCTCTAGAGTAGTCACATGACAGTGACTTCACCTGACCCAGAGTTGTCCAATCCTCTGCCAGCCTGAGACTCTCTACATCACCTAATCCTGCCCACCAATCATCAGGGACCAGGAAGTATAAATCAGGAGGCTGAGTTGGAATCTGGGCCAGTTCCTCATGTCACATACATCCTTGTGTGAGTCTTATGCTGAGCTCCCTTAAGGTAACCTTTGTACCTAAGTTCCTGTGGGAACTCTGTTCCCTTGTTACCGTTTGGTTTACTTGTGTGTTGCCATTTGATTTCATCATTTTCCCTGAGTCTCAATGTAAAGGCACAGCTGCAATGTTTCGTCTTAAAGGCACAGTACTGAATTCCGTGTTCTCCACTGAAAACCACAGAAGTCGTGTTTCAGTTTTACTACTGTTGTAGTTGGGACCTCCGTGACTCAGTACCTCCGTGCCTCAGTACCTCGTGCCTCAGCATCTCCGTGCTTCCAGCACCTCGTGCCTCAGTACCTCCGTGCTTCCAGCACCTCCGTGACTCAGTACATCAGTGCCTCATCATCTCCGTGCCTCAGTACCTCCGTGCTTCAGTACCTCCGTGCCTCAGTACCTCCGTGCCTCAGTACCTCCGTGCTTCCAGCACCTCCGTGCCTCAGTACCTCCGTGCTTCCAGCACCTCCGTGCCTCAGTACCTCCGTGCTTCCAGCACCTCCATGCCTCAGTACCTCCGTGCTTCCAGCACCTCCGTGCCTCAGTACCTCCGTGCCTCAGCACCTCCGTGCCTTAGTACCTCCGTGCCTCCACGCATCCCAGTGCCTCTACGCACCTCAGTGTCCCCAAGCACCTCAGTGTCCCCAAGCACCTCAGTGTCCTCAAGCACCTCAGTGTCCTCAAGCACCTCAGTGTCCTCAAGCACCTCAGTGTCCTCAAGCACCTCAGTGTTCTCAAGCACCTCAGTGTCCTCAAGCACCTCAGTGTCCTCAAGCACCTCAGTGTCTCCAAGCACCTCAGTGTCTCCAAGCATCCCGTGCCCTTTAGCACAGTTGAACCTGGTATTCTTCACTGATTCATCAGCGCCTTTCCAGTTCTGTCTTTCAGGAGACCTTCAGCGCCCCCACGTGCTTCCTGTCTGCCGACCTAATCCTGTATGAGGAGAGCCGAGATTCGGCCATCTCTGCCGCGGTTCCTCTTCCCAGTCATCGGAAGAATACTCGAGTCCACAACATTTCCAAACCAGGTCAGTGGTAGTATTCACATAATCCTCCAGTCGCCCGCACAGACTTCACTACACCGGGTTCACAAAAACCTCAGTCATGACATGGTATACTTATTTCCAACTTTTATAATAAATTGTGTGTTCTGTTATAGTGGGCCATAAGTTATATCATATCTCATAGTGCAACCTATATACTACTTAAATTCGACTATATTGAATGTGTTTCATGTGCAATAAAGTGAAGTGAATGATTGAAATATTGAATTAAAAATGCTATTAATGAATTGAATTCTATCATTAGACCTCCTGTTAACTTATGAGGAATATAAGATAGACCTATACCATTATTTCAAAAATTTCTTTTGGAGGAAAATGGATGATGGTAAATTTAGAACTTTTAATACAGTCTCATAGATATAGGCATACCTACACACGCCCCCACCCGCGTGTATATACACACATATATGCATACATATACACACACGTGCATGGGACCTCTTAGTAAGCGATCTCATTCCATTGTATAATTTTTTGGTTCCAAAACCCCTGAACCAGATATGAAACGGAAGTGCATCCTAGTTGATCATGCACTCCTAAAATATAGATGTGAAGACAATTGTGCTGAAAAACTCCTCCATCAGTTTAACCCTTCATCTTTTGAGGCTTCAACTTTACAATAATTGCATTTGAATTTTAAGGCCAAATAACAAATAAACAAGGAAACAGAAGAATATGTCAAAAATAATCTCATAAAAAACACATGGTAACATGACTTATGGGCAGTATGTTATTGTTCTACATAAACTAAATGTTTATAACCTGAATGCAGCCCTACCGATGAAAATTGAAAAGGAAAAAACTTAAAGGAATGACACAATGTCTATATTTTCATTAAGGCCATTTGGATGGAGAGTATTAAGGGTGAAAATCCAAAAAGATTCTCTTCTTGAGAGCAGACGTTCTTTATCGCCTCCTCTGGGGCCTAATTTAATCAATTCCAATATAGTACATTTTAGATCTTTTACATTGGAGTTATGAATTTCAGAAAAATGACGAGGTAAATTGTGATTAGTCACTTTATTATTTATACCTCGCAGGTGCTCCTGGATTCTAAGTTTGACATTGCGTTTTGTTTTGCCTATATACATTAGGTTGCAACTACAGGTTATTCTATAAATGACACACTCACTATTACAGTTGACTCTATCTTTTAGAGTGTATTCCATTCCATTTTCATGTTTCCAGGAGAAGGTGGATTTCTCCATATGCTTGCAGCATATACACCTATTACATGGGAAATATCCCATAGTTTTTTCCAACAAGAAATTTAATTTGGGTTGAACAGTGGATTTCTTAGATTTCAATGTACTTGGAGCTAAAATACTTTTCAAGTTCTTTGCCCTTCTGAAAACTACTTGTGGTTTGGGAGGAAGTGAAGGTCCAAGAATTGTATCTTTTAATAAGATTGGCCAGTGTTTATCTAGTATTTTAGTAATTAAACGGTTTTCTTTGTTGAATTGGGTTATGAAAGGCCTACATTTAGGGTCCCTTTTCTTTTTGGGAATTGGATTTGAAAATAGAAGATTCATCCGATTTATATTACTTGCCTTCTGTATGGCTTCTTCAATTCTAATCTGAACATATCAACGTGCTATAAAGTTTTCCTTCAGTGCATTAGCTTGTATTATAAAGTCACTGAAGGTGCTGCAGTTTCTCCTCAATCTGAGGAACTGAGAATAGGGAACTCCTTCAATCCATTTCGGATGGTGGCAGCTTGATGTTGGAATGAAATTGTTTGCATCGACTTCTGTTGATATAACAGAAAGCGAAATTATCTCGAGAAAAAAGAACAAATTCTCTAGGGATAAGGAAGATTACCAAAAAGGATTAATATTTGATTGGGCAAAAAATGCGAGACAGAATGATAACCCTGCCGCACATCATGCCCATAACCGTGGTATTAATGTATACCAACAAGAGAGATATAACCACAGAAATGATCAAAGAATGAATCCTAGGAGGAGGGATGGTTACTATCAAGGATATGGAGATAGGAGAAGGCCGTCTTACCGTTCTCCATACCCCATCAGGAATGGATATAGAAATAGAATTAATTCTTATCATGACCAGAGGAGAAGGCGCCGTTCTTCGAATAGATATGACACCTTCTTCCATACTAACAAATATGAAACTCTTAGGTCACCTTCACCAAATGGACCTAATGACCATTTTTTAGGAGATGGCATAGATTCAGCCACACCCCAAGGCAGAAAAAGAGGCCTTGGAATGGAAGAGGCAAAAGAGGGGGGAGAAAGATCCCCAAAAAAAAGACGCCCATTGTTTCATCTGAAAATGGGACAAAAACCGGGATCATCAACCTCTCAGGCAGAGAACTATGCGCACCACAAACAGCGCTATTAAATAAGGGACTGAAATTCGCACCTGACCAACATGCGGATAAGTTCGATTTGTTTATCGACCTAAATAAATATATTAGGTCTCTTACATTGCAGCGACATTTTTTGAAACACCCTCCAGTTTCGGTTACACAAGAACCACAAAAACCGCTAGTAGCTCCCCCATCCAAGTTTTACCCGGTGGAGTCGAGGGGAAGTAATGTCGATATCTTTTACGAGTCAGTTAAAGACGACTTTAGGGAATTAAAAATAAAAAACAATAAGTATACTTCCAATCTAAATCCAGAAGAGAAAAAAGCCTTAAATCACCTTAAAAAAGAGGATAATATCATTATTAGGAGTGCAGATAAAGGGGGAGCTGTAGTTCTACAGGACAGAACTGACTACCTTAAAGAAGCATATAATATACTTAATGATGCATCAACTTATACTAAACTTGAAGATGACCCCACTAAAAGCTTTAAAGAAAATTTAAGAGTTCTTCTATATGATGCACAAAGAAATAATGTAATATGTAAAAAGAAATTTGATTATTTATGGGTGGAACATCCAACCACCGCCATTTTTTATCATCTTCCCAAAGTCCATAAAAACATACAGTCTCCCCCCAGAAGACCAATCATTTCGGGAATAGATTCCTTGACAGCGAATCTTTCACATTATATCGATCTAAAATTACAATCTTACGTGAAAACCTTACCGTCCTATTCGAGAGATTCCACCAGCCTGTTACAGGCGTTAGACGGATATACGTGGGGCATTGAAGAAAGATGGCTTACAATTGATGTACAAGCCTTGTATTCCTCTATACCCCACATGAAAGGTATTGAAGCAGTGCGATCTTTCCTGGTAGCTGATACAGAAAAATCAGAGGTAGAAACCAAGTTTATTTTGGAGAGTATAAATTTTATACTAAAACATAATTATTTCAGGTTTGAGGACTCCCATTACTTCCAGCAGCAGGGAACTGCGATGGGGACTAAATTTGCCCCATCGTATGCTAACCTGCTGATGGGGGTATGGGAGGACTCTTTCATATACGATCTGAATATGAGAAAAGTCACATCAAATTATACAGAAGGTACATAGACGATTTGATTTTCATATGGAAAGGAGACGAAGAAAGTGTAGTACAGTTTATGGAATATCTTCAAGTTAATCCTTTCAATTTAAAATTTACGTTTAAGACTAACACAAATCTGATAGATTATTTAGATCTGAAATTAGAAAGCATAGTAGGGAAGGAAGTTGAAACATCGACTTTTTTTAAAGAAGTCGATGCAAACAATTTCATTCCAACATCAAGCTGCCACCATCCGAAATGGATTGAAGGAGTTCCCTATTCTCAGTTCCTCAGATTGAGGAGAAACTGCAGCACCTTCAGTGACTTTATAATACAAGCTAATGCACTGAAGGAAAACTTTATAGCACGTGGATATGATCAGATTAGAATTGAAGAAGCCATACAGAAAGCAAGTAATATAAATCGGGTGAATCTTCTATCTTCAAATCCAATTCCCAAAAAGAAAAGGGACCCTAAATGTAGGCCTTTCATAACCCAATTCAACAAAGAAAACCGTTTAATTACTAAAATACTAGATAAACACTGGCCAATCTTATTAAAAGATCCAATTCTTGGACCTTCACTTCCTCCCAAACCACAAGTAGTTTTCAGAAGGGCAAAGAACTTGAAAAGTATTTTAGCTCCAAGTACATTGAAATCTAAGAAATCCACTGTTCAACCCAAATTAAATTTCTTGTTGGAAAAAACTATGGGATATTTCCCATGTAATAGGTGTATATGCTGCAAGCATATGGAGAAATCCACCTTCTCCTGGAAACATGAAAATGGAATGGAATACACTCTAAAAGATAGAGTCAACTGTAATAGTGAGTGTGTCATTTATAGAATAACCTGTAGTTGCAACCTAATGTATATAGGCAAAACAAAACGCAATTTCAAACTTAGAATCCAGGAGCACCTGCGAGGTATAAAAAATAAAGTGACTAATCACAATTTACCTCGTCATTTTTCTGAAATTCATAACTCCAATGTAAAAGATCTAAAATTTACTATATTGGAATTGATTAAATTAGGCCCCAGAGGAGGCGATAAAGAACGTCTGCTCTCAAGAAGAGAATCTTTTTGGATTTTCACCCTTAATACTCTCCATCCAAATGGCCTTAATGAAAATATAGACATTGTGTCATTCCTTTAAGTTTTTTTCCTTCTCAATTTTCATAGGTAGGGCTGCATTCAGGTTATAAACATTTAGTTTATGTAGAACAATAACATACTGCCCATAAGTCATGTTACAATGTGTTTTTTATGAGATTATTTTTGACATATTCTTCTGTTTCCTTGTTTATTTGTTATTTGGCCTTAAAATTCAAATGCAATTATTGTAAAGTTGAAGCCTCAAAAGATGAAGGGTTGAACTGATGGAGGAGTTTTTCAGCACAATTGTCTTCACATCTATATTTTAGGAGTGCATGATCAACTAGGATGCACTTCCGTTTCATATCTGGTTCAGGGGTTTTGGAACCAAAAAATTATACAATGGAATGAGATCGCTTACTAAGAGGTCCCATGCATGTGTGTGTATATGTATGCATATATGTGTGTATATACACGTGGGTGGGGGCATGTGTAGGTATGCCTATATCTATGAGACTGTATTAAAAGTTCTAAATTTACCATCATCCATTTTCCTCCAAAAGAAATTTTTGAAATAATGGTATAGGTCTATCTTATATTCCTCATAAGTTAACAGGAGGTCTAATGATAGTATTCAATTCATTAATAGCATTTTTAATTCAATATTTCAATCATTCACTTCACTTTATTGCACATGAAACACATTCAATATAGTCGAATTTAAGTAGTATATAGGTTGCACTATGAGATATGATATAACTTATGGCCCACTATAACAGAACACACAATTTATTATAAAAGTTGGAAATAAGTATACCACTTAAAAGATATATACAATAAGTATGTTATTATAATAGAAACATATAACAGTCTCACATATTAGCACAATCACAGTGGTCCATGGTCCTCAGTACGAGATATATTTATAATTTCAAATTATTTTTTATTTTAATATTCTGAAGAGCAATGCGACAGTAACACACACATATAGTATAAAAATGATTTTAGCATCCACAAGCAAATTTAAATAAAATTAATAAAAAATTAAATATAAAAAATTAATAAATAATAAATAACAAAAACATTTTTTTTTTTGACCATTTGGAGGTCTCTTTGAGGGAAAATGGGTTATTTCATTGTAAAATATTACGTCATAGTCATGAATTTATATTAGAATACCAATGATGGATGAGCTGACATATTTTTAACAAAATCCATGTCATAAAAATAATTGCTATGGAAGTCTATTATGTTTCCTATAATACTCTTGAAATGGTAAAACAATAAATGCATATGCAAATCCAACATGTATCTCTAATTGAGAATATGGTGTTTAATGACAGATTATCATTTATATATATTGGATCAGTGGGGAGGGGAAACTAACAGGCAATGTCTCATATGTGGGCTCGCTGACCATGGAGGTTGCTAGGTGACAACACCATTTGAGCCATAAGCCGATATCAGAGGTTGCCAAGACATCAGGACGCCACAGACCGATATTAGAGGTTGCTAGGATACCAAGATGCGGTTTCCGTCATGTAGATAGTTGAGATCACGTGGTGGTGCGCGTCGGGATGTACGTGCTGTATCGCGTGTTGTTACCTAGCAACCTCTATGATGCGCCACGCGCATGGTTGGGAGCCGAACCGGCCCACCCAGGATTGATGATGCGTGGTGCATCAGAGCAGGAGGACACACCCCATTGCGCTCCTGTCCAGCATTGTTGAGGCGTGATGGGGCGAAACAAGAGGACTTGCCCCATGACGCGGTATGAGTCAGATGGGAGGTGCGGCTCGAGGGAGAGCCTATACCAATAAGACAGCCCTCTCTCTGACTCCTATTTTTGAAGTGAAAGATCAAGCAGGAGGAGTCATTTAATTAATTAGTAGGTGGAACGCAGATTGGAACGCATGCTGGAAGTATGCTTGTCCGATCAGGTGTAAGTAATTTAGCACCTTTAAAGTGACTAAAGATCTGTTTAAAGTATAAATTAAATATTTAATCCACATTAAACAATTACTCCCATCTAAGGATCCCTATAGAAGAAAAATATGGATTCATAAATAAAGTTTTTTGGCTCTATTCAGGCTGATCTAATCATTAAGAGTTATCTAATTAAAGGAAGTGATGTAAGTGTGCTAGCAGCTTAAATAACAGCTGCATCAATTACCACTTCATTCTGTGACTTCCACACACAGCCAAATTTTCTCCAGGGTGAGTCCTCACATCATTTCTATTTGTTTCACTTTTTGAAGGCTTTAACTATTAATCATGAGTGTAATTCTTTTGCTGGTCTGGTACCGAGGAGTTGAGATTTTTCTTGCTGTTAAAAGTGGGCCTTTATAAGTATTAATAATGCTCTGATTTCTGATAAAAATGACTTTGAAATCTGCTGGATTTTAGCTATTTGTTAGAACTGTGCCTTCTTATAAATAATGACAGTGTTGCTGTGTTTTTCTGGAAAAAAATTTACTTTGTGAAACTTATTGTAAATTGTTACTATCCCTATGGTTGGAACTGTGCCCTCTATTTTGACAACAACAATGTTTCCATTTCTTTGAAAGGATCTATTCCTTGAGACCTATTGAGGAAGTCGCATCTTTTTTATCCTTGTGATTGTCAAACCAGCCATATAAGTTTTGGTATGTACACTCATATATGTGCTAGTGATCTTCTATGACTGACACACCTTACACTAAAAAAAATTTAATTGAAAGCTTTCAGAATTTCACGTGAGTCAACATTGAAACCAGAAATAATTTTGACTATAAGAGCAGAAGACCACACTTTAGGTATACTTATAGTAGAATTGGCTTGACCGTGTAATAAATTACATGGACAGGTATTTCTATATAAATACCAATATTTGTGTATTTCTTTAGCAGTCTGCAAAAACGCCGACATATGGTTGCCGACAGTCCCAATGGACTATGATCAAGAGTTTTTTTAGACGGCCCTTAAGGAACTTTGCTTGATCAATTTTAAGGTATGTTATCTTTTATGATCAATTAATAGGTTCTATGAGGTGGGAAACCATTAAAAATGGTCTACATCCAATTCCCTTTCTCTTTCTATTAGGCAGTGCTTATAAAAACACTATTCTATAGATTTTATATACAAAAAGGATAACCATTTAAGTTCCAGTCAGAAGCACGAATATAGGAGCTCTACCCATTAAATTCTAATAAAGGAGAATTTGATTAATCCCTATTTGGAGGTATGTCTTAGTCACTATTTGTAACACTAAAATGGATAATAAGAATAATGTCCTAGTAGTTCCATCAAATAAACACATCTTAGAATGTGTTATTCATATTTCAGGTTACGATCTGCCATAGAAATCTATCAAGAGCAAATCATCCTTTTCCCTATATGTGGTAGGTATATATAGGAAAAAAAATGCTTTGCATACCACAAAGATATATGTGTCTATACATATATATACATATATGTATATATAATATTCCTATCTCACAATAGCAGTTTTTCTCAAATAGAACATTATCTTTTTCCCCAAACAAGTTGCCCCTGATGAAGTCGATAAGACGAAACGCGTTGGGTTTGTCAGTCAGAAAAGCGCACCCTAGTTTGTGAAGATACTCCCTTCGAGCTCGCACCTTGAAAAAGGTGAGGGAGTATCTAGAATCCATCTTACAAACATGTTGGTTGTGGCTGTGTTTTATTGATACAATTTTATATCTTGAATTGTGTACCAAAATTCATATGTTCAAATATATGTTATTAAAAAAAACTTTTTATTAATTGGCCTGTTGGCCTCTTGTTTGGGTGACTTTTTGGTGAGGGGTGTCTGTTACAGGTCCCCAGATCTAAACATCCTCCAGTCTACATTTTCCGACGAAATAAACGCTGGAAGATTTGTGTAACTACATTTCATTATTAGCGCACTTGGGAATTTATGTTTTCTCTGTATGTTTTTGAGGTTTTCCAACAAAGACCTCTCCCAGTGTGCCGCTCCTGAGTTGGCGCAAGATAAAGATACTTTTGTGTATTTCTGTATCTATTTTGTTGTGTATCTGTAATTGCTGCCAGTATGCCTATTTTTAAGGATAGGACATCAAGAACACATAAATGTAAAAATCTATTTTCAGAGGATATAGATAGTACGACACCTATTAGTAATGAAGAAGATTATTATTCCCAATTAAATATGATAGAAAAACTGTCCATAAAGGAAATGAAAAATTGGTATGAGATAGTGACACTAGAAAAATATATTGAAGTAGGGAGAGTCCCTAGGGGACTACGCATATTGAAAAAGCCAACATACGGTATACAAAGCGAACCCTTTATGAAAATCTGGAACGATATCTTAGGAGACTGTTCCAAGAAATTAATGGGATTATTAATATCAGAAAGGAAAAGGGATCTAACTAAGCTAGAGGAGGAACTAATGAAACTAGAGACTTCAGTTACTAAATTTGAAACTAGCGAGGAATTTATACATGATGTTGGTAAACTTCAAAACCAACTTGATATAACAGAAAGCGAAATTATCTCGAGAAAAAAGAACAAATTCTCTAGGGATAAGGAAGATTACCAAAAAGGATTAATATTTGATTGGGCAAAAAATGCGAGACAGAATGATAACCCTGCCGCACATCATGCCCATAACCGTGGTATTAATGTATACCAACAAGAGAGATATAACCACAGAAATGATCAAAGAACGAATCCTAGGAGGAGGGATGGTTACTATCAAGGATATGGAGATAGGAGAAGGCCGTCTTACCGTTCTCCATACCCCATCAGGAATGGATATAGGAATATAATTAATTCTTATCATGACCAGAGGAGAAGGCGCCGTTCTTCGAATAGATATGACACCTTCTTCCATACTAACAAATATGAAACTCTTAGGTCACCTTCACCAAATGGACCTAATGACCATTTTTGGCATAGATTCAGCCACACCCCAAGGCAGAAAAAGAGGCCTTGGAATGGAAGAGGCAAAAGAGGGGGGAGAAAGATCCCCAAAAAAAAGACGCCCATTGTTTCATCTGAAAATGGGACAAAAACCGGGATCATCAACCTCTCAGGCAGAGAACTATGCGCACCACAAACAGCGCTATTAAATAAGGGACTGAAATTCGCACCTGACCAACATGCGGATAAGTTCGATTTGTTTATCGACCTAAATAAATATATTAGGTCTCTTACATTGCAGCGACATTTTTTGAAACACCCTCCAGTTTCGGTTACACAAGAACCACAAAAACCGCTAGTAGCTCCCCCATCCAAGTTTTACCCGGTGGAGTCGAGGGGAAGTAATGTTGATATCTTTTACGAGTCAGTTAAAGACGACTTTAGGGAATTAAAAATAAAAAACAATAAGTATACTTCCAATCTAAATCCAGAAGAGAAAAAAGCCTTAAATCACCTTAAAAAAGAGGATAATATCATTATTAGGAGTGCAGATAAAGGGGGAGCTGTAGTTCTACAGGACAGAACTGACTACCTTAAAGAAGCATATAATATACTTAATGATGCATCAACTTATACTAAACTTGAAGATGACCCCACTAAAAGCTTTAAAGAAAATTTAAGAGTTCTTCTATATGATGCACAAAGAAATAATGTAATATGCAAAAAGGAATTTGATTATTTATGGGTGGAACATCCAACCACCGCCATTTTTTATCATCTTCCCAAAGTCCATAAAAACATACAGTCTCCCCCCGGAAGACCAATCATTTCGGGAATAGATTCCTTGACAGCGAATCTTTCACATTATATCGATCTAAAATTACAATCTTACGTGAAAACCTTACCGTCCTATTTGAGAGATTCCACCAGCCTGTTACAGGCGTTAGACGGATATACGTGGGGCATTGAAGAAAGATGGCTTACAATTGATGTACAAGCCTTGTATTCCTCTATACCCCACATGAAAGGTATTGAAGCAGTGCGATCTTTCCTGGTAGCTGATACAGAAAAATCAGAGGTTGAAACCAAGTTTATTTTGGAGAGTATAAATTTTATACTAAAACATAATTATTTCAGGTTTGAGGACTCCCATTACCTCCAGCAGCAGGGAACTGTGATGGGGACTAAATTTGCCCCATCGTATGCTAACCTGCTGATGGGAGTATGGGAGGACTCTTTCATATAAGGATCTGAATATGAGAAAAGTCACATCAAATTATACCGAAGGTACATAGACGATTTGATTTTCATATGGAAAGGAGACGAAGAAAGTGTAGTACAGTTTATGGAATATCTTCAAGTTAATCCTTTCAATTTAAAATTTACGTTTAAGACTAACACAAATCTGATAGATTATTTAGATCTGAAATTAGAAAGCATAGTAGGGAAGGAAGTTGAAACATCGACTTTTTTTAAAGAAGTCGATGCAAACAATTTCATTCCAACATCAAGCTGCCACCATCCGAAATGGATTGAAGGAGTTCCCTATTCTCAGTTCCTCAGATTGAGGAGAAACTACAGCACCTTCAGTGACTTTATAATACAAGCTAATGCACTGAAGGAAAACTTTATAGCACGTGGATATGATCAGATTAGAATTGAAGAAGCCATACAGAAGGCAAGTAATATAAATCGGGTGAATCTTCTATCTTCAAATCCAATTCCCAAAAAGAAAAGGGACCCTAAATGTAGGCCTTTCATAACCCAATTCAACAAAGAAAACCGTTTAATTACTAAAATACTAGATAAACACTGGCCAATCTTATTAAAAGATCCAATTCTTGGACCTTCACTTCCTCCCAAACCACAAGTAGTTTTCAGAAGGGCAAAGAACTTGAAAAGTATTTTAGCTCCAAGTACATTGAAATCTAAGAAATCCACTGTTCAACCCAAATTAAATTTCTTGTTGGAAAAAACTATGGGATATTTCCCATGTAATAGGTGTATATGCTGCAAGCATATGGAGAAATCCACCTTCTCCTGGAAACATGAAAATGGAATGGAATACACTCTAAAAGATAGAGTCAACTGTAATAGTGAGTGTGTCATTTATAGAATAACCTGTAGTTGCAACCTAATGTATATAGGCAAAACAAAACGCAATTTCAAACTTAGAATCCAGGAGCACCTGCGAGGTATAAAAAATAAAGTGACTAATCACAATTTACCTCGTCATTTTTCTGAAATTCATAACTCCAATGTAAAAGATCTAAAATTTACTATATTGGAATTGATTAAATTAGGCCCCAGAGGAGGCGATAAAGAACGTCTGCTCTCAAGAAGAGAATCTTTTTGGATTTTCACCCTTAATACTCTCCATCCAAATGGCCTTAATGAAAATATAGACATTGTGTCATTCCTTTAAGTTTTTTTCCTTCTCAATTTTCATAGGTAGGGCTGCATTCAGGTTATAAACATTTAGTTTATGTAGAACAATAACATACTGCCCATAAGTCATGTTACCATGTGTTTTTTATGAGATTATTTTTGACATATTCTTCTGTTTCCTTGTTTATTTGTTATTTGGCCTTAAAATTCAAATGCAATTATTGTAAAGTTGAAGCCTCAAAAGATGAAGGGTTGAACTGATGGAGGAGTTTTTCAGCACAATTGTCTTCACATCTATATTTTAGGAGTGCATGATCAACTAGGATGCACTTCCGTTTCATATCTGGTTCAGGGGTTTTGGAACCAAAAAATTATACAATGGAATGAGATCGCTTACTAAGAGGTCCCATGCATGTGTGTGTATATGTATGCATATATGTGTGTATATACACGTGGGTGGGGGCATGTGTAGGTATGCCTATATCTATGAGACTGTATTAAAATTTCTAAATTTACCATCATCCATTTTCCTCCAAAAGAAATTTTTGAAATAATGGTATAGGTCTATCTTATATTCCTCATAAGTTAACAGGAGGTCTAATGATAGTATTCAATTCATTAATAGCATTTTTAATTCAATATTTCAATCATTCACTTCACTTTATTGCACATGAAACACATTCAATATAGTCGAATTTAAGTAGTATATAGGTTGCACTATGAGATATGATATAACTTATGGCCCACTATAACAGAACACACAATTTATTATAAAAGTTGGAAATAAGTATACCACTTAAAAGATATATACAATAAGTATGTTATTATAATAGAAACATATAACAGTCTCACATATTAGCACAATCACAGTGGTCCATGGTCCTCAGTACGAGATATATTTATAATTTCAAATTATTTTTTATTTTAATATTCTGAAGAGCAATGCGACAGTAACACACACATATAGTATAAAAATGATTTTAGCATCCACAAGCAAATTTAAATAAAATTAATAAAAAAATAAATATAAAAAATTAATAAATAATAAATAACAAAAACATTTTTTTTTTTGACCATTTGGAGGTCTCTTTGAGGGAAAATGGGTGATTTCATTGTAAAATATTACGTCATAGTCATGAATTTATATTAGAATACCAATGATGGATGAGCTGACATATTTTTAACAAAATCCATGTCATAAAAATAATTGCTATGGAAGTCTATTATGTTTCCTATAATACTCTTGAAATGGTAAAACAATAAATGCATATGCAAATCCAACATGTATCTCTAATTGAGAATATGGTGTTTAATGACAGATTATCATTTATATATATTGGATCAGTGGGGAGGGGAAACTAACAGGCAATGTCTCATATGTGGGCTCGCTGACCATGGAGGTTGCTAGGTGACAACACCATTTGAGCCATAAGCCGATATCAGAGGTTGCCAAGACATCAGGACGCCACAGACCGATATTAGAGGTTGCTAGGATACCAAGATGCGGTTTCCGTCATGTAGATAGTTGAGATCACGTGGTGGTGCACGTCGGGATGTACGTGCTGTATCGCGTGTTGTTACCTAGCAACCTCTATGATGCGCCATGCGCATGGTTGGGAGCCGAACCGGCCCACCCAGGATTGATGATGCGTGGTGCATCAGAGCAGGAGGACACACCCCATTGCGCTCCTGTCCAGCATTGTTGAGGCGTGATGGGGCGAAAGAAGAGGACATGCCCCATGACGCGGTATGAGTCAGATGGGAGGTGCGGCTCGAGGGAGAGCCTATACCAATAAGACAGCCCTCTCTCTGACTCCTATTTTTGAAGTGAAAGATCAAGCAGGAGGAGTCATTTAATTAATTAGTAGGTGGAACGCAGATTGGAACGCATGCTGGAAGTATGCTTGTCCGATCAGGTGTAAGTAATTTAGCACCTTTAAAGTGACTAAAGATCTGTTTAAAGTATAAATTAAATATTTAATCCACATTAAACAATTACTCCCATCTAAGGATCCCTATAGAAGAAAAATATGGATTCATAAATAAAGTTTTTTGGCTCTATTCAGGCTGATCTAATCATTAAGAGTTATCTAATTAAAGGAAGTGATGTAAGTGTGCTAGCAGCTTAAATAACAGCTGCATCAATTACCACTTCATTCTGTGACTTCCACACACAGCCAAATTTTCTCCAGGGTGAGTCCTCACATCATTTCTATTTGTTTCACTTTTTGAAGGCTTTAACTATTAATCATGAGTGTAATTCTTTTGCTGGTCTGGTACCGAGGAGTTGAGATTTTTCTTGCTGTTAAAAGTGGGCCTTTATAAGTATTAATAATGCTCTGATTTCTGATAAAAATGACTTTGAAATCTGCTGGATTTTAGCTATTTGTTAGAACTGTGCCTTCTTATAAATAATGACAGTGTTGCTGTGTTTTTCTGGAAAAAAATTTACTTTGTGAAACTTATTGTAAATTGTTACTATCCCTATGGTTGGAACTGTGCCCTCTATTTTGACAACAACAATGTTTCCATTTCTTTGAAAGGATCTATTCCTTGAGACCTATTGAGGAAGTCGCATCTTTTTTATCCTTGTGATTGTCAAACCAGCCATATAAGTTTTGGTATGTACACTCATAAATGTGCTAGTGATCTTCTATGACTGACACACCTTACACTAAAAAAAATTTAATTGAAAGCTTTCAGAATTTCACGTGAGTCAACATTGAAACCAGAAATAATTTTGACTATAAGAGCAGAAGACCACACTTTAGGTATACTTATAGTAGAATTGGCTTGACCGTGTAATAAATTACATGGACAGGTATTTCTATATAAATACCAATATTTGTGTATTTCTTTAGCAGTCTGCAAAAACGCCGACATATGGTTGCCGACAGTCCCAATGGACTATGATCAAGAGTTTTTTTAGACGGCCCTTAAGGAACTTTGCTTGATCAATTTTAAGGTATGTTATCTTTTATGATCAATTAATAGGTTCTATGAGGTGGGAAACCATTAAAAATGGTCTACATCCAATTCCCTTTCTCTTTCTATTAGGCAGTGCTTATAAAAACACTATTCTATAGATTTTATATACAAAAAAGATAACCATTTAAGTTCCAGTCAGAAGCACGAATATAGGAGCTCTACCCATTAAATTCTAATAAAGGAGAATTTGATTAATCCCTATTTGGAGGTATGTCTTAGTCACTATTTGTAACACTAAAATGGATAATAAGAATAATGTCCTAGTAGTTCCATCAAATAAACACATCTTAGAATGTGTTATTCATATTTCAGGTTACGATCTGCCATAGAAATCTATTAAGAGCAAATCATCCTTTTCCCTATATGTGGTAGGTATATATAGGAAAAAAAATGCTTTGCATACCACAAAGATATATGTGTCTATACATATATATACATATATGTATATATAATATTCCTATCTCACAATAGCAGTTTTTCTCAAATAGAACATTATCTTTTTCCCCAAACAAGTTACCCCTGATGAAGTCGATAAGACGAAACGCGTTGGGTTTGTCAGTCAGAAAAGCGCACCCTAGTTTGTGAAGATACTCCCTTCGAGCTCGCACCTTGAAAAAGGTGAGGGAGTATCTAGAATCCATCTTACAAACATGTTGGTTGTGGCTGTGTTTTATTGATACAATTTTATATCTTGAATTGTGTACCAAAATTCATATGTTCAAATATATGTTATTAAAAAAAACTTTTTATTAATTGGCCTGTTGGCCTCTTGTTTGGGTGACTTTTTGGTGAGGGGTGTCTGTTACAGGTCCCCAGATCTAAACATCCTCCAGTCTACATTTTCCGACGAAATAAACGCTGGAAGATTTGTGTAACTACATTTCATTATTAGCGCACTTGGGAATTTATGTTTTCTCTGTATGTTTTTGAGGTTTTCCAACAAAGACCTCTCCCAGTGTGCCGCTCCTGAGTTGGCGCAAGATAAAGATACTTTTGTGTATTTCTGTATCTATTTTGTTGTGTATCTGTAATTGCTGCCAGTATGCCTATTTTTAAGGATAGGACATCAAGAACACATAAATGTAAAAATCTATTTTCAGAGGATATAGATAGTACGACACCTATTAGTAATGAAGAAGATTATTATTCCCAATTAAATATGATAGAAAAACTGTCCATAAAGGAAATGAAAAATTGGTATGAGATAGTGACACTAGAAAAATATATTGAAGTAGGGAGAGTCCCTAGGGGACTACGCATATTGAAAAAGCCAACATACGGTATACAAAGCGAACCCTTTATGAAAATCTGGAACGATATCTTAGGAGACTGTTCCAAGAAATTAATGGGATTATTAATATCAGAAAGGAAAAGGGATCTAACTAAGCTAGAGGAGGAACTAATGAAACTAGAGACTTCAGTTACTAAATTTGAAACTAGCGAGGAATTTATACATGATGTTGGTAAACTTCAAAACCAACTTGATATAACAGAAAGCGAAATTATCTCGAGAAAAAAGAACAAATTCTCTAGGGATAAGGAAGATTACCAAAAAGGATTAATATTTGATTGGGCAAAAAATGCGAGACAGAATGATAACCCTGCCGCACATCATGCCCATAACCGTGGTATTAATGTATACCAACAAGAGAGATATAACCACAGAAATGATCAAAGAACGAATCCTAGGAGGAGGGATGGTTACTATCAAGGATATGGAGATAGGAGAAGGCCGTCTTACCGTTCTCCATACCCCATCAGGAATGGATATAGGAATAGAATTAATTCTTATCATGACCAGAGGAGAAGGCGCCGTTCTTCGAATAGATATGACACCTTCTTCCATACTAACAAATATGAAACTCTTAGGTCACCTTCACCAAATGGACCTAATGACCATTTTTTAGGAGATGGCATAGATTCAGCCACACCCCAAGGCAGAAAAAGAGGCCTTGGAATGGAAGAGGCAAAAGAGGGGGGAGAAAGATCCCCAAAAAAAAGACGCCCATTGTTTCATCTGAAAATGGGACAAAAACCGGGATCATCAACCTCTCAGGCAGAGAACTATGCGCACCACAAACAGCGCTATTAAATAAGGGACTGAAATTCGCACCTGACCAACATGCGGATAAGTTCGATTTGTTTATCGACCTAAATAAATATATTAGGTCTCTTACATTGCAGCGACATTTTTTGAAACACCCTCCAGTTTCGGTTACACAAGAACCACAAAAACCGCTAGTAGCTCCCCCATCCAAGTTTTACCCGGTGGAGTCGAGGGGAAGTAATGTTGATATCTTTTACGAGTCAGTTAAAGACGACTTTAGGGAATTAAAAATAAAAAACAATAAGTATACTTCCAATCTAAATCCAGAAGAGAAAAAAGCCTTAAATCACCTTAAAAAAGAGGATAATATCATTATTAGGAGTGCAGATAAAGGGGGAGCTGTAGTTCTACAGGACAGAACTGACTACCTTAAAGAAGCATATAATATACTTAATGATGCATCAACTTATACTAAACTTGAAGATGACCCCACTAAAAGCTTTAAAGAAAATTTAAGAGTTCTTCTATATGATGCACAAAGAAATAATGTAATATGCAAAAAGGAATTTGATTATTTATGGGTGGAACATCCAACCACCGCCATTTTTTATCATCTTCCCAAAGTCCATAAAAACATACAGTCTCCCCCCGGAAGACCAATCATTTCGGGAATAGATTCCTTGACAGCGAATCTTTCACATTATATCGATCTAAAATTACAATCTTACGTGAAAACCTTACCGTCCTATTTGAGAGATTCCACCAGCCTGTTACAGGCGTTAGACGGATATACGTGGGGCATTGAAGAAAGATGGCTTACAATTGATGTACAAGCCTTGTATTCCTCTATACCCCACATGAAAGGTATTGAAGCAGTGCGATCTTTCCTGGTAGCTGATACAGAAAAATCAGAGGTTGAAACCAAGTTTATTTTGGAGAGTATAAATTTTATACTAAAACATAATTATTTCAGGTTTGAGGACTCCCATTACCTCCAGCAGCAGGGAACTGTGATGGGGACTAAATTTGCCCCATCGTATGCTAACCTGCTGATGGGAGTATGGGAGGACTCTTTCATATAAGGATCTGAATATGAGAAAAGTCACATCAAATTATACCGAAGGTACATAGACGATTTGATTTTCATATGGAAAGGAGACGAAGAAAGTGTAGTACAGTTTATGGAATATCTTCAAGTTAATCCTTTCAATTTAAAATTTACGTTTAAGACTAACACAAATCTGATAGATTATTTAGATCTGAAATTAGAAAGCATAGTAGGGAAGGAAGTTGAAACATCGACTTTTTTTAAAGAAGTCGATGCAAACAATTTCATTCCAACATCAAGCTGCCACCATCCGAAATGGATTGAAGGAGTTCCCTATTCTCAGTTCCTCAGATTGAGGAGAAACTACAGCACCTTCAGTGACTTTATAATACAAGCTAATGCACTGAAGGAAAACTTTATAGCACGTGGATATGATCAGATTAGAATTGAAGAAGCCATACAGAAGGCAAGTAATATAAATCGGGTGAATCTTCTATCTTCAAATCCAATTCCCAAAAAGAAAAGGGACCCTAAATGTAGGCCTTTCATAACCCAATTCAACAAAGAAAACCGTTTAATTACTAAAATACTAGATAAACACTGGCCAATCTTATTAAAAGATCCAATTCTTGGACCTTCACTTCCTCCCAAACCACAAGTAGTTTTCAGAAGGGCAAAGAACTTGAAAAGTATTTTAGCTCCAAGTACATTGAAATCTAAGAAATCCACTGTTCAACCCAAATTAAATTTCTTGTTGGAAAAAACTATGGGATATTTCCCATGTAATAGGTGTATATGCTGCAAGCATATGGAGAAATCCACCTTCTCCTGGAAACATGAAAATGGAATGGAATACACTCTAAAAGATAGAGTCAACTGTAATAGTGAGTGTGTCATTTATAGAATAACCTGTAGTTGCAACCTAATGTATATAGGCAAAACAAAACGCAATTTCAAACTTAGAATCCAGGAGCACCTGCGAGGTATAAAAAATAAAGTGACTAATCACAATTTACCTCGTCATTTTTCTGAAATTCATAACTCCAATGTAAAAGATCTAAAATTTACTATATTGGAATTGATTAAATTAGGCCCCAGAGGAGGCGATAAAGAACGTCTGCTCTCAAGAAGAGAATCTTTTTGGATTTTCACCCTTAATACTCTCCATCCAAATGGCCTTAATGAAAATATAGACATTGTGTCATTCCTTTAAGTTTTTTTCCTTCTCAATTTTCATAGGTAGGGCTGCATTCAGGTTATAAACATTTAGTTTATGTAGAACAATAACATACTGCCCATAAGTCATGTTACCATGTGTTTTTTATGAGATTATTTTTGACATATTCTTCTGTTTCCTTGTTTATTTGTTATTTGGCCTTAAAATTCAAATGCAATTATTGTAAAGTTGAAGCCTCAAAAGATGAAGGGTTGAACTGATGGAGGAGTTTTTCAGCACAATTGTCTTCACATCTATATTTTAGGAGTGCATGATCAACTAGGATGCACTTCCGTTTCATATCTGGTTCAGGGGTTTTGGAACCAAAAAATTATACAATGGAATGAGATCGCTTACTAAGAGGTCCCATGCATGTGTGTGTATATGTATGCATATATGTGTGTATATACACGTGGGTGGGGGCATGTGTAGGTATGCCTATATCTATGAGACTGTATTAAAATTTCTAAATTTACCATCATCCATTTTCCTCCAAAAGAAATTTTTGAAATAATGGTATAGGTCTATCTTATATTCCTCATAAGTTAACAGGAGGTCTAATGATAGTATTCAATTCATTAATAGCATTTTTAATTCAATATTTCAATCATTCACTTCACTTTATTGCACATGAAACACATTCAATATAGTCGAATTTAAGTAGTATATAGGTTGCACTATGAGATATGATATAACTTATGGCCCACTATAACAGAACACACAATTTATTATAAAAGTTGGAAATAAGTATACCACTTAAAAGATATATACAATAAGTATGTTATTATAATAGAAACATATAACAGTCTCACATATTAGCACAATCACAGTGGTCCATGGTCCTCAGTACGAGATATATTTATAATTTCAAATTATTTTTTATTTTAATATTCTGAAGAGCAATGCGACAGTAACACACACATATAGTATAAAAATGATTTTAGCATCCACAAGCAAATTTAAATAAAATTAATAAAAAAATAAATATAAAAAATTAATAAATAATAAATAACAAAAACATTTTTTTTTTTTGACCATTTGGAGGTCTCTTTGAGGGAAAATGGGTGATTTCATTGTAAAATATTACGTCATAGTCATGAATTTATATTAGAATACCAATGATGGATGAGCTGACATATTTTTAACAAAATCCATGTCATAAAAATAATTGCTATGGAAGTCTATTATGTTTCCTATAATACTCTTGAAATGGTAAAACAATAAATGCATATGCAAATCCAACATGTATCTCTAATTGAGAATATGGTGTTTAATGACAGATTATCATTTATATATATTGGATCAGTGGGGAGGGGAAACTAACAGGCAATGTCTCATATGTGGGCTCGCTGACCATGGAGGTTGCTAGGTGACAACACCATTTGAGCCATAAGCCGATATCAGAGGTTGCCAAGACATCAGGACGCCACAGACCGATATTAGAGGTTGCTAGGATACCAAGATGCGGTTTCCGTCATGTAGATAGTTGAGATCACGTGGTGGTGCACGTCGGGATGTACGTGCTGTATCGCGTGTTGTTACCTAGCAACCTCTATGATGCGCCACGCGCATGGTTGGGAGCCGAACCGGCCCACCCAGGATTGATGATGCGTGGTGCATCAGAGCAGGAGGACACACCCCATTGCGCTCCTGTCCAGCATTGTTGAGGCGTGATGGGGCGAAAGAAGAGGACATGCCCCATGACGCGGTATGAGTCAGATGGGAGGTGCGGCTCGAGGGAGAGCCTATACCAATAAGACAGCCCTCTCTCTGACTCCTATTTTTGAAGTGAAAGATCAAGCAGGAGGAGTCATTTAATTAATTAGTAGGTGGAACGCAGATTGGAACGCATGCTGGAAGTATGCTTGTCCGATCAGGTGTAAGTAATTTAGCACCTTTAAAGTGACTAAAGATCTGTTTAAAGTATAAATTAAATATTTAATCCACATTAAACAATTACTCCCATCTAAGGATCCCTATAGAAGAAAAATATGGATTCATAAATAAAGTTTTTTGGCTCTATTCAGGCTGATCTAATCATTAAGAGTTATCTAATTAAAGGAAGTGATGTAAGTGTGCTAGCAGCTTAAATAACAGCTGCATCAATTACCACTTCATTCTGTGACTTCCACACACAGCCAAATTTTCTCCAGGGTGAGTCCTCACATCATTTCTATTTGTTTCACTTTTTGAAGGCTTTAACTATTAATCATGAGTGTAATTCTTTTGCTGGTCTGGTACCGAGGAGTTGAGATTTTTCTTGCTGTTAAAAGTGGGCCTTTATAAGTATTAATAATGCTCTGATTTCTGATAAAAATGACTTTGAAATCTGCTGGATTTTAGCTATTTGTTAGAACTGTGCCTTCTTATAAATAATGACAGTGTTGCTGTGTTTTTCTGGAAAAAAATTTACTTTGTGAAACTTATTGTAAATTGTTACTATCCCTATGGTTGGAACTGTGCCCTCTATTTTGACAACAACAATGTTTCCATTTCTTTGAAAGGATCTATTCCTTGAGACCTATTGAGGAAGTCGCATCTTTTTTATCCTTGTGATTGTCAAACCAGCCATATAAGTTTTGGTATGTACACTCATAAATGTGCTAGTGATCTTCTATGACTGACACACCTTACACTAAAAAAAATTTAATTGAAAGCTTTCAGAATTTCACGTGAGTCAACATTGAAACCAGAAATAATTTTGACTATAAGAGCAGAAGACCACACTTTAGGTATACTTATAGTAGAATTGGCTTGACCGTGTAATAAATTACATGGACAGGTATTTCTATATAAATACCAATATTTGTGTATTTCTTTAGCAGTCTGCAAAAACGCCGACATATGGTTGCCGACAGTCCCAATGGACTATGATCAAGAGTTTTTTTAGACGGCCCTTAAGGAACTTTGCTTGATCAATTTTAAGGTATGTTATCTTTTATGATCAATTAATAGGTTCTATGAGGTGGGAAACCATTAAAAATGGTCTACATCCAATTCCCTTTCTCTTTCTATTAGGCAGTGCTTATAAAAACACTATTCTATAGATTTTATATACAAAAAAGATAACCATTTAAGTTCCAGTCAGAAGCACGAATATAGGAGCTCTACCCATTAAATTCTAATAAAGGAGAATTTGATTAATCCCTATTTGGAGGTATGTCTTAGTCACTATTTGTAACACTAAAATGGATAATAAGAATAATGTCCTAGTAGTTCCATCAAATAAACACATCTTAGAATGTGTTATTCATATTTCAGGTTACGATCTGCCATAGAAATCTATCAAGAGCAAATCATCCTTTTCCCTATATGTGGTAGGTATATATAGGAAAAAAAATGCTTTGCATACCACAAAGATATATGTGTCTATACATATATATACATATATGTATATATAATATTCCTATCTCACAATAGCAGTTTTTCTCAAATAGAACATTATCTTTTTCCCCAAACAAGTTACCCCTGATGAAGTCGATAAGACGAAACGCGTTGGGTTTGTCAGTCAGAAAAGCGCACCCTAGTTTGTGAAGATACTCCCTTCGAGCTCGCACCTTGAAAAAGGTGAGGGAGTATCTAGAATCCATCTTACAAACATGTTGGTTGTGGCTGTGTTTTATTGATACAATTTTATATCTTGAATTGTGTACCAAAATTCATATGTTCAAATATATGTTATTAAAAAAAACTTTTTATTAATTGGCCTGTTGGCCTCTTGTTTGGGTGACTTTTTGGTGAGGGGTGTCTGTTACAGGTCCCCAGATCTAAACATCCTCCAGTCTACATTTTCCGACGAAATAAACGCTGGAAGATTTGTGTAACTACATTTCATTATTAGCGCACTTGGGAATTTATGTTTTCTCTGTATGTTTTTGAGGTTTTCCAACAAAGACCTCTCCCAGTGCGCCGCTCCTGAGTTGGCGCAAGATAAAGATACTTTTGTGTATTTCTGTATCTATTTTGTTGTGTATCTGTAATTGCTGCCAGTATGCCTATTTTTAAGGATAGGACATCAAGAACACATAAATGTAAAAATCTATTTTCAGAGGATATAGATAGTACGACACCTATTAGTAATGAAGAAGATTATTATTCCCAATTAAATATGATAGAAAAACTGTCCATAAAGGAAATGAAAAATTGGTATGAGATAGTGACACTAGAAAAATATATTGAAGTAGGGAGAGTCCCTAGGGGACTACGCATATTGAAAAAGCCAACATACGGTATACAAAGCGAACCCTTTATGAAAATCTGGAACGATATCTTAGGAGACTGTTCCAAGAAATTAATGGGATTATTAATATCAGAAAGGAAAAGGGATCTAACTAAGCTAGAGGAGGAACTAATGAAACTAGAGACTTCAGTTACTAAATTTGAAACTAGCGAGGAATTTATACATGATGTTGGTAAACTTCAAAACCAACTTGATATAACAGAAAGCGAAATTATCTCGAGAAAAAAGAACAAATTCTCTAGGGATAAGGAAGATTACCAAAAAGGATTAATATTTGATTGGGCAAAAAATGCGAGACAGAATGATAACCCTGCCGCACATCATGCCCATAACCGTGGTATTAATGTATACCAACAAGAGAGATATAACCACAGAAATGATCAAAGAACGAATCCTAGGAGGAGGGATGGTTACTATCAAGGATATGGAGATAGGAGAAGGCCGTCTTACCGTTCTCCATACCCCATCAGGAATGGATATAGGAATAGAATTAATTCTTATCATGACCAGAGGAGAAGGCGCCGTTCTTCGAATAGATATGACACCTTCTTCCATACTAACAAATATGAAACTCTTAGGTCACCTTCACCAAATGGACCTAATGACCATTTTTTAGGAGATGGCATAGATTCAGCCACACCCCAAGGCAGAAAAAGAGGCCTTGGAATGGAAGAGGCAAAAGAGGGGGGAGAAAGATCCCCAAAAAAAAGACGCCCATTGTTTCATCTGAAAATGGGACAAAAACCGGGATCATCAACCTCTCAGGCAGAGAACTATGCGCACCACAAACAGCGCTATTAAATAAGGGACTGAAATTCGCACCTGACCAACATGCGGATAAGTTCGATTTGTTTATCGACCTAAATAAATATATTAGGTCTCTTACATTGCAGCGACATTTTTTGAAACACCCTCCAGTTTCGGTTACACAAGAACCACAAAAACCGCTAGTAGCTCCCCCATCCAAGTTTTACCCGGTGGAGTCGAGGGGAAGTAATGTTGATATCTTTTACGAGTCAGTTAAAGACGACTTTAGGGAATTAAAAATAAAAAACAATAAGTATACTTCCAATCTAAATCCAGAAGAGAAAAAAGCCTTAAATCACCTTAAAAAAGAGGATAATATCATTATTAGGAGTGCAGATAAAGGGGGAGCTGTAGTTCTACAGGACAGAACTGACTACCTTAAAGAAGCATATAATATACTTAATGATGCATCAACTTATACTAAACTTGAAGATGACCCCACTAAAAGCTTTAAAGAAAATTTAAGAGTTCTTCTATATGATGCACAAAGAAATAATGTAATATGCAAAAAGGAATTTGATTATTTATGGGTGGAACATCCAACCACCGCCATTTTTTATCATCTTCCCAAAGTCCATAAAAACATACAGTCTCCCCCCGGAAGACCAATCATTTCGGGAATAGATTCCTTGACAGCGAATCTTTCACATTATATCGATCTAAAATTACAATCTTACGTGAAAACCTTACCGTCCTATTTGAGAGATTCCACCAGCCTGTTACAGGCGTTAGACGGATATACGTGGGGCATTGAAGAAAGATGGCTTACAATTGATGTACAAGCCTTGTATTCCTCTATACCCCACATGAAAGGTATTGAAGCAGTGCGATCTTTCCTGGTAGCTGATACAGAAAAATCAGAGGTTGAAACCAAGTTTATTTTGGAGAGTATAAATTTTATACTAAAACATAATTATTTCAGGTTTGAGGACTCCCATTACCTCCAGCAGCAGGGAACTGTGATGGGGACTAAATTTGCCCCATCGTATGCTAACCTGCTGATGGGAGTATGGGAGGACTCTTTCATATAAGGATCTGAATATGAGAAAAGTCACATCAAATTATACCGAAGGTACATAGACGATTTGATTTTCATATGGAAAGGAGACGAAGAAAGTGTAGTACAGTTTATGGAATATCTTCAAGTTAATCCTTTCAATTTAAAATTTACGTTTAAGACTAACACAAATCTGATAGATTATTTAGATCTGAAATTAGAAAGCATAGTAGGGAAGGAAGTTGAAACATCGACTTTTTTTAAAGAAGTCGATGCAAACAATTTCATTCCAACATCAAGCTGCCACCATCCGAAATGGATTGAAGGAGTTCCCTATTCTCAGTTCCTCAGATTGAGGAGAAACTACAGCACCTTCAGTGACTTTATAATACAAGCTAATGCACTGAAGGAAAACTTTATAGCACGTGGATATGATCAGATTAGAATTGAAGAAGCCATACAGAAGGCAAGTAATATAAATCGGGTGAATCTTCTATCTTCAAATCCAATTCCCAAAAAGAAAAGGGACCCTAAATGTAGGCCTTTCATAACCCAATTCAACAAAGAAAACCGTTTAATTACTAAAATACTAGATAAACACTGGCCAATCTTATTAAAAGATCCAATTCTTGGACCTTCACTTCCTCCCAAACCACAAGTAGTTTTCAGAAGGGCAAAGAACTTGAAAAGTATTTTAGCTCCAAGTACATTGAAATCTAAGAAATCCACTGTTCAACCCAAATTAAATTTCTTGTTGGAAAAAACTATGGGATATTTCCCATGTAATAGGTGTATATGCTGCAAGCATATGGAGAAATCCACCTTCTCCTGGAAACATGAAAATGGAATGGAATACACTCTAAAAGATAGAGTCAACTGTAATAGTGAGTGTGTCATTTATAGAATAACCTGTAGTTGCAACCTAATGTATATAGGCAAAACAAAACGCAATTTCAAACTTAGAATCCAGGAGCACCTGCGAGGTATAAAAAATAAAGTGACTAATCACAATTTACCTCGTCATTTTTCTGAAATTCATAACTCCAATGTAAAAGATCTAAAATTTACTATATTGGAATTGATTAAATTAGGCCCCAGAGGAGGCGATAAAGAACGTCTGCTCTCAAGAAGAGAATCTTTTTGGATTTTCACCCTTAATACTCTCCATCCAAATGGCCTTAATGAAAATATAGACATTGTGTCATTCCTTTAAGTTTTTTTCCTTCTCAATTTTCATAGGTAGGGCTGCATTCAGGTTATAAACATTTAGTTTATGTAGAACAATAACATACTGCCCATAAGTCATGTTACCATGTGTTTTTTATGAGATTATTTTTGACATATTCTTCTGTTTCCTTGTTTATTTGTTATTTGGCCTTAAAATTCAAATGCAATTATTGTAAAGTTGAAGCCTCAAAAGATGAAGGGTTGAACTGATGGAGGAGTTTTTCAGCACAATTGTCTTCACATCTATATTTTAGGAGTGCATGATCAACTAGGATGCACTTCCGTTTCATATCTGGTTCAGGGGTTTTGGAACCAAAAAATTATACAATGGAATGAGATCGCTTACTAAGAGGTCCCATGCATGTGTGTGTATATGTATGCATATATGTGTGTATATACACGTGGGTGGGGGCATGTGTAGGTATGCCTATATCTATGAGACTGTATTAAAATTTCTAAATTTACCATCATCCATTTTCCTCCAAAAGAAATTTTTGAAATAATGGTATAGGTCTATCTTATATTCCTCATAAGTTAACAGGAGGTCTAATGATAGTATTCAATTCATTAATAGCATTTTTAATTCAATATTTCAATCATTCACTTCACTTTATTGCACATAAAACACATTCAATATAGTCGAATTTAAGTAGTATATAGGTTGCACTATGAGATATGATATAACTTATGGCCCACTATAACAGAACACACAATTTATTATAAAAGTTGGAAATAAGTATACCACTTAAAAGATATATACAATAAGTATGTTATTATAATAGAAACATATAACAGTCTCACATATTAGCACAATCACAGTGGTCCATGGTCCTCAGTACGAGATATATTTATAATTTCAAATTATTTTTTATTTTAATATTCTGAAGAGCAATGCGACAGTAACACACACATATAGTATAAAAATGATTTTAGCATCCACAAGCAAATTTAAATAAAATTAATAAAAAATTAAATATAAAAAATTAATAAATAATAAATAACAAAAACATTTTTTTTTTTTGACCATTTGGAGGTCTCTTTGAGGGAAAATGGGTGATTTCATTGTAAAATATTACGTCATAGTCATGAATTTATATTAGAATACCAATGATGGATGAGCTGACATATTTTTAACAAAATCCATGTCATAAAAATAATTGCTATGGAAGTCTATTATGTTTCCTATAATACTCTTGAAATGGTAAAACAATAAATGCATATGCAAATCCAACATGTATCTCTAATTGAGAATATGGTGTTTAATGACAGATTATCATTTATATATATTGGATCAGTGGGGAGGGGAAACTAACAGGCAATGTCTCATATGTGGGCTCGCTGACCATGGAGGTTGCTAGGTGACAACACCATTTGAGCCATAAGCCGATATCAGAGGTTGCCAAGACATCAGGACGCCACAGACCGATATTAGAGGTTGCTAGGATACCAAGATGCGGTTTCCGTCATGTAGATAGTTGAGATCACGTGGTGGTGTACGTCGGGATGTACGTGCTGTATCGCGTGTTGTTACCTAGCAACCTCTATGATGCGCCACGCGCATGGTTGGGAGCCGAACTGGCCCACCCAGGATTGATGATGCGTGGTGCATCAGAGCAGGAGGACACACCCCATTGCGCTCCTGTCCAGCATTGTTGAGGCGTGATGGGGCGAAAGAAGAGGACATGCCCCATGACGCGGTATGAGTCAGATGGGAGGTGCGGCTCGAGGGAGAGCCTATACCAATAAGACAGCCCTCTCTCTGACTCCTATTTTTGAAGTGAAAGATCAAGCAGGAGGAGTCATTTAATTAATTAGTAGGTGGAACGCAGATTGGAACGCATGCTGGAAGTATGCTTGTCCGATCAGGTGTAAGTAATTTAGCACCTTTAAAGTGACTAAAGATCTGTTTAAAGTATAAATTAAATATTTAATCCACATTAAACAATTACTCCCATCTAAGGATCCCTATAGAAGAAAAATATGGATTCATAAATAAAGTTTTTTGGCTCTATTCAGGCTGATCTAATCATTAAGAGTTATCTAATTAAAGGAAGTGATGTAAGTGTGCTAGCAGCTTAAATAACAGCTGCATCAATTACCACTTCATTCTGTGACTTCCACACACAGCCAAATTTTCTCCAGGGTGAGTCCTCACATCATTTCTATTTGTTTCACTTTTTGAAGGCTTTAACTATTAATCATGAGTGTAATTCTTTTGCTGGTCTGGTACCGAGGAGTTGAGATTTTTCTTGCTGTTAAAAGTGGGCCTTTATAAGTATTAATAATGCTCTGATTTCTGATAAAAATGACTTTGAAATCTGCTGGATTTTAGCTATTTGTTAGAACTGTGCCTTCTTATAAATAATGACAGTGTTGCTGTGTTTTTCTGGAAAAAAATTTACTTTGTGAAACTTATTGTAAATTGTTACTATCCCTATGGTTGGAACTGTGCCCTCTATTTTGACAACAACAATGTTTCCATTTCTTTGAAAGGATCTATTCCTTGAGACCTATTGAGGAAGTCGCATCTTTTTTATCCTTGTGATTGTCAAACCAGCCATATAAGTTTTGGTATGTACACTCATAAATGTGCTAGTGATCTTCTATGACTGACACACCTTACACTAAAAAAAATTTAATTGAAAGCTTTCAGAATTTCACGTGAGTCAACATTGAAACCAGAAATAATTTTGACTATAAGAGCAGAAGACCACACTTTAGGTATACTTATAGTAGAATTGGCTTGACCGTGTAATAAATTACATGGACAGGTATTTCTATATAAATACCAATATTTGTGTATTTCTTTAGCAGTCTGCAAAAACGCCGACATATGGTTGCCGACAGTCCCAATGGACTATGATCAAGAGTTTTTTTAGACGGCCCTTAAGGAACTTTGCTTGATCAATTTTAAGGTATGTTATCTTTTATGATCAATTAATAGGTTCTATGAGGTGGGAAACCATTAAAAATGGTCTACATCCAATTCCCTTTCTCTTTCTATTAGGCAGTGCTTATAAAAACACTATTCTATAGATTTTATATACAAAAAAGATAACCATTTAAGTTCCAGTCAGAAGCACGAATATAGGAGCTCTACCCATTAAATTCTAATAAAGGAGAATTTGATTAATCCCTATTTGGAGGTATGTCTTAGTCACTATTTGTAACACTAAAATGGATAATAAGAATAATGTCCTAGTAGTTCCATCAAATAAACACATCTTAGAATGTGTTATTCATATTTCAGGTTACGATCTGCCATAGAAATCTATCAAGAGCAAATCATCCTTTTCCCTATATGTGGTAGGTATATATAGGAAAAAAAATGCTTTGCATACCACAAAGATATATGTGTCTATACATATATATACATATATGTATATATAATATTCCTATCTCACAATAGCAGTTTTTCTCAAATAGAACATTATCTTTTTCCCCAAACAAGTTACCCCTGATGAAGTCGATAAGACGAAACGCGTTGGGTTTGTCAGTCAGAAACGCGCACCCTAGTTTGTGAAGATACTCCCTTCGAGCTCGCACCTTGAAAAAGGTGAGGGAGTATCTAGAATCCATCTTACAAACATGTTGGTTGTGGCTGTGTTTTATTGATACAATTTTATATCTTGAATTGTGTACCAAAATTCATATGTTCAAATATATGTTATTAAAAAAAACTTTTTATTAATTGGCCTGTTGGCCTCTTGTTTGGGTGACTTTTTGGTGAGGGGTGTCTGTTACAGGTCCCCAGATCTAAACATCCTCCAGTCTACATTTTCCGACGAAATAAACGCTGGAAGATTTGTGTAACTACATTTCATTATTAGCGCACTTGGGAATTTATGTTTTCTCTGTATGTTTTTGAGGTTTTCCAACAAAGACCTCTCCCAGTGTGCCGCTCCTGAGTTGGCGCAAGATAAAGATACTTTTGTGTATTTCTGTATCTATTTTGTTGTGTATCTGTAATTGCTGCCAGTATGCCTATTTTTAAGGATAGGACATCAAGAACACATAAATGTAAAAATCTATTTTCAGAGGATATAGATAGTACGACACCTATTAGTAATGAAGAAGATTATTATTCCCAATTAAATATGATAGAAAAACTGTCCATAAAGGAAATGAAAAATTGGTATGAGATAGTGACACTAGAAAAATATATTGAAGTAGGGAGAGTCCCTAGGGGACTACGCATATTGAAAAAGCCAACATACGGTATACAAAGCGAACCCTTTATGAAAATCTGGAACGATATCTTAGGAGACTGTTCCAAGAAATTAATGGGATTATTAATATCAGAAAGGAAAAGGGATCTAACTAAGCTAGAGGAGGAACTAATGAAACTAGAGACTTCAGTTACTAAATTTGAAACTAGCGAGGAATTTATACATGATGTTGGTAAACTTCAAAACCAACTTGATATAACAGAAAGCGAAATTATCTCGAGAAAAAAGAACAAATTCTCTAGGGATAAGGAAGATTACCAAAAAGGATTAATATTTGATTGGGCAAAAAATGCGAGACAGAATGATAACCCTGCCGCACATCATGCCCATAACCGTGGTATTAATGTATACCAACAAGAGAGATATAACCACAGAAATGATCAAAGAACGAATCCTAGGAGGAGGGATGGTTACTATCAAGGATATGGAGATAGGAGAAGGCCGTCTTACCGTTCTCCATACCCCATCAGGAATGGATATAGGAATAGAATTAATTCTTATCATGACCAGAGGAGAAGGCGCCGTTCTTCGAATAGATATGACACCTTCTTCCATACTAACAAATATGAAACTCTTAGGTCACCTTCACCAAATGGACCTAATGACCATTTTTTAGGAGATGGCATAGATTCAGCCACACCCCAAGGCAGAAAAAGAGGCCTTGGAATGGAAGAGGCAAAAGAGGGGGGAGAAAGATCCCCAAAAAAAAGACGCCCATTGTTTCATCTGAAAATGGGACAAAAACCGGGATCATCAACCTCTCAGGCAGAGAACTATGCGCACCACAAACAGCGCTATTAAATAAGGGACTGAAATTCGCACCTGACCAACATGCGGATAAGTTCGATTTGTTTATCGACCTAAATAAATATATTAGGTCTCTTACATTGCAGCGACATTTTTTGAAACACCCTCCAGTTTCGGTTACACAAGAACCACAAAAACCGCTAGTAGCTCCCCCATCCAAGTTTTACCCGGTGGAGTCGAGGGGAAGTAATGTTGATATCTTTTACGAGTCAGTTAAAGACGACTTTAGGGAATTAAAAATAAAAAACAATAAGTATACTTCCAATCTAAATCCAGAAGAGAAAAAAGCCTTAAATCACCTTAAAAAAGAGGATAATATCATTATTAGGAGTGCAGATAAAGTGGGAGCTGTAGTTCTACAGGACAGAACTGACTACCTTAAAGAAGCATATAATATACTTAATGATGCATCAACTTATACTAAACTTGAAGATGACCCCACTAAAAGCTTTAAAGAAAATTTAAGAGTTCTTCTATATGATGCACAAAGAAATAATGTAATATGCAAAAAGGAATTTGATTATTTATGGGTGGAACATCCAACCACCGCCATTTTTTATCATCTTCCCAAAGTCCATAAAAACATACAGTCTCCCCCCGGAAGACCAATCATTTCGGGAATAGATTCCTTGACAGCGAATCTTTCACATTATATCGATCTAAAATTACAATCTTACGTGAAAACCTTACCGTCCTATTTGAGAGATTCCACCAGCCTGTTACAGGCGTTAGACGGATATACGTGGGGCATTGAAGAAAGATGGCTTACAATTGATGTACAAGCCTTGTATTCCTCTATACCCCACATGAAAGGTATTGAAGCAGTGCGATCTTTCCTGGTAGCTGATACAGAAAAATCAGAGGTTGAAACCAAGTTTATTTTGGAGAGTATAAATTTTATACTAAAACATAATTATTTCAGGTTTGAGGACTCCCATTACCTCCAGCAGCAGGGAACTGTGATGGGGACTAAATTTGCCCCATCGTATGCTAACCTGCTGATGGGAGTATGGGAGGACTCTTTCATATAAGGATCTGAATATGAGAAAAGTCACATCAAATTATACCGAAGGTACATAGACGATTTGATTTTCATATGGAAAGGAGACGAAGAAAGTGTGGTACAGTTTATGGAATATCTTCAAGTTAATCCTTTCAATTTAAAATTTACGTTTAAGACTAACACAAATCTGATAGATTATTTAGATCTGAAATTAGAAAGCATAGTAGGGAAGGAAGTTGAAACATCGACTTTTTTTAAAGAAGTCGATGCAAACAATTTCATTCCAACATCAAGCTGCCACCATCCGAAATGGATTGAAGGAGTTCCCTATTCTCAGTTCCTCAGATTGAGGAGAAACTACAGCACCTTCAGTGACTTTATAATACAAGCTAATGCACTGAAGGAAAACTTTATAGCACGTGGATATGATCAGATTAGAATTGAAGAAGCCATACAGAAGGCAAGTAATATAAATCGGGTGAATCTTCTATCTTCAAATCCAATTCCCAAAAAGAAAAGGGACCCTAAATGTAGGCCTTTCATAACCCAATTCAACAAAGAAAACCGTTTAATTACTAAAATACTAGATAAACACTGGCCAATCTTATTAAAAGATCCAATTCTTGGACCTTCACTTCCTCCCAAACCACAAGTAGTTTTCAGAAGGGCAAAGAACTTGAAAAGTATTTTAGCTCCAAGTACATTGAAATCTAAGAAATCCACTGTTCAACCCAAATTAAATTTCTTGTTGGAAAAAACTATGGGATATTTCCCATGTAATAGGTGTATATGCTGCAAGCATATGGAGAAATCCACCTTCTCCTGGAAACATGAAAATGGAATGGAATACACTCTAAAAGATAGAGTCAACTGTAATAGTGAGTGTGTCATTTATAGAATAACCTGTAGTTGCAACCTAATGTATATAGGCAAAACAAAACGCAATTTCAAACTTAGAATCCAGGAGCACCTGCGAGGTATAAAAAATAAAGTGACTAATCACAATTTACCTCGTCATTTTTCTGAAATTCATAACTCCAATGTAAAAGATCTAAAATTTACTATATTGGAATTGATTAAATTAGGCCCCAGAGGAGGCGATAAAGAACGTCTGCTCTCAAGAAGAGAATCTTTTTGGATTTTCACCCTTAATACTCTCCATCCAAATGGCCTTAATGAAAATATAGACATTGTGTCATTCCTTTAAGTTTTTTTCCTTCTCAATTTTCATAGGTAGGGCTGCATTCAGGTTATAAACATTTAGTTTATGTAGAACAATAACATACTGCCCATAAGTCATGTTACCATGTGTTTTTTATGAGATTATTTTTGACATATTCTTCTGTTTCCTTGTTTATTTGTTATTTGGCCTTAAAATTCAAATGCAATTATTGTAAAGTTGAAGCCTCAAAAGATGAAGGGTTGAACTGATGGAGGAGTTTTTCAGCACAATTGTCTTCACATCTATATTTTAGGAGTGCATGATCAACTAGGATGCACTTCCGTTTCATATCTGGTTCAGGGGTTTTGGAACCAAAAAATTATACAATGGAATGAGATCGCTTACTAAGAGGTCCCATGCATGTGTGTGTATATGTATGCATATATGTGTGTATATACACGTGGGTGGGGGCATGTGTAGGTATGCCTATATCTATGAGACTGTATTAAAAGTTCTAAATTTACCATCATCCATTTTCCTCCAAAAGAAATTTTTGAAATAATGGTATAGGTCTATCTTATATTCCTCATAAGTTAACAGGAGGTCTAATGATAGTATTCAATTCATTAATAGCATTTTTAATTCAATATTTCAATCATTCACTTCACTTTATTGCACATGAAACACATTCAATATAGTCGAATTTAAGTAGTATATAGGTTGCACTATGAGATATGATATAACTTATGGCCCACTATAACAGAACACACAATTTATTATAAAAGTTGGAAATAAGTATACCACTTAAAAGATATATACAATAAGTATGTTATTATAATAGAAACATATAACAGTCTCACATATTAGCACAATCACAGTGGTCCATGGTCCTCAGTACGAGATATATTTATAATTTCAAATTATTTTTTATTTTAATATTCTGAAGAGCAATGCGACAGTAACACACACATATAGTATAAAAATGATTTTAGCATCCACAAGCAAATTTAAATAAAATTAATAAAAAATTAAATATAAAAAATTAATAAATAATAAATAACAAAAACATTTTATTTTTTTTAACCATTTGGAGGTCTCTTTGAGGGAAAATGGGTGATTTCATTGTAAAATATTACGTCATAGTCATGAATTTATATTAGAATACCAATGATGGATGAGCTGACATATTTTTAACAAAATCCATGTCATAAAAATAATTGCTATGGAAGTCTATTATGTTTCCTATAATACTCTTGAAATGGTAAAACAATAAATGCATATGCAAATCCAACATGTATCTCTAATTGAGAATATGGTGTTTAATGACAGATTATCATTTATATATATTGGATCAGTGGGGAGGGGAAACTAACAGGCAATGTCTCATATGTGGGCTCGCTGACCATGGAGGTTGCTAGGTGACAACACCATTTGAGCCATAAGCCGATATCAGAGGTTGCCAAGACATCAGGACGCCACAGACCGATATTAGAGGTTGCTAGGATACCAAGATGCGGTTTCCGTCATGTAGATAGTTGAGATCACGTGGTGGTGCGCGTCGGGATGTACGTGCTGTATCGCGTGTTGTTACCTAGCAACCTCTATGATGCGCCACGCGCATGGTTGGGAGCCGAACCGGCCCACCCAGGATTGATGATGCGTGGTGCATCAGAGCAGGAGGACACACCCCATTGCGCTCCTGTCCAGCATTGGTGAGGCGTGATGGGGCGAAACAGGAGGACATGCCCCATGACGCGGTATGCGTCAGATGGGAGGTGCGGCTCGAGGGAGAGCCTATACCAATAAGACAGCCCTCTCTCTGACTCCTGTTTTTGAAGTGAAAGATCAAGCAGGAGGAGTCATTTAATTAATTAGTAGGTGGAACGCAGATTGGAACGCATGCTGGAAGTATGCTTGTCCGATCAGGTGTAAGTAATTTAGCACCTTTAAAGTGACTAAAGATCTGTTTAAAGTATAAATTAAATATTTAATCCACATTAAACAATTACTACCATCTAAGGATCCCTATAGAAGAAAAATATGGATTCATAAATAAAGTTTTTTGGCTCTATTCAGGCTGATCTAATCATTAAGAGTTATCTAATTAAAGGAAGTGATGTAAGTGTGCTAGCAGCTTAAATAACAGCTGCATCAATTACCACTTCATTCTGTGACTTCCACACACAGCCAAATTTTCTCCAGGGTGAGTCCTCACATCATTTCTATTTGTTTCACTTTTTGAAGGCTTTAACTATTAATCATGAGTGTAATTCTTTTGCTGGTCTGGTACCGAGGAGTTGAGATTTTTCTTGCTGTTAAAAGTGGGCCTTTATAAGTATTAATAATGCTCTGATTTCTGATAAAAATTACTTTGAAATCTGCTGGATTTTAGCTATTTGTTAGAACTGTGCTTTCTTATAAATAATGACAGTGTTGCTGTGTTTTTCTGGAAAAAAATTTACTTTGTGAAACTTATTGTAAATTGTTACTATCCCTATGGTTGGAACTGTGCCCTCTATTTTGACAACAACAATGTTTCCATTTCTTTGAAAGGATCTATTCCTTGAGACCTATTGAGGAAGTCGCATCTTTTTTATCCTTGTGATTGTCAAACCAGCCATATAAGTTTTGGTATGTACACTCATATATGTGCTAGTGATCTTCTATGACTGACACACCTTACACTAAAAAAAATTTAATTGAAAGCTTTCAGAATTTCACGTGAGTCAACATTGAAACCAGAAATAATTTTGACTATAAGAGCAGAAGACCACACTTTAGGTATACTTATAGTAGAATTGGCTTGACCGTGTAATAAATTACATGGACAGGTATTTCTATATAAATACCAATATTTGTGTATTTCTTTAGCAGTCTGCAAAAACGCCGACATATGGTTGCCGACAGTCCCAATGGACTATGATCAAGAGTTTTTTTAGACGGCCCTTAAGGAACTTTGCTTGATCAATTTTAAGGTATGTTATCTTTTATGATCAATTAATAGGTTCTATGAGGTGGGAAACCATTAAAAATGGTCTACATCCAATTCCCTTTCTCTTTCTATTAGGCAGTGCTTATAAAAACACTATTCTATAGATTTTATATACAAAAAGGATAACCATTTAAGTTCCAGTCAGAAGCACGAATATAGGAGCTCTACCCATTAAATTCTAATAAAGGAGAATTTGATTAATCCCTATTTGGAGGTATGTCTTAGTCACTATTTGTAACACTAAAATGGATAATAAGAATAATGTCCTAGTAGTTCCATCAAATAAACACATCTTAGAATGTGTTATTCATATTTCAGGTTACGATCTGCCATAGAAATCTATCAAGAGCAAATCATCCTTTTCCATATATGTGGTAGGTATATATAGGAAAAAAAATGCTTTGCATACCACAAAGATATATGTGTCTATACATATATATACATATATGTATATATAATATTCCCATCTCACAATAGCAGTTTTTCTCAAATAGAACATTATCTTTTTCCCCAAACAAGTTACCCCTGATGAAGTCGATAAGACGAAACGCGTTGGGTTTGTCAGTCAGAAAAGCGCACCCTAGTTTGTGAAGATACTCCCTTCGAGCTCGCACCTTGAAAAAGGTGAGGGAGTATCTAGAATCCATCTTACAAACATGTTGGTTGTGGCTGTGTTTTATTGATACAATTTTATATCTTGAATTGTGTACCAAAATTCATATGTTCAAATATATGTTATTAAAAAAAACTTTTTATTAATTGGCCTGTTGGCCTCTTGTTTGGGTGACTTTTTGGTGAGGGGTGTCTGTTACAGGTCCCCAGATCTAAACATCCTCCAGTCTACATTTTCCGACGAAATAAACGCTGGAAGATTTGTGTAACTACATTTCATTATTAGCGCACTTGGGAATTTATGTTTTCTCTGTATGTTTTTGAGGTTTTCCAACAAAGACCTCTCCCAGTGCGCCGCTCCTGAGTTGGCGCAAGATAAAGATACTTTTGTGTATTTCTGTATCTATTTTGTTGTGTATCTGTAATTGCTGCCAGTATGCCTATTTTTAAGGATAGGACATCAAGAACACATAAATGTAAAAATCTATTTTCAGAGGATATAGATAGTACGACACCTATTAGTAATGAAGAAGATTATTATTCCCAATTAAATATGATAGAAAAACTGTCCATAAAGGAAATGAAAAATTGGTATGAGATAGTGACACTAGAAAAATATATTGAAGTAGGGAGAGTCCCTAGGGGACTACGCATATTGAAAAAGCCAACATACGGTATACAAAGCGAACCCTTTATGAAAATCTGGAACGATATCTTAGGAGACTGTTCCAAGAAATTAATGGGATTATTAATATCAGAAAGGAAAAGGGATCTAACTAAGCTAGAGGAGGAACTAATGAAACTAGAGACTTCAGTTACTAAATTTGAAACTAGCGAGGAATTTATACATGATGTTGGTAAACTTCAAAACCAACTTGATATAACAGAAAGCGAAATTATCTCGAGAAAAAAGAACAAATTCTCTAGGGATAAGGAAGATTACCAAAAAGGATTAATATTTGATTGGGCAAAAAATGCGAGACAGAATGATAACCCTGCCGCACATCATGCCCATAACCGTGGTATTAATGTATACCAACAAGAGAGATATAACCACAGAAATGATCAAAGAACGAATCCTAGGAGGAGGGATGGTTACTATCAAGGATATGGAGATAGGAGAAGGCCGTCTTACCGTTCTCCATACCCCATCAGGAATGGATATAGGAATAGAATTAATTCTTATCATGACCAGAGGAGAAGGCGCCGTTCTTCGAATAGATATGACACCTTCTTCCATACTAACAAATATGAAACTCTTAGGTCACCTTCACCAAATGGACCTAATGACCATTTTTTAGGAGATGGCATAGATTCAGCCACACCCCAAGGCAGAAAAAGAGGCCTTGGAATGGAAGAGGCAAAAGAGGGGGGAGAAAGATCCCCCAAAAAAAGACGCCCATTGTTTCATCTGAAAATGGGACAAAAACCGGGATCATCAACCTCTCAGGCAGAGAACTATGCGCACCACAAACAGCGCTATTAAATAAGGGACTGAAATTCGCACCTGACCAACATGCGGATAAGTTCGATTTGTTTATCGACCTAAATAAATATATTAGGTCTCTTACATTGCAGCGACATTTTTTGAAACACCCTCCAGTTTCGGTTACACAAGAACCACAAAAACCGCTAGTAGCTCCCCCATCCAAGTTTTACCCGGTGGAGTCGAGGGGAAGTAATGTTGATATCTTTTACGAGTCAGTTAAAGACGACTTTAGGGAATTAAAAATAAAAAACAATAAGTATACTTCCAATCTAAATCCAGAAGAGAAAAAAGCCTTAAATCACCTTAAAAAAGAGGATAATATCATTATTAGGAGTGCAGATAAAGGGGGAGCTGTAGTTCTACAGGACAGAACTGACTACCTTAAAGAAGCATATAATATACTTAATGATGCATCAACTTATACTAAACTTGAAGATGACCCCACTAAAAGCTTTAAAGAAAATTTAAGAGTTCTTCTATATGATGCACAAAGAAATAATGTAATATGCAAAAAGGAATTTGATTATTTATGGGTGGAACATCCAACCACCGCCATTTTTTATCATCTTCCCAAAGTCCATAAAAACATACAGTCTCCCCCCGGAAGACCAATCATTTCGGGAATAGATTCCTTGACAGCGAATCTTTCACATTATATCGATCTAAAATTACAATCTTACGTGAAAACCTTACCGTCCTATTTGAGAGATTCCACCAGCCTGTTACAGGCGTTAGACGGATATACGTGGGGCATTGAAGAAAGATGGCTTACAATTGATGTACAAGCCTTGTATTCCTCTATACCCCACATGAAAGGTATTGAAGCAGTGCGATCTTTCCTGGTAGCTGATACAGAAAAATCAGAGGTTGAAACCAAGTTTATTTTGGAGAGTATAAATTTTATACTAAAACATAATTATTTCAGGTTTGAGGACTCCCATTACCTCCAGCAGCAGGGAACTGTGATGGGGACTAAATTTGCCCCATCGTATGCTAACCTGCTGATGGGAGTATGGAAGGACTCTTTCATATAAGGATCTGAATATGAGAAAAGTCACATCAAATTATACCGAAGGTACATAGACGATTTGATTTTCATATGGAAAGGAGACGAAGAAAGTGTAGTACAGTTTATGGAATATCTTCAAGTTAATCCTTTCAATTTAAAATTTACGTTTAAGACTAACACAACTCTGATAGATTATTTAGATCTGAAATTAGAAAGCATAGTAGGGAAGGAAGTTGAAACATCGACTTTTTTTAAAGAAGTCGATGCAAACAATTTCATTCCAACATCAAGCTGCCACCATCCGAAATGGATTGAAGGAGTTCCCTATTCTCAGTTCCTCAGATTGAGGAGAAACTACAGCACCTTCAGTGACTTTATAATACAAGCTAATGCACTGAAGGAAAACTTTATAGCACGTGGATATGATCAGATTAGAATTGAAGAAGCCATACAGAAGGCAAGTAATATAAATCGGGTGAATCTTCTATCTTCAAATCCAATTCCCAAAAAGAAAAGGGACCCTAAATGTAGGCCTTTCATAACCCAATTCAACAAAGAAAACCGTTTAATTACTAAAATACTAGATAAACACTGGCCAATCTTATTAAAAGATCCAATTCTTGGACCTTCACTTCCTCCCAAACCACAAGTAGTTTTCAGAAGGGCAAAGAACTTGAAAAGTATTTTAGCTCCAAGTACATTGAAATCTAAGAAATCTACTGTTCAACCCAAATTAAATTTCTTGTTGGAAAAAACTATGGGATATTTCCCATGTAATAGGTGTATATGCTGCAAGCATATGGAGAAATCCACCTTCTCCTGGAAACATGAAAATGGAATGGAATACACTCTAAAAGATAGAGTCAACTGTAATAGTGAGTGTGTCATTTATAGAATAACCTGTAGTTGCAAACTAATGTATATAGGCAAAACAAAACGCAATTTCAAACTTAGAATCCAGGAGCACCTGCGAGGTATAAAAAATAAAGTGACTAATCACAATTTACCTCGTCATTTTTCTGAAATTCATAACTCCAATGTAAAAGATCTAAAATTTACTATATTGGAATTGATTAAATTAGGCCCCAGAGGAGGCGATAAAGAACGTCTGCTCTCAAGAAGAGAATCTTTTTGGATTTTCACCCTTAATACTCTCCATCCAAATGGCCTTAATGAAAATATAGACATTGTGTCATTCCTTTAAGTTTTTTTCCTTCTCAATTTTCATAGGTAGGGCTGCATTCAGGTTATAAACATTTAGTTTATGTAGAACAATAACATACTGCCCATAAGTCATGTTACCATGTGTTTTTTATGAGATTATTTTTGACATATTCTTCTGTTTCCTTGTTTATTTGTTATTTGGCCTTAAAATTCAAATGCAATTATTGTAAAGTTGAAGCCTCAAAAGATGAAGGGTTGAACTGATGGAGGAGTTTTTCAGCACAATTGTCTTCACATCTATATTTTAGGAGTGCATGATCAACTAGGATGCACTTCCGTTTCATATCTGGTTCAGGGGTTTTGGAACCAAAAAATTATACAATGGAATGAGATCGCTTACTAAGAGGTCCCATGCATGTGTGTGTATATGTATGCATATATGTGTGTATATACACGTGGGTGGGGGCATGTGTAGGTATGCCTATATCTATGAGACTGTATTAAAAGTTCTAAATTTACCATCATCCATTTTCCTCCAAAAGAAATTTTTGAAATAATGGTATAGGTCTATCTTATATTCCTCATAAGTTAACAGGAGGTCTAATGATAGTATTCAATTCATTAATAGCATTTTTAATTCAATATTTCAATCATTCACTTCACTTTATTGCACATGAAACACATTCAATATAGTCGAATTTAAGTAGTATATAGGTTGCACTATGAGATATGATATAACTTATGGCCCACTATAACAGAACACACAATTTATTATAAAAGTTGGAAATAAGTATACCACTTAAAAGATATATACAATAAGTATGTTATTATAATAGAAACATATAACAGTCTCACATATTAGCACAATCACAGTGGTCCATGGTCCTCAGTACGAGATATATTTATAATTTCAAATTATTTTTTATTTTAATATTCTGAAGAGCAATGCGACAGTAACACACACATATAGTATAAAAATGATTTTAGCATCCACAAGCAAATTTAAATAAAATTAATAAAAAATTAAATATAAAAAATTAATAAATAATAAATAACAAAAACATTTTTTTTTTTGACCATTTGGAGGTCTCTTTGAGGGAAAATGGGTGATTTCATTGTAAAATATTACGTCATAGTCATGAATTTATATTAGAATACCAATGATGGATGAGCTGACATATTTTTAACAAAATCCATGTCATAAAAATAATTGCTATGGAAGTCTATTATGTTTCCTATAATACTCTTGAAATGGTAAAACAATAAATGCATATGCAAATCCAACATGTATCTCTAATTGAGAATATGGTGTTTAATGACAGATTATCATTTATATATATTGGATCAGTGGGGAGGGGAAACTAACAGGCAATGTCTCATATGTGGGCTCGCTGACCATGGAGGTTGCTAGGTGACAACACCATTTGAGCCATAAGCCGATATCAGAGGTTGCCAAGACATCAGGACGCCACAGACCGATATTAGAGGTTGCTAGGATACCAAGATGCGGTTTCCGTCATGTAGATAGTTGAGATCACGTGGTGGTGCGCGTCGGGATGTACGTGCTGTATCGCGTGTTGTTACCTAGCAACCTCTATGATGCGCCACGCGCATGGTTGGGAGCCGAACCGGCCCACCCAGGAATGATGATGCGTGGTGCATCAGAGCAGGAGGACACACCCCATTGCGCTCCTGTCCAGCATTGTTGAGGCGTGATGGGGCGAAACAAGAGGACATGCCCCATGACGCGGTATGCGTCAGATGGAAGGTGCGGCTCGAGGGAGAGCCTATACCAATAAGACAGCCCTCTCTCTGACTCCTATTTTTGAAGTGAAAGATCAAGCAGGAGTAGTCATTTAATTAATTAGTAGGTGGAACGCAGATTGGAACGCATGCTGGAAGTATGCTTGTCCGATCAGGTGTAAGTAATTTAGCACCTTTAAAGTGACTAAAGATCTGTTTAAAGTATAAATTAAATATTTAATCCACATTAAACAATTACTCCCATCTAAGGATCCCTATAGAAGAAAAATATGGATTCATAAATAAAGTTTTTTGGCTCTATTCAGGCTGATCTAATCATTAAGAGTTATCTAATTAAAGGAAGTGATGTAAGTGTGCTAGCAGCTTAAATAACAGCTGCATCAATTACCACTTCATTCTGTGACTTCCACACACAGCCAAATTTTCTCCAGGGTGAGTCCTCACATCATTTCTATTTGTTTCACTTTTTGAAGGCTTTAACTATTAATCATGAGTGTAATTCTTTTGCTGGTCTGGTACCGAGGAGTTGAGATTTTTCTTGCTGTTAAAAGTGGGCCTTTATAAGTATTAATAATGCTCTGATTTCTGATAAAAATGACTTTGAAATCTGCTGGATTTTAGCTATTTGTTAGAACTGTGCCTTCTTATAAATAATGACAGTGTTGCTGTGTTTTTCTGGAAAAAATTTTACTTTGTGAAACTTATTGTAAATTGTTACTATCCCTATGGTTGGAACTGTGCCCTCTATTTTGACAACAACAATGTTTCCATTTCTTTGAAAGGATCTATTCCTTGAGACCTATTGAGGAAGTCGCATCTTTTTTATCCTTGTGATTGTCAAACCAGCCATATAAGTTTTGGTATGTACACTCATATATGTGCTAGTGATCTTCTATGACTGACACACCTTACACTAAAAAATTTTTAATTGAAAGCTTTCAGAATTTCACGTGAGTCAACATTGAAACCAGAAATAATTTTGACTATAAGAGCAGAAGACCACACTTTAGGTATACTTATAGTAGAATTGGCTTGACCGTGTAATAAATTACATGGACAGGTATTTCTATATAAATACCAATATTTGTGTATTTCTTTAGCAGTCTGCAAAAACGCCGACATATGGTTGCCGACAGTCCCAATGGACTATGATCAAGAGTTTTTTTAGACGGCCCTTAAGGAACTTTGCTTGATCAATTTTAAGGTATGTTATCTTTTATGATCAATTAATAGGTTCTATGAGGTGGGAAACCATTAAAAATGGTCTACATCCAATTCCCATTCTCTTTCTATTAGGCAGTGCTTATAAAAACACTATTCTATAGATTTTATATACAAAAAGGATAACCATTTAAGTTCCAGTCAGAAGCACGAATATAGGAGCTCTACCCATTAAATTCTAATAAAGGAGAATTTGATTAATCCCTATTTGGAGGTATGTCTTAGTCACTATTTGTAACACTAGAATCCATCTTACAAACATGTTGGTTGTGGCTGTGTTTTATTGATACAATTTTATATCTTGAATTGTGTACCAAAATTCATATGTTCAAATATATGTTATTAAAAAAAACTTTTTATTAATTGGCCTGTTGGCCTCTTGTTTGGGTGACTTTTTGGTGAGGGGTGTCTGTTACAGGTCCCCAGATCTAAACATCCTCCAGTCTACATTTTCCGACGAAATAAACGCTGGAAGATTTGTGTAACTACATTTCATTATTAGCGCACTTGGGAATTTATGTTTTCTCTGTATGTTTTTGAGGTTTTCCAACAAAGACCTCTCCCAGTGTGCCGCTCCGGAGTTGGCGCAAGATAAAGATACTTTTGTGTATTTCTGTATCTATTTTGTTGTGTATCTGTAATTGCTGCCAGTATGCCTATTTTTAAGGATAGGACATCAAGAACACATAAATGTAAAAATCTATTTTCAGAGGATATAGATAGTACGACACCTATTAGTAATGAAGAAGATTATTATTCCCAATTAAATATGATAGAAAAACTGTCCATAAAGGAAATGAAAAATTGGTATGAGATAGTGACACTAGAAAAATATATTGAAGTAGGGAGAGTCCCTAGGGGACTACACATATTGAAAAAGCCAACATACGGTATACAAAGCGAACCCTTTATGAAAATCTGGAACGATATCTTAGGAGACTGTTCCAAGAAATTAATGGGATTATTAATATCAGAAAGGAAAAGGGATCTAACTAAGCTAGAGGAGGAACTAATGAAACTAGAGACTTCAGTTACTAAATTTGAAACTAGCGAGGAATTTATACATGATGTTGGTAAACTTCAAAACCAACTTGATATAACAGAAAGCGAAATTATCTCGAGAAAAAAGAACAAATTCTCTAGGGATAAGGAAGATTACCAAAAAGGATTAATATTTGATTGGGCAAAAAATGCGAGACAGAATGATAACCCTGCCGCACATCATGCCCATAACCGTGGTATTAATGTATACCAACAAGAGAGATATAACCACAGAAATGATCAAAGAACGAATCCTAGGAGGAGGGATGGTTACTATCAAGGATATGGAGATAGGAGAAGGCCGTCTTACCGTTCTCCATACCCCATCAGGAATGGATATAGGAATAGAATTAATTCTTATCATGACCAGAGGAGAAGGCGCCGTTCTTCGAATAGATATGACACCTTCTTCCATACTAACAAATATGAAACTCTTAGGTCACCTTCACCAAATGGACCTAATGACCATTTTTTAGGAGATGGCATAGATTCAGCCACACCCCAAGGCAGAAAAAGAGGCCTTGGAATGGAAGAGGCAAAAGAGGGGGGAGAAAGATCCCCAAAAAAAAGACGCCCATTGCTTCATCTGAAAATGGGACAAAAACCGGGATCATCAACCTCTCAGGCAGAGAACTATGCGCACCACAAACAGCGCTATTAAATAAGGGACTGAAATTCGCACCTGACCAACATGCGGATAAGTTCGATTTGTTTATCGACCTAAATAAATATATTAGGTCTCTTACATTGCAGCGACATTTTTTGAAACACCCTCCAGTTTCGGTTACACAAGAACCACAAAAACCGCTAGTAGCTCCCCTATCCAAGTTTTACCCGGTGGAGTCGAGGGGAAGTAATGTCGATATCTTTTACGAGTCAGTTAAAGACGACTTTAGGGAATTAAAAATAAAAAACAATAAGTATACTTCCAATCTAAATCCAGAAGAGAAAAAAGCCTTAAATCACCTTAAAAAAGAGGATAATATCATTATTAGGAGTGCAGATAAAGGGGGAGCTGTAGTTCTACAGGACAGAACTGACTACCTTAAAGAAGCATATAATATACTTAATGATGCATCAACTTATACTAAACTTGAAGATGACCCCACTAAAAGCTTTAAAGAAAATTTAAGAGTTCTTCTATATGATGCACAAAGAAATAATGTAATATGCAAAAAGGAATTTGATTATTTATGGGTGGAACATCCAACCACCGCCATTTTTTATCATCTTCCCAAAGTCCATAAAAACATACAGTCTCCCCCCGGAAGACCAATCATTTCGGGAATAGATTCCTTGACAGCGAATCTTTCACATTATATCGATCTAAAATTACAATCTTACGTGAAAACCTTACCGTCCTATTTGAGAGATTCCACCAGCCTGTTACAGGCGTTAGACGGATATACGTGGGGCATTGAAGAAAGATGGCTTACAATTGATGTACAAGCCTTGTATTCCTCTATACCCCACATGAAAGGTATTGAAGCAGTGCGATCTTTCCTGGTAGCTGATACAGAAAAATCAGAGGTTGAAACCAAGTTTATTTTGGAGAGTATAAATTTTATACTAAAACATAATTATTTCAGGTTTGAGGACTCCCATTACCTCCAGCAGCAGGGAACTGTGATGGGGACTAAATTTGCCCCATCGTATGCTAACCTGCTGATGGGAGTATGGGAGGACTCTTTCATATAAGGATCTGAATATGAGAAAAGTCACATCAAATTATACCGAAGGTACATAGACGATTTGATTTTCATATGGAAAGGAGACGAAGAAAGTGTAGTACAGTTTATGGAATATCTTCAAGTTAATCCTTTCAATTTAAAATTTACGTTTAAGACTAACACAAATCTGATAGATTATTTAGATCTAAAATTAGAAAGCATAGTAGGGAAGGAAGTTGAAACATCGACTTTTTTTAAAGAAGTCGATGCAAACAATTTCATTCCAACATCAAGCTGCCACCATCCGAAATGGATTGAAGGAGTTCCCTATTCTCAGTTCCTCAGATTGAGGAGAAACTACAGCACCTTCAGTGACTTTATAATACAAGCTAATGCACTGAAGGAAAACTTTATAGCACGTGGATATGATCAGATTAGAATTGAAGAAGCCATACAGAAGGCAAGTAATATAAATCGGGTGAATCTTCTATCTTCAAATCCAATTCCCAAAAAGAAAAGGGACCCTAAATGTAGGCCTTTCATAACCCAATTCAACAAAGAAAACCGTTAAATTACTAAAATACTAGATAAACACTGGCCAATCTTATTAAAAGATCCAATTCTTGGACCTTCACTTCCTCCCAAACCACGAGTAGTTTTCAGAAGGGCAAAGAACTTGAAAAGTATTTTAGCTCCAAGTACATTGAAATCTAAGAAATCCACTGTTCAACCCAAATTAAATTTCTTGTTGGAAAAAACTATGGGATGTTTCCCATGTAATAGGTGTATATGCTGCAAGCATATGGAGAAATCCACCTTCTCCTGGAAACATGAAAATGGAATGGAATACACTCTAAAAGATAGAGTCAACTGTAATAGTGAGTGTGTCATTTATAGAATAACCTGTAGTTGCAACCTAATGTATATAGGCAAAACAAAACGCAATTTCAAACTTAGAATCCAGGAGCACCTGCGAGGTATAAAAAATAAAGTGACTAATCACAATTTACCTCGTCCTTTTTCTGAAATTCATAACTCCAATGTAAAAGATCTAAAATTTACTATATTGGAATTGATTAAATAAGGCCCCAGAGGAGGCGATAAAGAACGTCTGCTCTCAAGAAGAGAATCTTTTTGGATTTTCACCCTTAATACTCTCCATCCAAATGGCCTTAATGAAAATATAGACATTGTGTCATTCCTTTAAGTTTTTTCCTTTTCAATTTTCATAGGTAGGGCTGCATTCAGGTTATAAACATTTAGTTTATGTAGAACAATAACATACTGCCCATAAGTCATGTTACCATGTGTTTTTTATGAGATTATTTTTGACATATTCTTCTGTTTCCTTGTTTATTTGTTATTTGGCCTTAAAATTCAAATGCAATTATTGTAAAGTTGAAGCCTCAAAAGATGAAGGGTTGAACTGATGGAGGAGTTTTTCAGCACAATTGTCTTCACATCTATATTTTAGGAGTGCATGATCAACTAGGATGCACTTCCATTTCATATCTGGTTCAGGGGTTTTGGAACCAAAAAATTATACAATGAAATGAGATCGCTTACTAAGAGGTCCCATGCACGTGTGTGTATATGTATGCATATATGTGTGTATATACACGTGGGTGGGGGCGTGTGTAGGTATGCCTATATCTATGAGACTGTATTAAAAGTTCTAAATTTACCATCATCCATTTTCCTCCAAAAGAAATTTTTGAAATAATGGTATAGGTCTATCTTATATTCCTCATAAGTTAACAGGAGGTCTAATGATAGTATTCAATTCATTAATAGCATTTTTAATTCAATATTTCAATAATTCACTTCACTTTATTGCACATGAAACACATTCAATATAGTCGAATTTAAGTAGTATATAGGTTGCACTATGAGATATGATATAACTTATGGCCCACTATAACAGAACACACAATTTATTATAAAAGTTGGAAATAAGTATACCACTTAAAAGATATATACAATAAGTATGTTATTATAATAGAAACATATAACAGTCTCACATATTAGCACAATCACAGTGGTCCATGGTCCTCAGTACGAGATATATTTATAATTTCAAATTATTTTTTATTTTAATATTCTGAAGAGCAATGCGACAGTAACACACACATATAGTATAAAAATTATTTTAGCATCCACAAGCAAATTTAAATAAAATTAATAAAAAATTAAATATAAAAAATTAATAAATAACAAAAAAAATTTTTTTTTTGACCATTTGGAGGTCTCTTTGAGGGAAAATGGGTGATTTCATTGTAAAATATTACGTCATAGTCATGAATTTATATTAGAATACCAATGATGGATGAGCTGACATATTTTTAACAAAATCCATGTCATAAAAATAATTGCTATGGAAGTCTATTATGTTTCCTATAATACTCTTGAAATGGTAAAACAATAAATGCATATGCAAATCCAACATGTATCTCTAATTGAGAATATGGTGTTTAATGACAGATTATCATTTATATATATTGGATCAGTGGGGAGGGGAAACTAACAGGCAATGTCTCATATGTGGGCTCGCTGACCATGGAGGTTGCTAGGTGACAACACCATTTGAGCCATAAGCCGATATCAGAGGTTGCCAAGACATCAGGACGCCACAGACCGATATTAGAGGTTGCTAGGATACCAAGACGCGGTTTCCGTCATGTAGATAGTTGAGATCACGTGGTGGTGCGCGTCGGGATGTACGTGCTGTATCGCGTGTTGTTACCTAGCAACCTCTATGATGCGCCACGCGCATGGTTGGGAGCCGAACCGGCCCACCCAGGATTGATGATGCGTGGTGCGTCAGAGCAGGAGGACACACCCCATTGCGCTCCTGTCCAGCATTGGTGAGGCGTGATGGGGCGAAACAGGAGGACATGCCCCATGACGCGGTATGCGTCAGATGGGAGGTGCGGCTCGAGGGAGAGCCTATACCAATAAGACAGCCCTCTCTCTGACTCCTATTTTTGAAGTGAAAGATCAAGCAGGAGGAGTCATTTAATTAATTAGTAGGTGGAACGCAGATTGGAACGCATGCTGGAAGTATGCTTGTCCGATCAGGTGTAAGTAATTTAGCACCTTTAAAGTGACTAAAGATCTGTTTAAAGTATAAATTAAATATTTAATCCACATTAAACAATTACTACCATCTAAGGATCCCTATAGAAGAAAAATATGGATTCATAAATAAAGTTTTTTGGCTCTATTCAGGCTGATCTAATCATTAAGAGTTATCTAATTAAAGGAAGTGATGTAAGTGTGCTAGCAGCTTAAATAACAGCTGCATCAATTACCACTTCATTCTGTGACTTCCACACACAGCCAAATTTTCTCCAGGGTGAGTCCTCACATCATTTCTATTTGTTTCACTTTTTGAAGGCTTTAACTATTAATCATGAGTGTAATTCTTTTGCTGGTCTGGTACCGAGGAGTTGAGATTTTTCTTGCTGTTAAAAGTGGGCCTTTATAAGTATTAATAATGCTCTGATTTCTGATAAAAATGACTTTGAAATCTGCTGGATTTTAGCTATTTGTTAGAACTGTGCCTTCTTATAAATAATGACAGTGTTGCTGTGTTTTTCTGGAAAAAAATTTACTTTGTGAAACTTATTGTAAATTGTTACTATCCCTATGGTTGGAACTGTGCCCTCTATTTTGACAACAACAATGTTTCCATTTCTTTGAAAGGATCTATTCCTTGAGACCTATTGAGGAAGTCGCATCTTTTTTATCCTTGTGATTGTCAAACCAGCCATATAAGTTTTGGTATGTACACTCATATATGTGCTAGTGATCTTCTATGACTGACACACCTTACACAAAAAAAAATTTAATTGAAAGCTTTCAGAATTTCACGTGAGTCAACATTGAAACCAGAAATAATTTTGACTATAAGAGCAGAAGACCACACTTTAGGTATACTTATAGTAGAATTGGCTTGACCGTGTAATAAATTACATGGACAGGAATTTCTATATAAATACCAATATTTGTGTTTTTCTTTAGCAGTCTGCAAAAACGCCAACATATGGTTGCCGACAGTCCCAATGGACTATGATCAAGAGTTTTTTTAGACGGCCCTTAAGGAACTTTGCTTGATCAGTTTTAAGGTATGTTATCTTTTATGATCAATTAATAGGTTCTATGAGGTGGGAAACCATTAAAAATGGTCTACATCCAATTCCCATTCTCTTTCTATTAGGCAGTGCTTATAAAAACACTATTCTATAGATTTTATATACAAAAAGGATAACCATTTAAGTTCCAGTCAGAAGCACGAATATAGGAGCTCTACCCATTAAATTCTAATAAAGGAGAATTTGATTAATCCCTATTTGGAGGTATGTCTTAGTCACTATTTGTAACACTAAAATGGATAATAAGAATAATGTCCTAGTAGTTCCATCAAATAAACACATCTTAGAATGTGTTATTCATATTTCAGGTTACGATCTGCCATAGAAATCTATCAAGAGCAAATCATCCTTTTCCCTATATGTGGTAGGTATATATAGGAAAAAAAATGCTTTGCATACCACAAAGATATATGTGTCTATACATATATATACATATATGTATATATAATATTCCTATCTCACAATAGCAGTTTTTCTCAAATAGAACATTATCTTTTTCCCCAAACAAGTTACCCCTGATGAAGTCGATAAGACGAAACGCGTTGGGTTTGTCAGTCAGAAAAGCGCACCCTAGTTTGTGAAGATACTCCCTTCGAGCTCGCACCTTGAAAAAGGTGAGGGAGTATCTAGAATCCATCTTACAAACATGTTGGTTGTGGCTGTGTTTTATTGATACAATTTTATATCTTGAATTGTGTACCAAAATTCATATGTTCAAATATATGTTATTAAAAAAAACTTTTTATTAATTGGCCTGTTGGCCTCTTGTTTGGGTGACTTTTTGGTGAGGGGTGTCTGTTACAGGTCTCCAGATCTAAACATCCTCCAGTCTACATTTTCCGACGAAATAAACGCTGGAAGATTTGTGTAACTACATTTCATTATTAGCGCACTTGGGAATTTATGTTTTCTCTGTATGTTTTTGAGGTTTTCCAACAAAGACCTCTCCCAGTGTGCCGCTCCTGAGTTGGCGCAAGATAAAGATACTTTTGTGTATTAGTTTAAACTTATTTTACTTTCAGTACAAATTTCTAAAGTGCACTACCTGGAACAACATCAGAAGTACTGCTAGACAGGCTTAACAGGGCTTTGGGAACATTATAGATACATTATCGGGAACATTTCAGTCTGGCTAAACAAATTAACTTTTAGACTCTGGGAGCACTGCCAGATGGTCTAGTTATAATTGTTACAGCAGGAAAAGGCACAATTTTGAAACAAGCACTGTCTGTCAAAGTGAAGTATTGTAGCCAGTGGAAACCTTCCAGACAGTACATGTAAACTTAAAACTGGCTTTTAAGAAATTGCAAAAAGGCACAAGGATATTTGTGTCATCATACATTTACAGTACTTGGTGATCTTAGCATTCAATGGGGGGAATTCAAATGTTTGAAAAGTCAGTTGGGTGTCTGTTTTTTCCTATCTAATAGACAGGAAAAAACAGACACCCAGCCGACTTTTCAAACATTTGAATTCCCCCCTAAGTATAAACAAGTAGCATTTAAAGTGGACATTAACTTTGTGCCTAAAGCGCCTATATGAATACATACATTAAGGGTTGTGTAAAAGGACTGCAGTATTTCACATAAGTTGAATTTATGCACAAATGTATGTATGTATATTACTAAAGTCATTATTTCAACTAATGTATGTATAAGAGGAGGTGTGTCATGCATGACATCTAATTAAGTACCCGGGCGTTCACCTTGGAAATTTTTTTTCCCAGCCTAGGGTGAATTTAGGTAGCTACCTAAAAGGTAAAGGTAATTTTTGTAATGCATGCAGATATTCTGAATAGGTCATAGGGGGTATTAGAAGGAAAAGTTTATTAAATTGTAACTTCCTGTCACATTACAGTCTTGTTAGCATTGTACATACAGTACTTTATTCCAATTAAATATTATCACATTTATTTAACAAAAAACATAGGGGGTAATTCAGACTGGATTGCGGCAGTGATTGCAGTATGAACTACTGTGTGGAGTGTGCACGCGCGGCAGCCGTACAGCGTGTGCGCACCCTGGAAGGCCAGCGAGATGCTGTCAGCATCTCATTGGCAGCGATCGCCTCTGCCTGATTGACAGGCAGAGGTGGTACCGAGGTGGGACGGGGCACTGTCCGGACAATGAAGGCATGCATTGACCATTAGTGGGGCAGTCCACGGTGGCTGCATGATGTCACACACAGCTGCTACAACCCAGTACGCGGTCAGTAGCTCCCTGACAGTGCACAGGAGCTGCACTGGCAGGGAGCTGCTTGTCAGGAACAAAAGCATTGCCACCAAGCAATGCTTTTGAACCTGTGCAGGAAGGGGGGTAGGGCCTGACATGCGGGGCGAACTAGCCCTGTGCTGGGCATCCCCTACATGTCAGAGTAACTGATTGTAGATGTGCTAAATTTAGCAATCAACTAAAATCAACTCTGAATTACCCCCATAGTGTAAGAGTGGTAATATTCTGATTAGCACAGGGAATAAATTGTAGTATAAATTGCTGTCCCAACCTAGGGGTTACAACAATGTTCTTCTATTAACCATGGTCAAGAACTGCTGCTACTGGTGGCTGACTTACTTTGTAACAAACAGTTTTCTCATCATCAACATCCTCATTAGCATTAGAGAAACAAATATCCCCCTCATCTTTTTGCACTTCCACAATAGCATGCTCAATTTCTATGGGCCTAATTCAGCCCTGATCGCTGCTGCAAAGCGGCGATTTTTAGCTAAATGCGCACGTGCAAAGTAATGAGTGCACACATACAAAATGGGGCGTGAAGTTGGGCGTGTAGTGGGGGTGTATGTCATGGGCTGCAGGTGGGGTTTTCGCACGTCTGCAAAGCAATTCTCTGTCACTGCACACTGAGCATTTGCAGATACCGAGTAAGTCTAGGGCTGCGGACAGCATTCGAATGCCCAACATAGGTGTCCTGCTATCGATCTTCCTGCAAATAATAGCAGGATCACACACACCCTGTTTTCAATCCAAATGCCTCAACACCTCATTACATCTCTAGATCTCTGTGAAATGGTATGTAGCCTGTCATTCTCTGGATATGTGCAACACACAATCTTCACTGTTATTTGCTTACAACTACCACATGTGTACTACACATGTAATACATGTGTGTTTAAGAACAACATTGTAAACATTACACTCTTACAACCAGGGGTTAAAGTTGGGGGGAACGAGGTGGAACTGAGTTCCACCACCTGTAATGGTAGGGGGAACTAGTTCCACCACCTCCATTGCCCTGTACAGTAATTCCAACTGAAAAACTTCCCCAACAGCTATATCAATAGATGATGCAGGCGGAGCTAGTGTTACTGATGATATGCAGCCACCTCTCCCTTCCTCAGGTCCTTGTGGCTCCATGTTCCTCCTCCATCTGCTGGAGGGACACAGACAGTGAACTACTGGAGTCACAGAGGCAGAGATGTGTATAAGTGGCACTAGTGTGGTCATTATGTGTAAGGAAGAACTACTACTGTGGGCATTTTGTTTATTAGCGGTACTTCTATGTGTTCAAGTGGCACTACTGTGGTCAGTATGTGTAAGGGGCACAACAACTGTAGGCATTATGTATAAGGGGCACTACTTCTGTGGAAATTGTGTATAAGGGGCACTACTGCGTGGCATAACATGTATAAAGGGTACCATTGTGTAGTGCAATGTTAATTAAGGGCACTACTGAATGACGTAACCTGTATAAGGGGCATTACTATGTTGTGTAATATGAATCAGGGGCACAACATGCAGTGTAATGTGAACAAGATTATGCTACTGTGTGGTGTAATTTGAATTGGGGGTACTATTATGTGACCATGCTGCTTCTTTGTGAGATCAATTTCCCTTTATAAAGTATGGGAAGTAGGGCACTAAGTTACAGTATGCAGGGGGGTGCCGAAAACACTAGCACTGGCTACATTTAATGTGGTGGGGGGAGGGTAAGGGTAGGTGGAGAGGTACTGTAAATGAGTTCCACCACTTCTCCAGGACCACTTTAAGCCCTGCTTACAACAGATTAACTCATTTTTAAATCCCTGTTTGTGTTTTCACATTGCTTTGAGCTGACTTTCAAACTGCTGTGTGCAATCTAAATAGACTTGCTATATGCACTTCCTCCCACCTACATGCCATGTTTTCTAAACCAATACTTCACTTGTGTTAGTCATATTGCACCTCATTGTACCTCACTGCAAGTGTTGCCATAATGTACCTCACTCATGCTTCAATAAAAGAACAAACAATATATACAGTAGTAGAAGGGTCAACCAAAAATAAATATTTTTGGCTTTGTTTTTGTCACAAAAAGTCAAATTTCCCCATAATATTAAACAAAAAATATTATACAAAGAATCTCTTTGATCAAAGACAAAAAACTTATTTTTTAAACAAAATAAACACAACAGCAAGCACTTGGCTGTGCAGAGGATGAAGAAGCAGGACCCAGTACCCAGTCTAGCCAATCTCGGGCATCATGGGAGAAGAAGAATCAACCCCCATTTGGCAGGAGGGAGTTGGAGATTCTCGTTCCAAAAGCCAAAAAAAATATGGGGGCAGGAACTGTTAGGAACACATCTGGCAAGAAATCTCAGCGTCTGCCTCTTGTTTTTGCCAGCTGAAGGGGATTCTGGGTATTGGCTTCTGCGGGTTGACCTGTGAGGGGCTTGGCCAGAGAGGTTTTGTTCCTAGCCAGGGCTGGGCAGGTAAAGTAGACTCCCTGAGAGTCTGAGCATGTACTGTAGGGATGCAATGGCCTGCAGCCCTTGGGCTACGAGGCCTAGAAGGAGGGTTAGCTTATGCATACCGTTGCCAATAGTGGAGGTGAAGAGCATCTGTTGCTGGAAAAGCTAATTTCTTTCCCCGTGTTGGTATATTTGCAACAAAAGCTCTTGGAGGTTTGATTGGGGGGGCTTCAGTGTGTTCTTGGTGTGGTGGTTATTCCAGGCCACCCTCAGACAGAGAATCCAACACACCCTCCCCAGGCTGCACCTCCTGTTCTGTAAATGTGTTTGGGAAAAAAAAAATTAGTAATGCCATTTGGAATGCACATTAAATTGAGTTACATATTACTAACATAATAACCTGGCTCAGCATATGGAGCTTCAAGGGCAGGCACGTTTGTGTCCATATGAAACACGCCTCTCACCTCCTCATCGGCCAGGCAGTCCAAGGTCTGCTCCTCCAAGGTAGAGTACTCCAGACTCTCAGGGAGTCTGACCCCACCTGTTCCCCTCGCATGCTGCCACCATGCAGATATCTTCCCCTTCAGCCGGCACTTGAAGTCTGCCCATCTAAAAAATTTAAGAAATCTTAAGCACACCTATTCATCATCTGTTTGTGCAGTTAATAAACTAAACAGTCTTTACAAGTTTCTGATACAGTCTGTAATATTATGGCCATCATCTTTTAAACGCAAAACACACACAAAAATATAGTAAAACAAAACTAAAGCAACGATTGAACTATTTCAAATCATTATGAAAAACAAAATGCCTACATTACATTACTTAGGCCTACTTGTCCTTGTACCCATACTACTCTCCTAAAGTGATTTTCAGGATGCACATACCATCTTTTAACCTTCTGAGGTGTCCATACGATGGTGGCCTCCACATTTATTGTGTGATCTGTGATCTCCCGCCAGATGTGTTCCTTTGTTACTTTACCCATATTTTGGGGGCCAAAGTAGATTCTCTCCCTGGCTTATGGAACGAGAATCTCCAACTCCCTCCTGCCTAATGGGGGTTGTCTCTTCTTCTGCTTTGATGCCTGAGATTAGCTAGACTGGGTACTGGGTCCTGCTTCTACATCCTCTGCACAGCTAGGTACTTGCAGCTGTTGTGGATCAGCTGGCTGCTGTTGTGGGTCAGCTGGCAGCTGGAGTTGTGCTGCCTGCAGCTGCTGTCGCTGAAGTGCTGCTTGCCATTGTCTAACAGCTATTCTATATAAATATTCACAGAAATTGGCATTCAATCTCCTCATACACCTCCCTGTGGGATCCATGGTACATAACCACGCTGCATACGGAACTGGGGGTGCGGTTTTTATACATGCGAATGCACGCTTACCGATACATGCTCAGGTGATGTATACACAATTTAGAAAATATGACTGATTGGATGCCTTGTTTAAGGAGGTGCTAGCCAGCTGTGTATTGAGGGTGATGGTGAGCAAGAGAGAAGCTGTGTGGTCTTGTCCTGAAGGTGTAAGTGTAAATATGTATTATTAGTGTGTGTTAATATGCATATGGCTGTGTAATAATGTAACACTGTAATAATGTAATGATGTATCCTGTAGGCTGTAATTGAATTTCTCTTTCTCTCCCTGCTGGTAAGTAAATGGTGGGGTTTGCAGTGGTGTATTGCGTTTGCATGGTGTGGTATTCATACATGCATAATGTATATTTTAAAGGTACATGAAGTTACGTTGTTATTTGGCTGGAGTTGGCATTTTTTCTTTTGGATTTTCACCTTCCTTTCTTTCTCTTCTGGTAAGTATATGGTGGGGTTTGAAGTGATGTGTTTTTTTGGCACAGTGTGTTGTGTTATTAATGTATGTATCATTTGTTTTTTTATCAAAGGCTGCGTGACTTTAAGTATTTTTTTCTGGCCAGAGTTGCCTTCTTTTGCGTTTTATCCTTCTATTTATTCTCTGCTGGTAAGTGTATGGTGGGGTTTGCGGAGGTGTGTTTTTCTGGCACTGTATCTTACATTTTTACATTTTTGCAGATTTTTGTTAATACTAAAACTTAATTATATTTCCTTCCTTCCTTTTGTTTTTGTTTTAGTTATGGAAAACACACCCAGGAAGTGCCCACGATTCACACGTGATTCGGCAATCAGGGATATGGCAAAAATTAACCATGTTGGAAGGCCATGACGTGGATTTTGGGTGAGTTTTTTGACATCATGTGTAAATGTGACTTTATGTGTAGGCTAACAAATGTATTTATGTGGCATTGCCGGCACATGACATCTTGCCCACAGGGCAAGGGGTTGGCCATTTCTGAGGGCCAATAAACAGACTCGGACATGCTACAAGTGAGTGAATTGTTGCACAATATTTCAGGCATGTTTTTTTTTTTAAATAATCGTTATTTGGTTGTAATATAAAAACACATAATGTGCATTTTTTAGTATGTTTTTAAAATACAAATAATTTTAATTTGCTGTCCAAGTTGATGTGCTTTATCAATATGATATCTGTTCTTTAGGTCGACAACACTTAGGTCGACACTCATTAGGTCGACAACTATTGTTCGACATGCATTAGGTATACATGGTATTTAGGTCGATATGGCCAATAGGTCTACATGGCCAAGGTCAACACATGAAAAGGACAACATGAGTGGTTCACATTTGTTTTAAGTTTGTGAATTTTTTCATAATTTACGATCCACATGGACTAAGATTTGGAATAGTAACCTGTCATGATGTTGCTAGGCTAAACACAATGGCCATAACCTTATTTTATTAACAATGTTTGTTTTATTGCATAAAAAATATTATGACCATGATCCCTAGAATGTTTAGTTGAGAAGATACCAAGAAAAAGTGTGGTAAGTGATTGTGTTTTTATGGGTATGATTTGAAAACCTCCGCTACTGTGAACGAATCCACTCCATGATACACCATGTCAACTCCCATGTGCATCAATAAAGTTTATTTGTATTTATATGCATCATAGCTGTGGGCCAATCAACATATGGCAGACTGTATAAATATTAGCATTTCTGAAGAATACGCCATTGGCACCATGCGAGCTGCCGCATTTAGTATGAGGGAGCTGTGGTTCCTCACTTCCATAATGGACCGCCGCGTAGGCCGCATAGGCCCTTATGTATCAAATGCTCGTAAACATGCAGCCTGCGAAGAAGTAAAATGCAAACTGTGTGCTAGGGGCCGCACCAGGCAGACCATCATGCAATTAGAGAGGCGGTGGTCCGACCTACGCCGGCGACAGCCTGGTTTGCTGGCACAACTATGCCAGCAAATACATCAACTTAAGTAATGCATACTGTAGCATTACCGAATATATCTGTGTGCGCATGAGTGTGTTTGTAGGTTCATATAAAAAAGATATAAAAATTTGCTACCATTAGTGTGTGTATGTTGTATGGCCTGTAGATAGTGTTAATGTGTGTATGTATGTATGTATGTATGTATGTATGTATGTATGAATGCATGTTTGTGTGCATGTATACAGTAAGTGTGTGGGTTTTATTTTGACTAATTTTAAAAAAGTGGTTATTAATAACGTACATTTTGACAACAAATTTTTTTAGCATTTCTTTATTTAAATTAATGTTTAGAAAATACAGTAAATAAAAAATATTTAAAAGCAACAAGTGTGTTTGTAGTTAATCATAATGTATTTTAACTTTAATATAACTAAAAAAAGGGCCATTAAATTTAATGTTTGCATTCTAGAGTAGGCAGCAGTGCGAGTGGGCGGGTACGGGTGGGTATGGTGTACCCTTAAGAATTTAGCCGTGAGTACGCCGTACCCACCGCCGCCGGGCCGCCGCTCCCTCCCTCCGCTGCTCACCACTGCTGCTGCTGTGAGGGAAGGAGAGCGCAGCGTTCGCCTCTCCTGCCCCATAGTGTCTTCCTTCAATTCAGCACCGGCCCGTGAGCCAATCAGAGCTCGCGGACCGGCAGCCAAGGCTGCCGGACCGCGAGCTTTGATTGGCTCACGGATCGGCACTGAATTGAAGGAAGACACCTGCACCGCCGCCAGAGACTGAGGGGCAGGGGAGGCGCAGGCTGCGCTCTCCTCACCTCACACACACACAGGACAGCAGCAGCAGCAGTGGTGAGCAGCAGGGGAAGGGGGGGCATGTATACCTGGCACTGGGGGCATTTCTGGCACTGGGGGGACATGTGTATCTGGCACTGGAGGCATATCTGACACTGAGGGCATATTTGGCACTAAGGGGACATGTGTATTTGGCACTGGGGGCATATCTGGCACTGCGGGGGACATGTGTATCTGGCACTGTGGGCATATCTGGCACTGTGGGGGACATGTGCATCTGCCACTAGGGGCATATCTGACACTGGACGGACATGTGTATCTGGCACTGGAGGCATATCTCGCACTGGGGGCATATCTGACACTGAGGGCATATCTGGCACTGGGGGCACATGTGTATCTGGCACTGGGGGCATATGGGGGGACATGTGTATCTGGCACTGTGAGGCAATGTATATCTGGCACTCTGGGGGCATTTGTGTATCTGGCACTGTGGGGCAATGTGTATCTGGCACTGTGGGGCAATGTATATCTGGCACTCTGGGGGCATTTGTGGATCTGGCACAGTGTGGCAATGTGTATCTGGCACTGTGGGGCAATGTATATCTGGCACTGTGGGGCAATGTATATCTGGCACTGTGGGGCAACGTGTATCTGGCACTATTGGGGTCATATGTGTATCTGCCCCTCCCCCATATGTATACCACACCCCCATTTTCATTGGCCACGCCCCATTTGGCATTTGGTCACACCCATTTTTGACGCGCACCTTCGTCACGCGCACACAGTACCTATAAGACATTTTTTCTACTTGCACCACTGAGAGTAGGTAATGTGTATTTTAGCTGGGTAAGTGTCAAATGTTTAATAATGCCTTTTCAAAACTGTGTTCCACTCTCCTTAGGCAGAGCACAAAGGACTGAGAGGCAGCAACCCCAACCAGCACCATTTCAGCAGTTCAGTTTCTCCCCAACTCAGGCTCTGCCCCCCCCCCCCCCATAAACTTCATCCCCCCTCAAACTCCACCCCCCATCAAGCTCCATCCTCCCTCAAACTCCATCCCCTCCTCAAACTTCACCCCCTTCTCGAGCTACCTACCCCTTTCAAGCCCCTTCCCCCATCCAACCTCCCTCCCCATTTCAAGACCCTTCCCCCATCCAGCCACCACCAGTGGAAGAAGAGGAGGATGAGTGGGCGCCTATGGTTGAAAGTAAGCACATTTTTTAAAATGTACTTTTAGGTAGCTTTCTTATTCTGTTTTTTTTATAGCACAACATATTCCATTTAACTTTACAATTGGTAGCAAACTGGGTCATAACAGACATAGAGGTAGGAAGGTCCTGCTCCCATTAAATAAAATATATGGTATTAGGAAAAATATACAATGCTAGTAACTATTTGTAGCACTATCATAGTGGCCTCAATACATTGCAAAGACGGTCCTGATGTCATTGTCATTACATATGAATGCTTTAGAAAGTAATGTGGGTGGTTCTTGAATTTGTTAGCCTTGCATGAAGAAGTGAATTTACAGGGTATGCAGGGAAAATGTAAGCCTACAGGACAGTCTTATAATGTGTGGGAGGACATTACATGGGGTGGGGTAGTGGGTGAAGAAAGTCCAGTGAAGAGGTGGAGTTGGGTTATTTTTTTAGATAAGGGAAGATATTTCTTATTTATGAGATATGTATTTTAATATTTGGATTTATATGTGAGTCCAAGTTTTTTAAATAATTAATCCAGTAGCATATGTGAATACAATAGGGAGAATGACAAAGTCGTTGTGTTTAAAATGAACTTTGCGGTGGCATTATTCATGGATTGTAGTGTTGAGTATTTTATGAATTTTGCAATATGTTTGTAACTGTGTTTTTTTTCCTTTCCCCCCCCAATTATTACAGACCCTGATGTTGGAGAGCATAATGAAGTGATCCGGATGGAGCTGCTAGCCATGCAGTCCCATATCCTGGCCCTGCTGGCCAATGTGAACCATTTGTTACATTTATTTTTATTTATTTTTATTTTATTATTGTTTGAAATGGTTTTTTTTGTTTAAAAAAGTAAACTTTTACAAAATACCTATTGTGTGGTGTTTTTACTAAACATAATCTTATATAGTTTTATGTGTCTATTTTCTATGTCATCTATCCTCTGTTTTTGTATACTGTATGTGTCTATTTTTCAATTTTCAACATTTAATTTATGTGTCTTTACCGACTTTGCTTTTTTTTTTTTTTTTTGGGGGGGGGGGGGGGGTTAACAACAAATACTAAATATTTTTTATACATAGTACTTTTAAATAGTATTGAGTGTATTGTGCAAATAGGACATAATGGATATTGGATATTATATTGATATGTTTGCTGCCTTAATTGCTGAATGTCATTGAGCAATTAGATTGACAAACTCTTCAATTTGCAATGTTTGATCACTTAATTGTTCAATCACATTTCCATTCCTTAGGTTTTTTTACTTTAGGGGGGCAAAAAACCAACTTTGTGCGATTATTTGCTAAGTAGTGATCGCTACGCACATGTACGATAACTCTTCAGATAGTGGTGCTGCGACTCGCAGCTATGCGAACGCATCGCTCACCTGCGTTGCAGAATCGTAACCACCTCTTTTTTGCACTGTTGCACTTTTTGTGCAGCCGTGCAAAATAGGCAGGTTTTTATGTGTGAGCGCACACGTGTGATGAGTTCGCATTATGCGATCGGCTGCGTGCGAATACATACAGCAGCAATCAGGTCTGAATGAGGCCCTACGTCAAGATCTTTACTTGTATTGCTCAACCCCACATTTGCAGAGGATGCAGAAATGGTGAAAGAGGGTTGTCTTCAAATACAGTGTCAGAAGTGTCAAACTCACACATAGCACTTGTGGATACCCTTAGACTCTCCACAGAGATTTGTGAAGTTTGTGAAGACACCGTTTGTTCTTCAGCCTTAGGGTGGGATGTAACGCCACCTGAGTTCAGCAGCCATGCGGGATGCCGGCTAAATTCAGCTGTTTTTTTTAAAGTGACAATCAATTATAAGGCAAAACCATACTGGTGCGGCATGAATGGGGGGCGGAGGCGGCCAAACGGGGGCGTGTCGGGGTGTGTGATCATGGTGGCTGCGTGACATCACATGCAGCCGCCGCGATCGTGAACACGGCGGCGGTGCTCCTGCAGGCATAGCTAAGCTGTCTTCAAGGAGCCCTCAATAACAGACATTTTTGTTGAGCAGATTTGTAAAAACAATTATATATATCCGCTAAAAAAATAAATTATTGCTGCTTTAAAAAACTCTATGGGTGGGATGTAGCTTCAAAATGTGATTGAAGATCCAGACAGATCTCTCCCAGCACTGCCCACTGCGGCGCACATTATTCTGCTCATGTGCAGAAGGACTGCTGGGACATAGCCCCCTCCCTTTTATGCACCCAAGAAGTATTACTAAATTGATTGAGCAGCTATCATTTTGTATTGCAGTCCTTCTATTGCAAAGGGCAGCTCTTATCGGGAGAGCTGTCCTTTGCGATTTTAATCACATTTCTAGGTACAAAGAGTGTTTACCCAATAAGTTGCGAGATGTATCACATTGCGCCCCTCTGTATATGTGGAAAGGCCCTGCCCACTTTTTGTGACAAAAAAATACAGGGCTTATGTGGACTGCCATCAGATTTAAATGTGACGGAGTCAGACAGCAATGGATGCTATGCAGTATGTGATGAAACACGATCTAACCAGTACAGCCTTTGCTGCAAAACTAAAAGCTACAGTAAGAAAGACTAATCAATGAGAAAGAATTCTCCACTGTGCTTTAATGTAGCAGTGAGAAAATGATTTATGCTAAAAGCATAAAGATCGCATCAGTAAATATATGAGGTTTAAATAATACTTAACCCTCTCACCACCATCTGTAGTTGTCCCCCCTCCCAATCATTAGTAGGATGGCTGACATTGGTGGACTTTACCATAAGCATACCTAGCTACATCCCTGACCTTAGTGCCACTGTGCCCCAAACACTGGGGATAATGTGACATTGGTAAATGCTCAGGTGACTTGAAATTTTCCCTGTGGCTTTCAGCCAGTGGTTTAACCCTGAGCTACGCCCCTCCCCCCTCCGTTAGTTTGCCCACCCCTTGGAAGTGAATAAAGGGTCTGCTGCTAGAATTGCAAATATAGGGTGTTCATCTAGCACAAATAAAAAAAAAACAGAATACATAAATAGATTATGCAACACTTGCTCCCTTGTTTATTTTTTTTTAAAGCAATGTTTTTATTGGAAAAATGTCGAGTAAACCAATACAGACAAAAAGGAAATGATGGTACAAAGCATTTCAGAATAACGTACAGGATATCCCATGGGATACAAAAAAAAAGAGGTACATCAACAGCACAAATGTCAACATAAATTTTCTGTATAAAAGAGAAGCTATGAAAGAGAAAAGGAAGGAGAATAGAAAGAAAAAGAAAAGCAGAGAGCTAAGAGAAGGGTGGGGGAGGGGGACCACCATGAAAAATTTCAGAAACAAACTCATATAATGAGGGTAAAAGACACGTTCATCATACATAAACAGAGTAAAAACCCGTACAACCATTTATAAGCATAAGTAATACAACTCCAAAGCAATATATCATACCCATGAAATAGAGGTTTTAGTGTAAGAGAACCATGGTTCCCAAATCCTTACATATTTATCTGGGGTGTAGTACGGCTGACCGGCGGTCTCCTGACCGCCTGTCAGCTTACCGACGCCGGGATCCCGGCAGCATACCGACGCCGGGATCCCGGCGGGGAGGGGCGAGTGCAGCAAGCCCCTTGCGGGCTCGCTGCGCTCGCCACGCTGCGCTCGCCACGCTGCGCTCGCCATGCCACGGGTTCTATTCCCACTCTATGGGCGTCGTGGACACCCACGAGTGGAAATAGTCCCTGTTGGTCGGCATGCCGACCATCAGGACAGTGACCCGTCGGGCTGGTGGAGGAGGTCATGTGACTGTCGGTCAGCTGACCGGCGGTCACATGAATACCACCCATTTATCTGACCTACAGTATCATGTAAGGAAGCAGTAATTTTCTCCATCGTGGAGATATATCATATTTTGGACAATACCATTCTTATAGGGGGAGCAATGGACTTTTTCCAACATTTAGCTATCACACATCTGGCGGCATGGAGGATTTGGAGTACAAGCTTATTAGCAATACTATTTAAATCAGACAAAGGAAGGCCCAGCAAAGCCATCCAAGGTCCCAATGCCACCTGGGAACAAAGGATAGAACCAATAAGATTTTCAAAGAAAACAAATAATGAAGAAGGGGACTTATCCTGTGCTCCACAGTAGGTTACAGTTCAAGCGATTCCAGAGTTATTTGGAAACTCACATGGATGCCATACAAGAGAGGAAAATGTGTACATATGGTGAAGTACAATTTTAATAGGGCACATATGTAAAATACAATATTAAAACATTAAAAACATTCCAGCATTAGGTACATAGCAGCATATATGGTAGGACTGTAATGAGGGGTAGTAAAGAATTACCGGATGTGTAGAACTGTGAGCACAGTTCAAAGCCAGCTTGCGGGTTTAATTGGTTAAAGGAAACCCGGGAATCCCTTGTGCCACGCTGCACTGGAACGGTCGATTCGCCGCTGCTCCCCCACTAACGGTCCTGTGTCCACCAACGCGTTTCTACCTCTCACAGAGGTCTTTATCAAGGTATTTTGAAGGAAAGACAACACGTCTAAAGGATAATGCACAGGTATTTTTGCAAAAATTCACAGAGGTAATTGTAAGTAACCAACCAATAGATGAACTATAGTAAGGGCTAAGGGAAAGAAGGCCCTGGTCAAATTGGAACTAGGTTGGAGGTGCGCCACTAAGCTAAATTACAGTGTTTTTCTAAACGTTGTTAGTGTAAACCACTAGTGGGTTTATCACTAAAAGAAAGGCTTAGTGTGTGGCGCACTCTTTTGAAATATTAATACAGTATTAAAACATAACACTTATTCAATCTTTTAAAATAAATCTCTATAGCCAGGCAAAGCAAATCATCTAAAAGCCTGAGAGTGCAAGGTAATAAAATATTAACCCTAAAATCAAAATACTATGATGATAATAATTCTACAATAGGGTTAAAGTAAATGAAATATTGAACTACAAATATTAATAAAATAAACAGAGAATTTTTAAACAAGCTGTGTGAGTATTTATTCAGAAATTATCAATGCTAATAGGCTATTAATTCAAGGAATTCATAATCTAGGCGACTCATTACATTAGTAGTCCCTTATGATTTCTAGGACACAGACTATTACAAGGCGAGGTTTGTACATAAAAGGATAGTGTGGAGGTATTGTAACATAACGCCATCTTTTACACCAGTCTACTGTTCAAGACTGCAGTAATAGTGCAGATGTAAATTGATACAAAGTTATGTCCACCAACTCGCAACAACTATATGGCTGGCATAACAATAAATACAAGAGATCAGATAATGAATGAACTGTCTCTTGTAATAATATTCATAAGAACTGTGTGAAAAAAGAAAATTATAAATAAAATAATTGGTACTTCGGATGATTATTGCAAACTCACAAACGACCATTAATTTATCAAGTATAAGTGGACACAATTAGGTGTTAGAAGCTGGTCTCAAAACAACAAACAAAAAAACATATTATGTATATACATAGGTACAACAGTCCCAGTGCATGAAATGATAATAGATGGTATTTAATGGAACATATATAGACCTCTTTTGATGTCCTAAAAGCCAGGACTATTTAGCACAGACACACTCAAAGATGGGATAGCCAATCAATTTCCCAAAAGGATATAATTAGACCCATTTATCCATGTGTCAAATCCAGGGTCGGATCTAGACTTTTCTTTTAGGGGGGGCGGTTTACGGTTTAATCTTGACCCCTCCCCTCTCCAGTCCCGACTCCTCCCCTCTCTCGTCTTGACTCCACCCCTCTCATCTTGACCCCTCCCATCTTGACTCCTCCCCTCTCCCGTCCAAATTCATCCATCACACAAATAGGTATAATTGCAGGTAAAGGATTTGTTAGTGGATGTTAGGTATAATAATCACTTCTACAACACATCAAAGCAAAGTTGCCCAATATGACATCTATCCAAATCCCTCCTTATGTTCATCATAATGTATGACACGTCATGTACAATTGTGATACCTACAGTATAAAAAGTTATAATCCCCTAATATTGGGGTATAGCAAAAGAAAATTAAATATAAACAAAATGTCTGGAGTAATTATTTGCAGCTATTTCTCATCTTAATATGAGGTACTGATATAGAGACAGTCAATCATCAAGGTTTATATGTCAACGTCGTTATGAAATACAGTATTATCATAAACCTTGATGATTGACTGAATCTATATAAGCGCATTATATTAAAATGAGAAACAGTAACAATGTGATAATACCTATAATTCCTTTCTTTGGGATACTAGCAACTTTTATGGATACAAATGGTAACAACTGGCATTTTATGTGTTACTGAACCAGGAAGGGAAGACACATTATAATACCCTGTTATATTATTATAATAAGGGGAACTGCTGAATAGTACCAAGGGGATTTTAGGCACAGAGTCTTGGGGGGTTAGACCAATTATTTGATAATCCCACACAGTACTCAACACTTGCCAACCCTAATAGATGAATTCCACATTTGTAATTGTCCAATAATGGAGTTTGAGACTAACCAGGATTAAGTGAGAGTACGTAATACTCGCAGGAGTTCACCTGTAGATTAAAATCCCTTTTGCATCTATGTGCCACATAGGTTTGGGAAATCCCCCCACCACCCTTTTTTTTCCAGAAAAATGTTGCAAGTATACCATAGTTATCTGATTGATACAATTAATTTAAGGAATTATAGGTATTATCACATTGTTGTATAGAATTTAGCCAGTGCTACTGCATATGTAGGTTGTTCATAAATATACCACTTCAGATACAGCGGATGTCATACTTCTTATTAGGCTCATTCAGCTATCTCCAATGAAAGGGATAAGCAAATATAGTGAAGTACTGTTTAATAATTGTAAATTTCAGCCAAACCTGAGCCTGCACCAGTGGGAGAACCCAGGACTTGCACTGTTTCAAGTGCATTCTGAACTGCTTAAATAACAGTTCATGTCTAGCTGGAATTGTCAAAATTTGGCCACTTGGAAATACATGTGATCTGTGTGGAGTTTATATGTTTTCGTTTTTCTCATATTAAATCTTACAATTATTAAACAGTGTTTCACTATAATTGCTTATCTCTTACATTTTGGGTATATCTGAATGAGCCTAATAAGAAGTATACTGTGAGATATGACATCTGCTGTATCTGAAGTGGTATATTTATGAATGACCTACATACTGTATGCAGTAGCGCTGGATAACTTCTATTCAACCTTTTTTGGCACATATTTGGTGAAGATGTGAGGATACCTTTAAGTAAAATATTGAGCTCACCGAGCTGCTTTTTTTCTGCTTGTGCGCACTGCTAGGATTGTCTATTTTATAAATCTATTATCAGATTGTTAATGTTTCTCATGTTAATATGAGGTGCTGATATAGAATAAGTCAATCATAATTAATCCAGACATTCTGCTTTAATTTAATATTTTTTTGCTATACCCCAATATTAGGGAATTACAACTTTGTATACTGTAGGTATCACAACTGTACAGGACGTGTCATAAATTATGATGAACATATAGATGGTATAATAGAGGGCCATCAAAATACGGCATTTGTGGCAACAGTAGTGACAAGACATTGGGCATAATTCAAACTTGATCGTAGCCATGCAGCTACGATCAGTTACTCAGACATGCGGGGGGGGGGGGGGGGGGGACCCAGCACAAGGCTAGTCCGCCCCGCATGTCTGACTCCCCACCGTACAAGTTCAAAACCATCGCACAGCGGCAATGCTTTTGTACTTGATGAGTAGCTCCCTACCAGCGCAGCTCCTGCGCACAGGCAGGGAGCTACTAGTCACTGACCGGGTCACAGCGGCTGCGTGTGACGTCACGCAGCAGCCTGCCCCCCGCACGGTCCGGGCACACCTGCGTTGCCTGGACCGCACCCCTAAAAAGGCAGCAAAACGCCACCGGCCCGCACCCTCCTGCCCAGCGTCCGCCTCTGCCTGGCAGGGCTGAGATGGCCGTCGGCTGTCTGGCATGCACCAGCGTATATGTGCAGTTCAAACCTGAACGGCTGCTGTGAGAAAATGCACAGCAGTGATCAGGTGTGAATTAGGCCCCTTGTCTGTAATGACATCAGTTATAAGAGAGTGAGGCTCCCGAGGACGCACCATATCAAGCAATTGAAATATTTCTAGGGATTTGGATAGATGTTATATTGGGGGACTTTGATTTGATGTGTTGTAGAAGTGATTATTATACCAAACACCCACTAACAAATCCTTTACCTGCTTATCTTGCAATATATCCCTACCAGCTATTAGGGTGCCATTTATAATCAAGGGATCTCTCCCACTGATATATAAACTGATGCACATTATAGGACCAATGCTATACAGGAACTTGAAGACGTTAATACTCATTTGTGAGGCTATAGTGAGGGCACCTTGTAGGGGAATTACACGGTGAGGACAATTCCGAGTTGATACCTTGTAGAAGGAGTATGGTGTTATGAGAAAGTAACCAAATAGAGGACAGATTAGCATACACCATATTTCTTGTATAGCATTTTTATACACATTTTCTGTACTTTTACACGCATCTCTCTATTATTTTAGTATTTCACTGACAGGACATGATATGTAATGTTTAATATTATGAAATACAAGGAATATTTTAAAACCTATAAGTGCATCTACTACAGACATCCTCTGTTCTACTGTATCGCACATATGTGAGACTCAACCTGTAATACCCTGCCTAGGGAATATGGCAAGAAGATCTCTTACTGGCTGGTTCCTCTGCAACAGGCTGGTAAGATGGTCCCTTTTCCACAGGCTGGTCAATGGTACAGATTGGCAGGAAAGTCCCTCTGGCTGGTCTCTGGGTGCAGGAATGCAGCATGCTCTCAGTGTGGAAAAAAGTAAACACACTATAGTATACTGTTTCTATTAGCCCACTAGCCTGTCTTATAAGTGAAGCCACGCCCCCAACACACAGCCACTTCCTGGATCTGTTATCAGCAAGGAGACGCTGGGGAGATGAAAGCAGTCTCAATCAACAAACTATGTTGATTGATTAACTGCCGTGCAGGCCAAAAGGGTGAGTGAGGAGGAAGGGGCACCCGCTGTGAGCTGCTGCGACTCACACCACTGACTATAGCTGACTGACTATAGCTGACGGCCAGCTGAGATAGGAAGGGGTTAAGGAGCAGGACTTCACAGACAGATTGTCTGTAGGCAGAAGTGTGCTAGGGGGGGCGATCGCCCCCACCGCCCCCCTCTGTATCCGTGCCTGGTCAAATCTCCACATTTACAACAACTCTATAGACTGGATTCATTTATGTGGTGATATATAACATTAATAAGTTGCTATACTAATGTGGTTTTCTTAAAAGCTGATTATTATTGTTGCAGCTTATTGTTCTAGATCTCATATGACACTATAGTTTTTTAAAACATTTTGGAAGTGCATCAGATAGGGAGAAAAAACGTAAGATAGAGCCCCTGGTGTGTGGAAACGGATTCCCTTTCTACTGTTGCCCCATATGCCACAATGGGCAGTGGTGGGTACAATGAGAGCGGGGAAGAGCCATCCACCAAGGACTGAAAGGACAGAGTAGTGCGAGCTGCTTCTGCTGTTCACATTCTATGTCCCCCCTCCCCTGTTACATATGAGCATTGCAGGGGGGGCCGCAGACAAAAAAACAGTGGATGAGAGGGCTGCTCTGAGTACCTTTCTGATGTCCCGTCTGGTGTGTCTGTGCCAGAACAAGGTGAGTTCCCCGTTGGTCCTGTGGAACCACTACCAAGGTGAAGTACCAGGTCGGGTCAGTTATAGAGAGCCGTTACCATGACAGAAAGCCGGGTCTGAAGAAATATCTGCACCTCTATAATTAGGTACGCCCTGCACCTGGAGCGGACACAGGTCTCCGTAATAGCAGGGAGCCGAGCCGACAGGTCTCCGTCTTAGCAGGGAGCCGTGAATAATGTACACCCGAGTCCCGCTAATATAGCGTGCCGGGCTGGGTATAATTACCCGTCTGTTAAAGAGCCACTACCTTGACAGAGCGCCAGGTCAGGATTGATTCCTGCGCCCCTGTGTACTGATGGCGCCTTGCGCCCAGATCAGACACAGGTCTCCGTCTTTGCAGGGACCCGACAGGTCTCCGTCCTTGCAGAGAGCCTTTACGAGAGATGGGCGCCGGGTCGGGTATGATTCCCGAACCTCCGTAAGAGGTACACGCCCACGTCCCGCTGATGACGTACGTTTCACAGAATAGCTTGATCACATCAGTAACGCTATGGGGGAAAAGGCAGTATTTAAAGCACACTGATTGAACGGCCATTAGATTCATGTCATTAGGATAATTAGAATCATAATAACAGCAATAAATCGGAGAACATATTTAAAGCCATCATCATGGGTGTAAATAATTACTATTAACATTCTAGAAACAAAGAAAAATAATTGTTGGATATCAGAAACACTACTGATTATTATCTTTGACGATTTAAACATACAAGAAGGATATAAAATAAAACAGTCAAACTGTGAGAATGAACTATCACCTGATCTCTATTATCTCATAGAATGTGACTAGTAGTTAATATAAACATATAGAGAAGAGATTCCTTTTAAATATCAATTAATTCACATATATGTGCCAAGTGGTTTTATTTGCTTATTAAATATAAATTAATTATATCAGGGAGAGAAAAGGAGGTTATGTTAGATCGTAACCCCACGTAGCATCACTAATTATTCATCGTTATTAATTATTTATTAGGATAAACCCATGTCCTGGGTTCATATTTATATGTAAATAATAATGGTAACCCTAAAGCTAAAGAGACATATCAATTGCGCTCCAGTTAATATATTCCACATCAAGAGAACCATAATTTAAAATATCACGGTATGGTAGTAATAGGTTATTACTACTTATATATATAAGTTAAAATTTAACATATTATTTGACATATTTTACATATGCCAAATTACTATTAATATATATAAATTTAAATTTGACACATAATTTGGCATATTTTACATATATAAAAAGGAAGGAAAGAGAACTTGTGGTGACATGAAAAGCATATAAACTAATATATCGTAAAGAGGTGTAATATATGAAAATCACTAATATATAAGTGCCCCATTCACAACTATGGGTTCCGTGTTAATAAAACACTCTGATAATAAATCTTTAGAGTATGATCAAAGATCTATAATAAGATAAGGTGTCGACAGTTGAGAGTTAGTACTAGTGATGTAAATTGATACTAAGAAACATATTTATAAAAAATTATTAAACAATAATGAAGCGCTACATAAGTGTAAGTTGAAAGTTATTAAGACAAGTGTATAAGAAAGGGTGAGGGATATGTGAATGTATATAACAGTTGTGAGAGTATTGTGATATATGTAGTTTTTGCTGAACAATATTGGGGTATAAATCCAATATGATCTAAAGTATTAATATAATAATAAATATAAACTTGATAAACTACTAATGTATACCTGATACAGACTCTATTTAATAGTGCAGTTGATGTGAGTAAGCAAATTGAAATATTGTAAGTATGGGTGGAAAATTAGCCTATGACAATATCGTGATATTAGATAAAGGGATCTCTAAATGTTAGTAATAAATCCATTTTGCTATAAATGGTAAAATAGTAATGGTAACATAGTAAATCCGATTAGCTATAAATGGTTAGTATTAAATAAGTAAGTCACTCCTTCTATAAATATGAGAAGGATCATGGGATGAGAGAGGGCATTAGAGAAAAAGTTACAAGAGGGAAGAGATAAAAGGACTGATATAGAGAAGAGTACATGACATGAGAGAGAACTGAGAACGAGAGAGAACGCACTACAGATAGCATTAGATTACATTGTTTCGAGGGACAAGAATGTAATTATACGGGAAGGAAAGCTCCATAATTAATGTTTTCGTTCAAACCTTTGGGTGTCAACGTGTCTAATTTGAATATCCACTTGCTTTCCAGTTTTTGTAGTTCCCTTGAGGAGTCGCCTCCTCTAATGCCCATCCGTAATCTTTCAAGGCAAAAGAACTTAAGTCCATGTGGGGATTTTGCATGTTTACGATGAAAATGCCTGACTACTGATGTAATTTTCCTGAATCTTGCTGAGTCCATTTCTACATTCCTAATGTTGCCCATGTGTTCCATTATGCGAGTCTTGACCATTCTAGTGGTCATTCCTACATATAGCATCTTACACGGGCATTGGATGCAGTAAATGACATTGGTTGTTAAACAGTTCGAGAACTCTTTCATTCTCAGTTTATTACCATCCCTGTCTTTGATGTCAGGTTTAGTCTCGACATATCCACAGGCTACACATGATCCACATGGATATGTGCCTTTGATCTTATCCTCTCGTTTTGGGAGACGGCAGAAATGGCTTCTGACCAGTTTGTCCCCTATATTGGGTGATTTCTTCCAGCTCATCGCTACTGCCGGACCGAGGTTATCTGCCAGGACCAACGGGGAACTCACCTTGTTCTGGCACAGACACACCAGACGGGACATCAGAAAGGTACTCAGAGCAGCCCTCTCATCCACTGTTCTTTTGTCTGCGGCCCCCCCTGCAATGCTCATATGTAACAGGGGAGGGGGGACATAGAACGTGGACAGCAGAAGCAGCTCGCACTACTCTGTCCTTTCAGTCCTTGGTGGACGGCTCTTCCCCGCTCTCATTGTACCCACCACTGCCCATTGTGGCATATGGGGCAACAGTAGAAAGGGAATCCGTTTCCACACACCAGGGGCTCTATCTTACGTTTTTTCTCCCTATCTGATGCACTTCCAAAATGTTTTAAAAAACTATAGTATCATATGAGATCTAGAACAATAAGCTGCAACAATAATAATCAGCTTTTAAGAAAACCACATTAGTATAGCAACTTATTAATGTTATATATCACCACATAAATGAATCCAGTCTATAGAGTTGTTGTAAATGTGGAGATTTGACACATGGATAAATGGGTCTAATTATATACTTTTGGGAAATTGATTGGCTATCCCATCTTTGGGTGTGTCTGTGCTAAATAGTCCTGGCTTTTAGGACATCAAAAGAGGTCTATATATGTTCCATTAAATACCATCTATTATCATTTCATGCACTGGGACTGTTGTACCTATGTATATACATAATATGTTTTTTTGTTTGTTGTTTTGAGACCAGCTTCTAACACCTAATTGTGTCCACTTATACTTGATAAATTAATGGTCGTTTGTGAGTTTGCAATAATCATCCGAAGTACCAATTATTTTATTTATAATTTTCTTTTTTCACACAGTTCTTATGAATATTATTACAAGAGACAGTTCATTCATTATCTGATCTCTTGTATTTATTGTTATGCCAGCCATATAGTTGTTGCGAGTTGGTGGACATAACTTTGTATCAATTTACATCTGCACTATTACTGCAGTCTTGAACAGTAGACTGGTGTAAAAGATGGCGTTATGTTACAATACCTCCACACTATCCTTTTATGTACAAACCTCGCCTTGTAATAGTCTGTGTCCTAGAAATCATAAGGGACTACTAATGTAATGAGTCGCCTAGATTATGAATTCCTTGAATTAATAGCCTATTAGCATTGATCATTTCTGAATAAATACTCACACAGCTTGTTTAAAAATTCTCTGTTTATTTTATTAATATTTGTAGTTCAATATTTCATTTACTTTAACCCTATTGTAGAATTATTATAATCATAGTATTTTGATTTTAGGGTTAATATTTTATTACCTTGCACTCTCAGGCTATCAGATGATTTGCTTTCCCTGGCTATAGAGATTTATTTTAAAAGATTGAATAAAAGTTATGTTTTAATACTGTATTAATATTTCAAAAGAGTGCGCCACACACTAAGCCTTTCTTTTAGTGATAAACCCACTAGTGGTTTACACTAACAACGTTTAGAAAAACGTCTTTATCAAGGTGCAGAGTAGTTTGGTATGCTGCTTACAGGATTCATATAAATGGTTCCCAACCAATCATTTCGCAGCTAATGCAGCTGGACCCTATACAGTTGATTATAAAAATACAACAGTGTAAATTCCTGGCGCAAAGTTGTCAGCCCAATCTAGATCCTCAACAGATCTGTCCAAATAACAGATCAAAATAATAATCAATAGAAAAAAAAGTAAAAGGATAGATCAAAGGCGATAACACAATCATAAAATTTGATATACGTCACATGTTCTGTTGTCCCTTCGGGCAATCACTGTCTCAAATGTCTCATAATATCCAGATATCAAACATGAAAAAAAGAGATAATACAATCTATGGGTAATATTGCTTAAAACACTGATAAAAATAGCCTTTGAGTGTCCAGAAAAGGAGGCCTAAAGTGCCAAAAACCAAATTTGATAGTAGATAAGGATAGTATCTCGCCACCGCTCTGCAGGTATTTTTGGACGTATCAAAACTCACATCAAGATAAGTAGGGACAGGTATATAAAGGTATCTTTTAATACTGTATCCACCGAATTATAAGGCAGTAAAGGAGCTATTTCAAAAAACATACCCAACTCACTTTTGGAGGGGGATTGTTCCCACGTATAAAGGTATCTTTCAAGTCAGGATAACATCCACGATAATCCAAAACGTTTTTATTAAAAGTTAATAAAAACAGCAATAAGATGTTTTTCTATGTAGTTTCCACTTTCTGGTTTGTACAAAAACATGCAGGTCAGAAGTAATGGACAAAAATGGCATAATCCGGTTTTATGCCAGTACTTTCATGTTAAACATACTCCAAAAGGGTATTCCATAGAGAAAACAAGATGAACAAAAGTGATAGAAAAATCACTACCTGGTTTCACCAACGACGTTTCGACCTCCCTGGTCTTTTTCAAGGTGCATGTCCAGGTAGTGATAACAAGGGTATTTATGCCCCTAAACAGGAAATGGTAATTATCCCATGGTATGCTGGGTAACGGAATTTTTTTAAAAAAAATAAAGATGATAATAAAGTACACATTCACACATTGCAATTACATACTCCTGTAATGTTCAAAAGAATTTGTCTATTGTAATCTTAAATGAAGAAAGTTAAGTTAGGAACCGCAATGACGAACGCCATGCGTTCCGTCTTGCGTTCCACCTGACCGGAAGTGGAGCCGCGTGCGTTCCACTTACCGGAAGTACGTCTAACGGCACTTCCGTCCAGCGGTGTTTGTAGTGAAGGGAAAATGCATCTCTTCAAACATCAATGATAATAAGAAAAAGGTCTAAAAGAGCGGTACATTCTGCTCCTAATTTAGTTATTCAACAATGAACTTGGAGAAACTTTTATTATGAATGGAATATCTATCCAGCACATTTATTATTAGATTATAAAAATTTATCTCTCTATTGATGTTTAAACTAAATTTAGCCCATGATTCTATGTCATTAATTAAATGGAACAAGGATTGTATGTGAACTGATGAAAACTATTGATTCATTAAATGAACCATTTGAGCTCAAAATCAGAATTCAAACCAAGGGGAATGAGTGTATTTAATTTAAAAATCCAATTCATTTCCGCCTTGGCCAAATTTCCTTCCGTATCTCTATCTCTCCAATTTGACCTCACTTGTTGAATTCCCATAAAGAAAGCAATTTTTGATGTAGAGCATTTTTGTATTCTTAAAAAGTGCTCTGATAAAGTGTGTTGTTTTTTTTCTTTTTTTTTTTTTCTATTGCCTATACAGTTGATTACCTAACCGAGTCCCATGGTCCTTAGCTGCACGCTGCTCTTCCGGATTCCCTGCGTTGTCATGGCGACCGCTGCATACTTCCAGTTGTGGTATCGTCCACTGTCCATGACTCGATCTCCTTTTGTGACCCGTCATGACCATGTACCTCACAGATGTGAAATCTCTACCGGAGGTATGCTCAACGAGGCATACTTAGTCCATTGCCAATGTCCAGACGTGGTCAGGATTTTGTACATATCGGGGGGTGTCACGTCACTTCCTGTGACGTTTGTTGTTAGTGAGTAGTCAGTGTCCTCTCCGAGTAGCGTAACGTCACTGCCGGTGATGGATGTAAACAGAAGAAAGTCAGTCCCGTTATTGAATACTATGTATGGTAGAAGACTGATCCTTAAATGGAGAAAGGCATAGTATCAATTATTTAAACTTCTCACCACAGACATATATATATATATATATGTACTTTAAAAAACTCCAATATATATAAATAAACTACAATATATATAGAGGAGGGATTTTTGCTCTATATAAATTCTTAAAAAATCATAAAAATACACTAATATTGAAAAAGAAGCGGTACATAAAAACAGGATAATTAGTAAAAGGTATTTTGGAATTAATTAAACACTAGATCGTTCTTTATAAAAACCATTTCATTTCAAAGTCACAATTAAGGCCCTCTGGTTTTAGCGTCCCTAATTCGTATATCGCTCTCATTTCCGCTTTTGCTAACTGGGTCGCTATGTCTTTGCATCTCCAGTCGCCTTTAATGTTTCTGATACCACAGAACTGTTTGATTGCACCACAATTACTTTGGTGGACAACACGAAAATGTTCTGATAAAGCGTGAGTGGTCAGGGATTTTCTAATATTCCTGAGGTGTTCCACCAATCTTATTTTAAGTGGTTGGGAGGTTCTTCTGATGTACCAAAGGCCGCAATCGCACTCGATTGCGTAAATGACATTACTAGTGTTACAGGTAATGAAGTCTAATATTTTAAACTTTGTCTTATTGATGGCTACCTCTGTAACTTTACTGCCAATCCCTTTGATACCCCTACACCCCAGACAACTCCCACATTGAAAGAAACCTTTGGACTTGATGGTATTCATCCTTTTCATGCCCGGTTGTGTGCTCTTAACCAAACTGGTTTTAATGTTAGGTGCTCTTTTTAAAAATGCACTTAGGCCTAACTGGCAAAAGGTCACCTATGACTGGATCTTTTTGTAGGATCTTCCAATGTCTGGTGAGGGATCCTTCCAAAACTTTATACTGACTACTAAATTAAGTGACAAAAGACCAATCGTAATTCTTACTAGCAGAATTTTTTTTTTTTGTCACCAACAGATCTTTTCTGTCTATATCTGATACTGTCATTAGTGAACAGGCGACCTTTTTGGTATCATATCCTGATGCCTCGAATTTCTTTTGTAGCTCTTTAGCTTGTTCCTTGAAGACTTCCGATTTAGTACAATTTCGTCTTAGGTGCCTAAATTGTCCTCCTGGGATTGAATCCAGCCAATTAGGATGATGGCAGCTGGTAGCATTAATATAGGTTCCCGAGTCTGTTGGTTTGATAAAGTTTTTGGTGTTCAGACCATTCTCATCCACAGATACTGTGATGTCTAGGAAATTGATGGTTTGTCTGCTACTTTCAAACGAAAATTGGATATTTTTGGTATTCGTTTTTAGGTATGTGAAGAAATCGTTTAGGTTTTCTTCATCCTCCTTCCAAATAAAGAATACATCATCAATGTACTTTTTCCAGGTCTCCAGGTTCACCCCAAATGGACAGTGGTTCCATATAGTTTCTTCCTCCCACTGTCCCATGAAGATGTTCGCATAGCTTGGGGCAAACCTGGTGCCCATTGATGTTCCAACTTTCTGTAAATAAAATGTGTTATTGAAAGAAAAATAATTATTCTCTAAAATGAACCTGACCCCTCCTTTATGAGGGTTTTGAGGTTTATGTCCATTGCGCTTTTTTCTAATGCGTGGTCCAATGTTAATAGACCGTCCTCATGGTCGATAATGGTGTATAGCGATCGTACATCTGCCGCTACCATTATGAACCCCTCTTCCCATTTCAGATCTTCTAGTCTTTTTAGAAAATCTGTGGTTAGTGCGTGGCCTGGTTGTCTTGGAGAGAGGACGTGCTCTCCCCAGCTCCTGCACACACAGGCCTTTTAAGTTACCTCTCCTTCCCCTGTTCTGCACTGGGCTGCCACAGATCACCTGCCGTGACTCCCTGTGTGTGTCCGCAGCTGCTGTGGGGGACCCGCGGAGTCGGGGAGTGCTTTTAAGCTCTCCTGCAGATTGCTGCCTCCCCCCAGCCTGAAGCCGGGGGCTCGAGTTTGGAGCCGGGCGGGAGCGGCGGATCGGAGCCGCGACATCGCTGTGAGCTGCACCCTCCCGGCCATCCTGCCTGCATCTCCCCACATCTTCTCCTGGAGGCTGGGACCCGGGGCCGGCCGGCCAGTGGACGGTTCCTGGGGGCCACGGTGCGAGCGGCGGCCGTCTCGCTGGAGGACGCCGGGAGGCTGACGAGGAGGCCCGGAATTGACAGCGGTCGGCGGGAACCCCCCTGGTAGGTGCGGCCCACTGCGCCCCCTGCCCCTGCCCTGAGACCCGACCATGAGCGCTCAAGAGGCTTCCGGCGGCTCCCGGGGGTTGCGGCCTTCCCCCCCGATCTGAAGCCGGGGCTTCGATTTTGGCGTCGGCCCGGCCGAGAGCTCAGGACCCGGTCTGCACTCGCGAGGGGCTCCCGCGGGCGCCCGGCGGACCCCTCCCTCCTCCCCACATACCTGCTGGTTTCCCCGGCCCTCCTGGCGCCCCCAGACGGCGGGGATCCTCCTGCAGGACCCCGGAATAGCGCTGGACCACCCGGCGGCTCCCTCTGTGGCACACTAACAGCGGCCATCTTGCAGGCCTCTAGACCCGTCTCCACTGATACCTCCAAGTAGTGCTCCTCTGCTGCAGTCCTCCGGAGCCTACATCATATGCCATCTGGGGGCCATTGCCGCTGCCAGCCGTGGACCCCCCTCCCCCTGCTTTCTGACCCCGGTACTGCCCTGGTCACTGGCTGGTCCGTGCCCGGGGCTTATCTCCGAGGCCCATCGGCGGGGGTGGTCCTCCACGGAACCCCGCCTCATACAACTCTGTTTGTCTGGCTCCTCTCGGGGACGGCGTGGGCCCCTCGCTCTCCTGGGGCTCCCTGGACCTGCCCCGTCTGCAGTGCTTGGCTGAACACACTGTGATGCCTCTCTAGGGCCCTCGCCTTACCTCCCCTGGTCCTGAGCTTCACTGCTGGAGTGCCACCTCTACTTCCCACCCTCCTGTCCACCCCCCTTTTCATAAGTTCACGATGCCCAAGGGTGGCAAAAAGTCACAGGGGTCTGACCTCACACCATTCCATACCAGAAAAAACACCCCGGCCAAGTGCAGACCTGATGCTCCCGAGCCCACCCATAGTCCCTCTGACTCGGAGGCTGAGGACGACAATCTCACGCCCCTCACCCGCAGGGACTTTCTCTCCCTCCTTAAGGAGATGCGGGATGTTAAAGCCTCAGTCCAGGCTCTCCACTCCTTGAAATCCGATATTGCCGACATCGGCTCCAGAACCGATCAACTTGAACGACGAGTGGAGGAGGTGGTGTCGTTTCAACAAACGGTCGAGACCGACTTCCATCAACTCCGCCAAGATGTCGCCCACCTGCGGGAGGAGCATGAGGACCAGGACAATAGGGCAAGGAGAAACAACCTGAGGATTCGGGGTATCCCCGAGGAGGTCGAGACGGCCCACCTTGACCTCTACCTCAAGCGCCTCTTCGCCCACCTGTCACCTGACACCCCTGAGGAACATCTGCTCCTGGACCGAGCGCATCGAGCCCTGCGATCTCGCTCTCAGGACTCCTCCCAGCCAAGAGATGTCATCCTCCGACTGCACTACTTCACTGCGAAGGAGGCTGTCATGAGGGAGGCCCGACGACTGGACTCTTTGACTTTCCAGAATACCCCTCTCCAGATCTTCCAAGACTTATCCCCACTCACTCTGGCCAAACGCAGGGATTTCAAGCCCATTACTTCCCTGCTTTCCCGTCATAATGTCAAATACCGCTGGGGTTTCCCTTTTCGTATCCTAGTATGGCACCAAGGGAAGCTCCTCATGGCCAGGGATCTATCCGAGGCTCAAAAGCTGCTCTCCAAGCTGGGCATCCACACCGCTGAACAGGATATCCATACTCAAGGCCTGCCACCGCTGACACAGCGGGACCCGCTTCAACCCCCTCGATCTGAGTGGTACGTGGTCCCGGCCTCTGCGGCCTCCCAGGCTCCACCTCCAGTTCCCTGATGAACTCTCAGTTCTCTAACTCAATGTTTTTTCTATCTAATTGGGTCGACCCTTCCTGGTCGCACTCCCCTACCCCGGGAGCTGTTTCACTTTAGGCCCCCCGTATCCTGATTTCCCGGCCCCTTAGATACCTTATGACCCGTCTGTCGTTACTTCCTGCTGAAAAGTTATGCTGCTAAAATGTTAACCTGCTGAAACTGGACTTTTTGTTTTCTACCTACCACCCCCCACCCCCCCCCCCCCCTCTCCCTTCCTTTCTGGAGCTGGCGCTCCACCTGTCCTTTGTTCCTGTCTTCTCTCCAGTTTTTTTTCCTCAGGCCCTCCCAGGGGAGGTTCACCTCCTATCCTTCGCTAAGTGGTTTGTGATCCGCTGTCCGAGCCCCATGCCGCGCCCCCTTAGGGCTTCGAGCCCTCTTGCTGGCCTAGGTGCCCTCCTGACACCTAGTCTCCCTTTCCCCTGTCAGCACCACCGGTCCTGGCCCCTATTGCCGGATGACCAACCACCCTCCCTCCCCTCCCGGTCTCCTTTCCTTCCCTCTTTCCTCCTGACCACACTCTCCCTCGCTCTATATCCTTCTTCTCTTTCTTCCTCCCTCTTTCCTTTACTCTCAGTGCTCTCCGCTCTCTCTACTTTGCCTGCCTCTTCGCTGCTTGCCCATGGGTCTCCGGGTGCTATCTTTTAATGTGAAGGGCTTGAACAGCCCCCAAAAGAGAGGTAAGCTTTTTGCCTCCCTTAAACTCCATAAAGGTGACCTGGTCTTCCTACAGGAGACTCATTTCCTACATGACTCCCACCCTACGTTGCAGTGTAGGCCATACCCTGATTCCTTCCATGCCTGTGACCATTCGGCCAAGAAACGAGGGGTTGCGATTTTATTTGCCCGCCACCTCACCTTTGAGCTTCTAGACTCATATGCTGACAAAGACGGCCGGTTTCTAGTCTTGGTGGGGAAACTGAATAACAAGATCTGTACTCTAGCCAACGTTTATGCCCCTAACCAACGTCAGGAACGATTCTTTACAAAACTAGATAACCTCCTCACTCGAGTCCGGCAAGGTGACCTCATACTTGCTGGGGACTTTAACTCCGTTCTAAACCCTCAGATAGACCGCTCTCCTTCTCCCCCTACTGCTTCCTCGTCGGACTCCCTCCGCTCCAGATCCCTCCTCAGTCTCATGCGATCCCAGCTTCTCTATGACTCCTGGAGGATAAAAGACTCCTCCGCTCGTGACTATACCTTTTACTCTGCCCCTCATAATTCCTACTCCCGCATTGACATGGTCCTGCTCAGCCACGACCTCGCCTTAAATCTCCACGAAGCCCACATACATCCACTGATCTGGTCCGATCATGCCCCTATCTCCTGTGATCTCTTAGGTCTGGCCTCACGCCCTCGCCCCATGACGTGGCGCCTTAATGACTCTCTCCTCCATAACCCGGAGATATGTTCCCATCTTCGGGATACGATCTACGACTACTTTTCCCTGAATGATACCCCTGATATTTCTAAGTCCACTCTCTGGCTGGCACACAAGGCAGTTCTTCACGGACGCGTTATCAGCCTAGCTTCAAAAGCTAAAAAACAATCTCTCACCCAGTTTAACAAACTCTCTATTAAACTCCACGCACTTGAGACCCAGCATAAGGCGTCCTCCGACCAGGCTGTCTTGTCCGAACTTCGTACTGTTAAGGTGGAACTTGGTCTCCTTCTCTCTGGCCGGGTGGCCAAGCGTCTTAAGTGGCTTCGCCAATCCTTTTATGAGAAGGGAGACAAGGCGGACAAGATCCTAGCGGCACGACTCCGTTCAACGAGAGCCAAAACTTTTATTGTCTTTATCAGAAACTCCCTCAACCAACTCATTCAAGACCCCACAGTCATTAGAGCTGCCTTCCAATCCTACTATGCTCACCTATACAACCTCCAGCCCCCCTCACCTGGTTCCTCCCCTCTGCCCCACTCTGATCTAGTCTCTCACTTCCTTTCAGCTTCTAACCTACCTAGATTGCCCCAGGACGCCATGGACTATCTTAACAGTGAGATCTCGGTGGAAGAAATTGCTCAGACTATACTTATGCAAAAAATTGTCAAATCCCCGGGCCCGGACGGGTTTACAGCTCTTTATTATAAAAAATTCTCTGCTCTTCTCGCCCCCCACCTGCAGTCACTGTTCAATAGGATTGTCCATGGCGACCCCTTCCCCCCTGAGATGTTGGAGGCTAGAATTGTGGTGATCCCTAAAGAAGGCAAGGATACCCTTAACTGCGCTAGCTACCGCCCTATATCTCATTTGAATCTGGATCTGAAAATCTTCGCTAAGATCCTGGCCACCCGTCTTAACCCATACCTCCCCTCTCTCATTCATTATGACCAGGTGGGGTTTATCCAGGGCCGTCAGGCGAGAGATAACACCAGACGTGCTGTCGATCTTATACACATCTCGAACTCCAGGAGATCCCCCACCATCATGCTCTCCTTAGATGCTGAAAAGGCATTTGACCGGATCTCCTGGAGTTTTCTGAGAGCCGCCCTGGAGGCCTATGGCTTGTCTGGTGGCTTCTTCACTGGCGTCCTGGCACTATACTCCGCCCCCTCTGCCACAGTTTTAATCAATGGTGTCCCGTCAGCCCCACTTAGCATCTCAAATGGTACGCATCAGGGTTGCCCCCTCTCACCACTAATATTTGCCCTTATTATTGAACCCCTTGCTTCTCAAATTAGAGCCCATCCAGACATACACGGAATACAAGTAGGCATACCGACCCTAAAATCTCCCTCTTCGCTGACGACATCCTACTTTCCCTGACCCAACCCCTTATCTCACTCCCAAACTTATTCTCAGTCCTGCACTCTTATAGCCTTATATCAGGATACAAGATCAACTACTCCAAATCCGAGGCTATGCTGCTTCATATCCCTCACCGAGAAGCTGAGTCTCTTCGCGCTGCCTTTAATTTTAAATGGCAGCCCACAAAGATTAAATATTTGGGGATTTACCTGACCTCTCGCTATGATTCTCTCTTCCGGGAAAACTTTCCATCCCTTCTCACCAACACACTCGCTGACCTGACCTCCTGGAACAGTCTTTTTATTTTGTGGCTGGGCAGGATCATAGCGGTTAAAATGACCATAGTCCCCAAATGGCTTTATCTTTTCCAGACCCTCCCAGTTGCAGTCCCGGCCTCCTTTCTTCGCACTATCCAACGAGCCCTTGTGCATTTTATTTGGAATCACAGACCCCCCCCCACGCATCGCCGCCAATACCCTGAAAAGGCCAACCTCCGCGGGAGATAGGGGCCTTCCTGTTATCAAACTTTACTATCTCGCCTCCCACTTATCCCATATTGTCACCTCTCATGCTCCTCCGGGTTCTGTATCTTGGCTGGATATTGAGGCAGCCTTCATTGGCCACTCGGACCTGACCCCCTTATGGGGTCTGCCCTCCACCTCCCGACCCCCAACCTCTAAACTTCTCCCCACTATTAAATTTAACCTTAAAACTTGGGACTCCCTCTCCCTGAAGAAGGGTCTCACCACTACCCCCTCGCCCTTGACCCCTATCTGGCAGAACCCTATGTTTCCTCCTGGACTCTAAACTGCGAGGTTCCGTTTATGGATAACGCTGGGCTTCAAATTCCCGACCAATTTTGCCGATCGGGGCCAATGGCTGTCCCTACCTGACCTTCAACAAAAGACCCCTTCACACCCACTTAATCCCTTCCAATTTTTACAAATACGCCACTTCCTAGGCTCTCTCCCCTCCTCCGCCTTGCTTCGTGCCCTCACCCCCTTGGAAAGCTTATGCATTAACTCCAATCTATCCAAAGGCCTAATCTCCCAACTATACTCCCTTTTACTAGATGCCTCCCTTCCCCCCTCCCGGCCCCACGAGCTCGCATGGGAACATGATCTTGGACCCCCACCGGAGAGTGAGGACTGGGAGGACATGAGACTGGGGATTGCTAAATCCTCTATCGCTACTGCTTTTAAAGAAACAGCCTACAAAGTTTACTACCGCTGGTACCACACCCCTGACCCACTTAACAAATTCTTTCCATCTTGCTCCCCTAATTGCTGGAGGAACTGTGGGGCCAGGGGCACTATGCTCCACATATGGTGGACCTGCCCATCCATCGCTCCCTTTTGGGACCTAGTCCATTCCCTCCTCAATTCGCTTCTGGATTCTCCTGTGCTGAAAGATCCTTGGATCTTTTTGCTATGTCTCCCTCCCCCGTTTGCTCAATAAATTTTCCCAAAAGCTGGCCACACACATCCTGGCGGCGGCAAAGTCGCTGATCGCTCTTAATTGGAAGAACCCCTCACCACCCTCTCTCCCGTCCCTTAAAACCAAAATTTGGCAAATTGCCTCAATGGAAAAGATCACATACTATCTCCACGACCGGGGCCACATCTTTGAGCAGGTCTGGGCCCCCTGGCTTGCTGCTGAACGTAGAGGCCCAGCCCCCCCCATTGCCCCTAACTTACTCCGCAGACCCATGGGCACTGCCTACTGCTCCCCCCCCTATGTTTTCCTCCCCCTCTTTTCTTCTCTCTCACTCTCTTCTCCTCCTTCCCATTTTCTACTCTTCTTTTGTCTCCCCCTTGATCCCCCTCTCACTCTTTCTCTTAATCCTACCATTTCCAGGATATACACTGTGCACAGATTATACCGTGGTTCCCCCCCTCCCCCCCTCTTCCCCTTTCCCTTTCCCCCTCCCCCCCCCTGAATTCCATACTTGAATGTTACTGTTCTTTCTTTTTTGATTAACTTTGTTGTTTATCTGAAAATTTGTGGTTTATGCTGGACGTTGGTCCCTTTGGCCTCCGGTCCCTTATGTTCATATAATGTTTCCATACTATGCTTAACCACATATAAATAAAGAATTAAAAAAAAGAAAAAAGAAAATCTGTGGTGTCTTTTAAATGAGATGGATATTTTATTACAAGTGGCTGAAGGTGAAAATCTATGTATTCCGACAGGTTTGATGTAACTGAGTCGATGCCTGATACAATTGGTCTTCCCGGTGGCTTGACCGAATCTTTGTGGATTTTCGGCAGTACATAGAGAACCGGGATGACTGGATTTTTGTTGTAAAGAAATTGGATCTTTTTGTCTACTAAGGTTCCCAAATCACCATATTTTGTCAGGAGGGTGTCCAGTCTGGCAAGAATACTCATGGTAGGATCTGTTTTAAGTTTTCCATATGTGTGTCCATCATTTAATTGTCTGAGGACCTCCTGATTATACTCTTCCTTAGACATGATGACCTCCCCCCCTTTGTCTGTAGGTTTAATGACAAGTTCTTCATTCTCTTTTAGTCTGGTTAGGGCTTGATGTTCTTTTGCTGTTAGATTGTATTTATGTAGTTTGGGTGCCATTTCTTTTATATCATCTGATACCAATTTTAAAAAAGTTTCAATAAAATTCCCCCTCATATGGGTGAGATTGAAGACTGACTTGGGTTTGAAGGGGGTGATTAAGGTACTAACTGATTCTGCAACTGGATTGCTGATTAAAAAATTTTTTTAAACTTATCTTACGGACAAATTTATTAAGGTCCACATAAGTATTAAATTTGTTAAGGGGTAATGAGGGTGCGAATTTGAGGCCTTTTTCAAGAACCAAAATCTCTTCTTTCGCTAAGATGTGATCGCTAAGGTTGAAGATTTTTATCTTTCCTTCTGTGGTTAGTGTCTTTTCAGTTTCATCTCCACTTAATCTTTCCCCCTTCTTTTTACTTTTCTTTTTATTCTTTTTCCTCTGGGGTTTCTGTTTTTTGCTGAATTTACCCCCTCTAGAACCTCTTGTTTTTACCTTATATACCCTTTTTGATGACCCCTCGATAAAAAAGGAGATGAAGGAAGGTCACTGAGATCTTCTAATGGACCAAATCTATTGGCTGCAAAATTTCTTCTGTAATTTCTCTTCTCTTCTTCTAAGCGGGTATCTCTTTCGCTATATGGAGGGTGTCTAGATTTTATCCTCCATCTGGGTGTATCGGTTCTCCTCCAATTTGTATTGTATCTCTTAGTATATTGTTGTCTAGGATTTCCCCTCCATTTGAGTGGTCTTAACTGGGGATCAGTGTATCTTTCATCCCTGATGGAGTTAAACCCTCTCCTCTGTGATCTAAATCTAAGGGTATTTCTTTTGTTTACAGTCTCTATTTCCTCTTGTGGGGGTTCATTTTGTAGTGGTGTCATGCATTTGCAATTACTAATTTCTTCTTCCTCATCCTCTAAAGAATCTACCTCACTTAATTTTCTAATCTTATCTTGATTGAACTTTCTTACTTTTCTATCAATAATAGCTTTCTCATTTTTCTTAAGATTGATCTCTATTCTTTTTTATATCTCTTTGAATTCAGGTAGATCTTTAAAAGGGTGAATGAGTGTTTTGTATTTAGTTATTCCTAACTCTAGTTTGGCTAGTTCCTGTCTTCTATCTAAAATTATGAGATTGATTAGATCTAAGGAACAGGTCTCGAGGATTTTGTTCCATTCTAAATCAAAATCCTCATCTGAAGAATGGAAAGATGCTGATTTTTTTTAGAAGTAGACCTTTGGGAATGATTTTGTGGGAGTGGTATTTTTCAAGCATTACCACCTCCCACCAAATCCTGTTTTCCTTCAGGAGAACCTTTTCTAATTTCTTAGTAATGCTTCCAAGACTTTCGTCTACTAAGGTAACTGAATCTCCATTGTCCCTGAAAACATAATCAAATGTTGCTTTACGACTCTCTCTAATTTTAAACATATTGCAGCACAATGAAAAATCCTTGTATGGGAATATAAAGTACACAATAAGCTAAAATTCAAGGAAAATCTCAGTGCGCAAAAAGTGAGCTGCTGGACACTCCCCCTACAAAGAAGGTTCCCAACTCCTTCACCACAGGTGCAAAGAAAACAAATAATGAAGAAGGGGACTTATCCTGCGCTCCACAGTAGGTTACAGTTCAAGCGATTCCAGAGTTATTTGGAAACTCACATGGATGCCATACAAGAGAGGAAAATGTGTACATTTGGTGAAGTACAATTTTAATAGGGCACATATGTAAAACACAATATTAAAACATTAAAAACATTCCAGCATTAGATACATAGCAGCATATATGGTAGCAGCATATATGGTAGGACTGTAATGAGGGGTAGTGAAGAATTACCGGATGTGTAGAACTGTGACCACAGTTCAAAGCCAGCTTGCGGGTTTAATTGGTTAAGGGAAACCCGGGAATCCCTTGTGCCATGCTGCACTGGAACGGTCAATTCGCTGCTGCTCCCCCACTAACGGTCCTGTGTCCACCAATGCGTTTCTACCTCTCACAGAGGTCTTTATCAAGGTGCAGAGTAGTTTGGTATGCTGCTTACAGGATTCATTTAAATGGTTCCTAACCAATCATTTCGCAGCTAATGCAGCTGGACCCTAGGGCCCAGAGGTCCTTAATTGTGACTTTGAAATTGGTTTTTATAAAGAACGATCTAGTGTGTAATTAATTCCAAAATACCTTTTACTAATTATCCTGTTTTTATGTTGCCGCTTCTTTCTGAATATTAGTGTATTTTTATGATTTTTTAAGAATTTATATAGAGCAAAAATCCCTCCTCTATATGTATTGGAGTTTATTTATATATATTGGAGTTTTTTTAAAGTATATATATATATATATGTCTGTGGTGAGAAGTTAAAATAATTGATACTATGCCTTTCTCCATTTAAGGATCAGTCTTCTACCATACATAGTATTCAATAAGATAAGATACCGCAACTGAAAGTATGCGGCGGTCGCCATGACAATGCATGGAATCCGGAAGAGCAGCGTGCAGCTAAGGACCATGGGACTCAGTTAGGTAATCAACTGTATAGGGTCCAGCTGCATTAGCTGCGAAATGATTGGTTGGGAACCATTTAAATGAATCCTGTAAGCAACATACCAAACTACTCTGCACCTTGATAAAGACCTCTGTGAGAGGTAGAAACGCATTGGTGGACACAGGACCGTTAGTGGGGGAGCAGCGGCGAATTGAACGTTCCAGTGAAGCATGGCACAAGGGATTCCCAGGTTTCCTTTAACCAATTAAACCCACAAGCTGGCTTTGAACTGTGGTCACAGTTCTACACATCCGGTAATTCTTCACTACCCCTCATTACAGTCCTACCATATATGCTGCTACCATATATGCTGCTATGTATCTAATGCTGGAGTGTTTTTAATGTTTTAATATTGTATTTTACATATGTTCCCTATTAAAATTGTACTTCACCATATGTACACATTTTCCTCTCTTGTTTGGCATCCATGTGAGTTTCCAAATAACTCTGGAATCGCTTGAACTGTAACCTACTGTGGAGCGCAGGATAAGTCCCCTTCTTCATTATTTGTTTTCTTTGCACTTGTGGTGAAGGAGTTGGGAACCTTCTTTGAAGGGAGGAGTGTCCAGCAGCTCACTTTTTGCGCACTAAGATTTTCCTTGAATTTTAGCTTATTGTGTACTTTATATTCCCATACAAGGATTTTTCATTGTGCTGCAATATGTTTCAAATTAGAGAGAGTCGTAAAGCAACATTTGATTATGTTTTCAGGGACAATGGAGAATCAGTTACCTTAGTAGACGAAAGTCTTGGAAGCGTTACTAAGAAATAAGAAAAGGTTCTCCTGAAGGAAAACAGGATTTGTTGAGAGGTGGGTAATGCTTGAAAAATACCACTCCCACAAAATCATTCCCAAAGGTCTACTTCTAAAAAAATCAGCATCTTTCCATTCTTCAGATGAGGATTTTGATTTAGAATGGAACAAAATCCTCGAGACCTGTTCCTTAGATCTAATCAATCTCATAATTTTAGATAGAAGACAGGATCTAGCCAAACTAGAGTTAGGAATAACTAAATACAAAACACTCATTCACCCTTTTAAAGATCTACCTGAATTCAAAGAGATATAAAAAAGAATAGAGATCAATCTTAAGAAAAATGAGAAAGCTATTATTGATAGAAAAGTAAGAAAGTTCAATCAAGATAAGATTAGAAAATTAAGTGAGGTAGATTCTTTAGAGGATGAGGAAGAAGAAATGAGTAATTGCAAATGCATGACACCACTACAAAATGAACCCCCACAAGAGGAAATAGAGACTGTAAACAAAAGAAATACCCTTAGATTTAGATCACAGAGGAGAGGGTTTAACTCCATCAGGGATGAAAGATACACTGATCCCCAGTTAAGACCAATCAAATGATGGGGAAATCCTAGACAACAATATACTAAGAGATACAATACAAATTGGAGGAGAACCGATACACCCAGGTGGAGGATAAAATCTACACACCCTCCATATAGCGAAAGAGATACCCGCTTAGAAGAAGAGAAGAGAAATTACAGAAGAAATTTTGCAGCCAATAGATTTGGTCCATTAGAAAATCTCAGTGACCTTCCTTCATCTCCTTTTTTATCGAGGGGTCATCGAAAAGGGTATATAAGGTAAAAACAATAGGTTCTAGAGGGGGTAAACTCAGCAAAAACAGAAACCCCAGAGGAAAAAGAATAAAAAGAAAAGTAAAAAGAAGGGGGAAAGATTAAGTGGAGATGAAACTGAAAAGACACTAACCACAGAAGGAAAGATAAAAATCTTCAACCTTAGCGATCACATCTTAGCAAAAGAAGAGATTTTGGTCCTTAAAAAAGGCCTCAAATTTGCACCCTCATTACCCCTTAACAAATGTAATACTTACGTGGACCTTAATAAATTTGTCCGTAAAATAACTTAATTTTTTTTTTAGCAGCAATCCAGTCGCAGAATCAGTTAGTACCTCAATCACCCCCTTCAAACCCAAGTCAGTCTTCAATCCCACCCATATGAGGGGGAATTTCATTTAAACCTTTTTAAAATCGGTATCAGACAATATTAAGAAATGGCACCCAAACTACATAAATACAGTCTAACAGCAAAAGAACGTCAAGCCCTAACCAGACTAAAAGAGAATGAAGAACTTGTCATTAAACCTATGGACAAAGGGGTGTGGGGGGGGGGGTCATCATGTCTAAGGAAGACTATAATCAGGAGGTCCTCAGACAATTAAATGATGGACACATATGGAAAACTTAAAACAGATCCCACCATGAGTATTCTTGCAAGACTGGACACCCTCCTGACAAAATATGGTGATTTGGGACCCTTAGTAGACAAAGAGATCCAATTTCTATACAACAAAGATCCAGTCATCCCGGTTCTCTATGTACTGCCAAAAATCCACAAAAATCCGGTCAAGCCACCCGGCAGACCAATTGTATCAGGCATCGACTCAGTTGCATCAAACCTGTCGGAATACATAGATTTTCACCTTCAGCCACTTGTAATAAAATATCCATCTCATTTAAAAAATACCACAGATTTTCTAAAAAGACTAGAAGATCTGAAATGGGAAGAGGGATTCATAATGGTAGCGGCAGATGTACGATTGCTATACACCATTATCGACCATGAGGATGGTCTATTAGCATTGGACCATGCATTAGAAAAAAGCGCAATGGACATAAACCTCAAAAATCTCATAAAGGAGGGGGTCAGGTTCATTTTAGAGAATAATTATTTTTCTTTCAATAACACATTTTATTTACAGAAAGTTGGAACAGCGATGGGCACCAGGTTCGCCCCAAGCTATGCGAACATCTTCATGGGACAGTGGGAGGAAGAAACTATATTGAACCACTGTCCATTTGGGGCAAACCTGGTGACCTGGAAAAGGTACATTGATGATGTATTCTTTATTTGGAGGGATGATGAAGAAAACCTTAACGATTTCTTCACATACCTAAATACGAATACCAAAAATATCCAATTTTCGTTTGAAAGCAGTAGACAAACCATCAATTTACTAGACATCACAGTATCTGTGGATGAGAATGGTCTGAACACCAAAAACTTTATCAAACCAACAGACTCGGGAACCTATATTAATGCTACCAGCTGCCATCATCCTAATTGCCTGGATTCAATCCCAGGAGGCCAATTTAGGCACCTAAGATGAAATTGTACTAAATCGGAAGTCTTCAAGGAACAAGCTTAAGAGCTACAAAAGAAATTCGAAGTATCAGCTGTAGTTGTGTCAATTTACCAAAGTATATCTGTAGCTTCAGCCATGCACAGCTGTGCGTGTCAGCTGTGCATTCCAATACTCAAAGCGTTCCTATCTCTAAGCATTTTGAAAATTAACAGTTAAAAAAACAGTTCCTGCATTGGACTGGATTTAACCATCTTCCTTTTCTTCTCATCCTCAGGTATGTTCAAATCTCACCCTGTTATCTGCTATTGCAATCTAAACCTCAGCAAAACATCTATTCTAAATGTATGTTCAAATCTCATGTTAGATGTGATTTCTGGTTTTGTTTGTAATTTAAAATACCTGTGTTTCAAAGTTTGGTCAGTGCAGCATATTTAATCAAAGCAGATTGGGCTGGTGTCTGCTTAGTCAATCACTGGGTAATTTAGCTCCTTTGATTAGTGAGACATTTGTCTCAGCTGTAGTTGTGTCAATTTACCATAGTATATATGTAGCTTCAGCCATGCACAGCTGTGCGTGTCAGCTGTGCGTTCCAATACTCAAAGCGTTCCTATCTCTAAGCGTTTGAAAATTAACAGTTAAAAAAACAGTTGAACAAACATTAAACAACATCAAGAAAGAAATCCAGAACATTATGTGGACTCATCAAACCTCTGAAATGAAATCACCAGGACTATGCCCACTAACCCTCTGGCAGAGAACATCAGTAGTACCTTACAGGCCTACCCCTCAAGGATGGACTACTCCACCCAGGGTAATCCTACGCAGTGCGCCGAAGATGGCTGCCGCACCTGGTACCCTGTGAGGGTGGAATACACAGCCCATGGAAGTTATTATCCAAAATGCCTACACCAATCATGCATTATTCTTTCTGTGTCTTTTTTTTTGTCTGTGTGGTTTATCTTTTGATGTGTAATACTTAAATCTTCTGTATTATGTGCATTGTTTGAGTTCTAGTTGGCGCCGCAGATGGCTGCCTCGGTGCTGCTCTGCCAAGCATCCTTCGTTTTTAGTCTTACATGTATAATATGTTGAGTCTATTGTACAGTTGCAATGTGCAGAATGAACTCATATGTGTAATGTTTGTAATGTATGCTATGTTTTTCCCCCTTCTTATGCCATGTATTCCCCTTTCATGTTGCTGCTTGGCGATGCATTGTACCACAAACAATTCCTAGTGTACGCGAGTACACCTGGCCAATAAAGCTGATTCTGATTCTGATGATACCAAAAAGGTCACCTGTTCACTAATGACGGTATCAGATATAGACAGAAAAGATCTGTTGGTAACTAAGGAAAAAAATTCTGCTAGTAAGAATTACGATTGGTCTTTTGTCACTTCATTTAGTAGTCAGTATAAAGTTTTTGAAGGATCCCTCACCAGACATTGGAAGATCCTACAAAAAGATCCAGTCATAGGTGACCTTTTGCCAGTTAGGCCTAAGTGCATTTTAAAAAGAGCACCTAACATTAAAACCAGTTTGGTTAAGAGCACACAACTGGGCATGGAAAGGATGAATACCATCAAGTCCAAAGGTTTCTTTCAATGTGGGAGTTGTCTGGGGTGTAGGGGTATCAAAGGGATTGGCAGTAAAGTTACAGAGGTAGCCATCAATAAGACTGTTATGCACACCAGTGCCTGCAGGAAAGTACTGGTGTCAGGACTGTTATGCACTCCAGTGCCTGCAGGAATGTACTGGTGTTTGAACTGTTATGCAAAACAAATGGACTTACAGACAGACTGGGGAATATGACATAACGTACACAGAAGGTGATAGGTTAACAAAATACACACAAAGTGAACAGAGAAGCCCAGAGGCTAAGGAACTGGGTATCTCCCTTGTATTAGAACTGCTCAGATGGGAAAAGCAAGATGTTGTGTTTTAATACGTAGAGAACCCGAAATGCTGTTGCTAAGGGCAACAGCAAAACCCTAAAGGGTTACCAACAGGTGTGGCAGTAAACTCCTTGGTCAGAGATGGAATGATAGACACAAGGAGAGTCTCCACAATCCTAATTCTCACTTGCAGTGCACAGGTTCAGCTTACTGCCACTAAACTGACCCCTGACACCTAGCACAGTGAGACAGGATTAGACAGGCAAGTCTTAGAATACAGCCGCAAACTTGATAAGTTCACAGAGTAGTAACAGAACCCCAGCAAGCTAAACGACTGACTCCAGTCTTACTGCTAGGTCTGGATTGGCAGAGTGTAATACCAAATCCCCAGGCCTATTTGCAGTAAGCAACAAACAAATACAAAGCTACACAGTACTGGCTAACTTTCAGAAACTGACTAACCAACAAAGATTCAGCAGCATCTGCTTACCCTGAGAAGAGGCCTTATAAAGCAGGTGCTGTCCACGCCCCACTCAGACCTCACAGACTGTGAGCACAAAAACCAGCACCGGATCCCCTGCCATGCACAGAGCCTATAACCACTGCACAGCAAAAGACCCGAACCGGAGTATCAGCTGCGCTCAGGTCACTCCGCTAGCACTTGTCTCCCGGTTGCCATGACGACGTGGCAGCACAGGGCAGGAGACCCTAACAGTACCCCCCCTCTGACGAGGGGTCAAAGAACCCCTACCACCGGGTTTATCGGGGAACTGCGAGAAGAAAGAGCGTATCAGTCTGGGGGCATGAAGATCACAACTGCGCACCCACGACCGCTCCTCCGGGCCATACCCCTTCCAGTGCACCAAAAATGACAGCCGACCCCGAACCACCTTGGAGTCAAGAATCCTTTCAACAACAAACTCCCTCTGGCCACGTATCAGAAGAGGGGAAGGTCTTCCACTGGAAGAAGGATTACTAATCGCCCGTTTTAAAAGGGAACAATGAAAGGTTTTATTGATACCCAAAGAACGGGGCAGATCTAACTGAAATGCCACCGGATTGATAACCCTGGTGATCTTATAAGGGCCGATGAACCGGGGGCCTAACTTATGAGATGGCTGTCTCAACTTCAAATTCTTGGTAGACAACCAGACGAAGTCTCCTAATTTGAAGCTGCAGGGTCTTTTCCGCTTATCAAAAACCCTTTTGGTCACTAATGACACAGACACAAGGGCTTTCTTCACTTTCCGCCAAATACCTCTAAGGACCGAAACCACAGAGGAACCACCAGGCGTGGAGTCCAGGGGGTCAAAAGAATTGGTCTTAGGATGATGCCCATACACACAAAGGAATGGAGAGATCCCTGTAGCAGAGTGAGCCGCGTTGTTATAGGCAAACTCCGCCATGGACAGATGAGCAACCCAGTCAGTCTGACACTTGGAGACATAACACCTGAGGAACTGCTCCAAGGACTGGTTCACCCTTTCAGTCTGCCCATTAGACTGCGGATGGTAGCCCGACGACAAGCTGACAGAAATCTGGAGATCGGAACAAAATGCCCTCCAGAATTTGGCCACAAACTGGGATCCGCGGTCAGAGACCACATCAAGTGGCAACCCGTGGAGACGCACAACATGCAGACAGGCGTCTGGCCGATGGCAGCCCAACCAGTGGAACGAAGTGCGCCATCTTCGAAAACCTGTCAACGACAACCCAGATGGCTGTCATCCCCGAGGATTTGGGCAAGTCCACCACAAAATCCATTGAAATGTGGGTCCATGGCTTAGATGGGATAGAGAGTGGATGTAATGGGCCAACCGGAACCCCTCTAGGAGTCTTATTTCGGGCACAGATGTCACATGCCCGAACCCACTGATCCACATACTTAGCCACCGAGGGCCACCACACCGCCCTAGATAGCAACTCCCGAGTTCTGGCAATACCCGGGTGACCTGCAGACTTCTTGGCATGGAATTCCAGGAACACTCGCTGTCTTAACCTAGGAGGCACAAACAAAAGACCTACCGGAAGGTCTGGAGGAGCCTGCTCCTGTGCTCTAAGGACTAATGATAAGAGGTCCTGGGTAATGCCCACTTTAATACATGATGGGGAAACAATGGGCAACGGCTCCTCGGTGGTCTCCTGGATTGGAGCAAAACTCCGCGAGAGCGCATCAGCCTTGATGTTTTTTGACCCAGGGCGATATGTTATCAAAAAATTAAAGCGAGCAAAAAACAAAGCCCATCGTGCCTGCCTGGCATTGAGACGCTTCGCTGACTCTAAATATGCCAGATTCTTATGGTCAGTGAGAATTGAGACCACAAACTTAGCCCCCTCAAGCCAGTGTCTCCACTCCTCGAGTGCATCCTTAATAGCCAACAATTCCCGGTTACCCACGTCATAATTCATCTCGGCAGGCGAAAATTTACGGGAAAAGTAAGCACAGGGATGAAGGCGATTATCAGACACTCCCATCTGAGAAAGCACTGCCCCAATACCCATCTCAGAGGCATCCACCTCCACCACAAAAGGACGCTCTGGATCTGGGTGTCGCAGCACCTTGGCCGAAACAAATGCCCTTTTGAGACGGGCAAAAGCCGCTTTAGCCTCACAAGACCAGTGAGCAACATCCGCCCCTTTCTTAGTGAGTGCCACCAAGGGCGCCACTATAGACGAAAATCCAGCGATAAATCGTCTATAAAAATTCGCAAAGCCCAGGAAACGCTGAAGCACCTTCAAACTAGTGGGCTGCACCCAATCCAGGACTGCCTGTACCTTGGAACCCTCCATTTGGAAACCTTCTGGGGAGATAATATATCCTAGAAATGCGATTTGCTGAACTTCAAATTCGCACTTCTCCAGCTTCGCTCCAAGCCGGTGGTCTCTGAGTTTCTGGAGGACTAAGCGTACATGCTTCCGATGTTCCTCCAGGGAATGGGAGAAGATTAGGATGTCATCTAAGTATACAACTAAGAATCTATCCAAATATTCCCTGAGCACATCATTCATGAAATCCTGGAAGACTGCCGGGGCATTACAGAGCCCAAAAGGCATCACCAAATATTCATAATGCCCTGAGTGGGTATTAAAGGCAGTCTTCCATTCATCCCCCTCTCTTATTCGGATTAGATTGTACGCACCGCGTAGGTCAATCTTAGAAAAAATGGTGGCAGTACGAAGCTGGTCAAACAAGACCGAAATGAGAGGCAGTGGGTATGAGTTTTTAATCGTGATACGGTTCAATTCCCTGAAGTCGATGCAGGGTCGCAACGAACCGTCCTTTTTACCCACGAAGAAGAACCCCGACCCAACTGGAGACTGTGAAGGTCTGATAAATCCCTTAGCCAAGTTCTCCTGAATGTACTCTGCCATAGCCTGAGTCTCAGGACGTGACAGGGAGTACAACCTGCTCTTGGGAAGCTTAGCATTTGGCAACAAATCAATGGCACAGTCATAGGGGCGATGGGGAGGTAGTACCTCTGCAACTTTTTTGGAGAACACGTCCGCAAAATCTGCATAACACCCTGGCAATCCTGGCAAACTTAGCTGCGAGAGCCTGACTGGAAGGCTCAAGAAACTCCTGAAACAATCAGTACCCCAACTAAGAATCTCCCCAGAGACCCAGTCAAATTGAGGATTGTGGGCCCTTAACCAGGGTAACCCCAACACCAATGGGGCAAAAGTACAGACAGTCACATAAAAGGACAATTTTTCAGAGTGTGTGGCTCCAATAAACAAAGAAATCTGGCTAGTGCAAGAGGTAATTTTACCTTGGGATAATGGTTCCCCGTTTAACCCACAAATCTCAATTTCCGATGCCAGGGGTACTAAGGGAACAGAGTGTTTCAGGGCGAATTGGCGGTCCATAAAAACCCCGTTGGCCCCACTGTCCACAAAGGCCTCAGTCTTGACAGTTTGACCGAGGATCTTCAAGGTCACCGGAATGATAAAAGTCTTCTTGGGAAATTCTGACTTCTGGCCTGACAGGATATTTCCCATCACCCTCAGGCCCTGAAGTTTTCCGGCTTTTCTGGGCATGATACTACCACATGACCTTTATTCCCACAGTACAAACACAACCCCTGCTGTCTCCTCCGCGTCTTCTCACGCGAGGAGAGGCGGGTAGCCCCAATCTGCATAGGCTCCTCTGAAAATTCCTCAGAGTCTGAGGTTCCCTTGGGAAGGAAGGAAATCTCAGTCTCCCTTTCAAGCCTACGCTCTCTCAGCCGTCTATCCACCCGGATGGATAACTGCATGAGCTGATCCAAGCTATCAGGCAAGGGATATTGTACCAGTTGGTCCTTTATCTGGTTAGAAAGACCTCTTCGGTACTGGTGTCTCAGGGCTGGGTCATTCCACTGGGTATCATGGGCCAACCTCCGAAACTCCGTACAGTAAACCTCAACTGGCCTTCGCCCTTGCTTAAGGATCGAAATCTGAGCCTCGGCTGAGGCCGTCTTGTCAGGGTCATCATACAACATGCCCAGTGCCGTAAAAAAAGCATCAACACTTTTAAGCGACGGACAGTCAGGCTGCAACCCATATGCCCAGACCTGTGGGTCTCCTTGTAGCAAGGAAATCACTATGCCCACCCGCTGAACCTCCGACCCTGAAGACTGAGGCCTAAGCCGGAAGTATAGCTTGCAGCTCTCCTTGAAACAAAAGAACTGCGAGCGATCTCCAGAAAAACGATCCGGGAGATTTACTTTCGGCTCCTTAACCCCTGCAGGTGCTGCTGCTGCGGGAGCTCCGCCAGCAGCCTGGGAGGTGTGCATTTTAATGGACAAATCATTAAATTGTCGAGTCAGGACCTGCACCTGATCGACCACCTGTTGCAACGTATTTTGAGGGGTATGCTCCATATTCCCACAAAATTTCAACAGGAGTATTAGGCTGCTGAATATGTTATGCACACCAGTGCCTGCAGGAAAGTACTGGTGTCAGGACTGTTATGCACTCCAGTGCCTGCAGGAATGTACTGGTGTTTGAACTGTTATGCAAAACAAATGGACTTACAGACAGACTGGGGAATATGACATAATGTACACAGAAGGTGATAGGTTAACAAAATACACACAAAGTGAACAGAGAAGCCCAGAGGCTAAGGAACTGGGTATCTCCCTTGTATTAGAACTGCTCAGATGGGAAAAGCAAGATGTTGTGTTTTAATACGTAGAGAACCCGAAATGCTGTTGCTAAGGGCAACAGCAAAACCCTAAAGGGTTACCAACGGGTGTGGCAGTAAACTCCTTGGTCAGAGATGGAATGATAGACACAAGGAGAGTCTCCACAATCCTAATTCTCACTTGCAGTGCACAGGTTCAGCTTACTGCCACTAAACTGACCCCTGACACCTAGCACAGTGAGACAGGATTAGACAGGCAAGTCTTAGAATACAGCCGCAAACTTGCTAAGTTCACAGAGTAGTAACAGAACCCCAGCAAGCTAAACGACTGACTCCAGTCTTACTGCTAGGTCTGGATTGGCAGAGTGTAATACCAAATCCCCAGGCCTATTTGCAGTAAGCAACAAACAAATACAAAGCTACACAGTACTGGCTAACTTTCAGAAACTGACCAACAAAGATTCAGCAGCATCTGCTTACCCTGAGAAGAGGCCTTATAAAGCAGGTGCTGTCCACGCCCCACTCAGACCTCACAGACTGTGAGCACAAAAACCAGCACCGGATCCCCTGCCATGCACAGAGCCTATAACCACTGCACAGCAAAAGACCCGAACCGGAGTATCAGCTGCGCTCAGGTCACTCCGCTAGCACTTGTCTCCCGGTTGCCATGACGACGTGGCAGCACAGGGCAGGAGACCCTAACAAAGACAAAGTTTAAAATATTAGACTTCATTACCTGTAACACTAGTAATGTCATTTACGCAACTGAATGCGATTGCGGCCTTTGGTACATCAGAAAAACCTCCCGACCGCTTAAAATAAGATTGGGGGAACACCTCAGGAATATTAGAAAAATCCCTGACCACTCACGCTTTATCAGAACATTTTCATGTTGTCCACCAAAGTAATTGTGGTGCAATCAAACAGTTCTGTGGTATCAGACACATTAAAGGCGACTGGAGACGCAAAGACATAGCGACCCAGTTAGCAAAAGCGGAAATGAGAGCGATATACGAATTAGGGATGCTAAAACCAGAGGGCCTTAATTGTGACTTTTAAATTAAATGGTTTTTATAAAGAACGATCTAGTGTTTGATTAATTCCAAAATACCATTTACTAATTATCCTGTTTTTATGTACCGCCTCTTTTTGAATATTAGCGTATTTTTATGATTTTTTAAGAATTTATATAGAGCTGAATCCGAGCACTCTTACATAATCAGGTCTTACCAAAGTCCCTCCTCTATATATACTGGAGTGTATTTATATATATTGGAGTTTTTTAAAGTATGTATATATATATATATATATATATATATATGTCTGTGGTGAGAAGTTTAAATAATTGATACTATGCCTTTCTCCATTTAAGGATCAGTCTTCTACCATACATAGTATTCAATAAGGGGACTGACTTTCTTCTGTTTACATCCGTCACCAGTAGTAAACGAAATGGGGGAGAAGTTGGGGGGAGGGTAAGAGCAGGCGGTAAGGTTACTAACATGGGTACTAAAAGGGATTTTACCAAAGCACTATCCAATGACGATTACAGGTCATCCTTGCTACATAAGGTGAAAGATGTCCCTAACGCAAGGGAAAATACTTATCTTAGTTGTATGTATGTAAACGCCAGAAGCATTACTGGTAAAAAGGGTGAACTAGAAATACTTGCAGCAAGCAAACAGTATGATATTATAGGCATTACTGAAACTTGGTGGGATGAATCTCATGATTGGACAGTCAATCTAGAGGGCTATACACTGTTTAGGAGAGACAGACTAATAAAAAGGGTGGAGAAGTGTGTCTTTACGTAAAGCCGTTTTTAAAACCTAATATATGGGAAGATATTCAGGAGGGGACTGTAGACACTGTCGAGACATTATGGGTAGAAATTGCATGTGGGGAAAAAGGAATAAAAAAGTTAGTATTGGGTGTATGCTATAGGCCGCCTGGTATCAACGCATCTGATGATGAATTGTTACTAAAGCAAATTGAAAGAGCAGCAGGAGTAGGAGACATAGTAGTGATGGGAGATTTTAACTATCCAGAGATAAACTGGAAAAACGATTCATGTGATACTGCTAGGGGCAATATGTTTTTAAACACACTTAATTATTTATTATTTATTTATTTATTAACAGTTTCTTATATAGCGCAGCATATTCCATTGCGCTTTACAATTAGAACAGTAATAGAACAAAACTGGGTAAAAACAGACAGACATAGAGGTAGGAAGGCCCTGCTCGCAAGCTTACAATCTATATAACTACTTAGTCCAACTAATTGAGGAACCAACTAGGTACAATGCAATCTTAGACCTGGTATTAACAAACAATGGGGATTTGGTATCAGGTATTATAGTAGGGGAACCCATAGGAAATAGCGACCACAATATGGTCAAATTCAATATCAGTTTCTATAAACAGCCCTATACTGGCTCAACTAGGACTTTAAACTTTAGCAAAGCAAATTTTGAAAAGATGAGGGTATTTTTCAGGGATATTGAATGGGAAGGTTTGTTTTTAGGAAAAAATATTACGGAGAAATGGGAGGTACTAAAATTCCTGCTAGCTAAAAATACACTCAAATGTATTCCTATGAGTAGCAAAAGAAGGAATAACAATCATAAACCGATGTGGCTTTACAAAAAGATTAAGGAACTTATGGGCAAGAAAAGGCGAGCATTTAAAAAATACAAATCTGACGGGGAAGCAGAGTCATTTCAGCACTATAAGGAATGTAACAAAATTTGCAAAAAGGAAATAAGAGCGGCTAAAGTAGAAACTGAAAAACTAGTAGCAAAGGAAAGCAAAGCGAATCCCAAAAAATTCTTTAAATACATTAATAGCAAGAGATTAAAGAAGGAGAGTATAGGCCCTTTAAAAGACAAGTTGGGAGTCTTAAGCAAAAATGATAATGACATAGCTGACACACTAAATGAGTTTTTTTCAACAGTATTCACTCGTGAGGACCCAATTCAGGGACTAACGCACAATCTCTATAATGAGAATATCCCACTGATAGGTACTTATTTAAGCGAGGAAGTAGTCTGTGACCGATTAAAACATTTAAAGATTAATAAATCGCCAGGGGCCGATGGTATTCATCCAAGGGTTCTAATGGAGCTTCACTCTGAACTGGCAAAACCGCTATCTTTGATCTTTAAGGATTCAGTTATATCAGGTATGGTTCCCAAAGACTGGCGTATAGTGGAAGTAGTGCCTATATTCAAAAAGGGAAGTAAAGCTGAACCAGGTAATTATAGACCAGTTAGTCTTACATCTATAGTGGGGAAAGTATTGGAAGGTATTCTAAGAGATAGTATTCAGAAGTTCCTTGAAACCAATAAGGTCATTAAAAGGAATCAACATGGGTTTATGAAGGACAGATCCTGTCAAACCAACTTACTTGGCTTTTATGAAACAGTAAGCGCAAACCTAGATCAGGGTAAAGACGTGGATGTAATCTTTTTAGACTTTGCCAAAGCGTTCGATACTGTACCACACATGAGACTTATCTACAAGCTACAAGAAGCAGGGCTAGGAAGCACAATATGCACTTGGGTCAAAAACTGGTTAGATAATAGGAAGCAGCGCATTGTGGTTAATGGATCTTTTTCAACTTGGACTGAAGTGCTAAGTGGTGTGCCGCAAGGCTCAGTATTAGGACTGCTATTGTTCAATATTTTCATTAACGACCTAACAGAAGGTCTAGAGAGCATGGTGTCAATTTTTGCAGATGATACTAAATTGTGTAAGGCTATAAATACAGAGGAGGATGCCGAGAAAAGCGGAGACTAAGAGGGAATATGATCAACATCTACAAATATATAAGGGGACAATACACAGAGCTTGCGCGGGACCTGTTTTTGGTTAGATCAACACAGAGGACTCGTGGACACTCGCTCAGGTTAGAGGAGAGGAGATTCCGCACAATACGGCGTAAAGGCTTTTTCACGGTAAGGACAATACATGTTTGGAATTCCCTGCCCAAGGGAGTTGTAATGGCGGAATCTGTCAACACCTTTAAGAATGGGTTAGATAAATTCCTAATGGATAAGGATATCCAGGGGTATGGTGCATAGTCATGCATTATAGTTACTATAAATAGGGATAAAATGTAACGGTTGACAGCAGCATCAGTCAGAAATTTTAGTCAAATCATCATGCATAGGAGACCACAAATAGGTTGAACTCGATGGACAATTGTCTTTTTTCAACCTAAGATACTATGTTACTATGTTACTATGTTACTATGTTACGCTACTCGGAGAGGACACTGACTAGTCACTAACAACAAACGTCACCGGAAGTGATATGACGCCCCCCGATATGTACAAAATCCTGACCACGTCTGGACATTGGCAATGGACTAAGTATGCCTCGTTGAGCATACCTCCGGTAGAGATTTCACATCTGTGAGGTACATGGTCATGACGGGTCACAAAAGGGGAACGAGTCATGGACAGTGGACAATACCGCAACCGGAAGTATGCGGCGGTCGCCATGACAACGCAGGGAATCCGGAAGAGCAGCGTGCAGCTAAGGACCATGGGACTCGGTTAGGTAATCAACTGTATAGGGTCCAGCTGCATTAGCTGCGAAATGATTGGTTGGGAACCATTTAAATGAATCCTGTAAGCAGCATACCAAACTACTATGCACCTTGATAAAGACCTCTGTGAGAGGTAGAAACGCGTTGGTGGACACAGGACCGTTAGTGGGGGAGCAGCGGCGAATAGACCGTTCCAGTGCAGCGTGGCACAAGGGATTCCCGGGATTCCCTTAACCAATTAAACCCGCAAGCTGGCTTTGAACTGTGCTCACAGTTCTACACATCCAGGATAAGTCCCCTTCTTCATTATTTGTTTTCTTTGCACTTGTGGTGAAGGAGTTGGGAACCTTCTTTGAAGGGGAGAGTGTCCAGCAGCTCACTTTTTGCGCACTAAGATTTTCCTTGAATTTTAGCTTATTGTGTACTCAATAAGATTTTCAATTTGATCCCAGAAAGGGCAGATTTTGGAGCAAATGTGTTTAATATCTCCAATTTGACCACATTCTCTTCAACATAATGGGGAAGACCCAGGGAAAATCCTATTCAGTGTCGCTGGTACTAGATACCACCTGGTGTATACTTTATAAGAATTTTCTTTAACTAGAGAAGAAATAGAGGACTGAGCGACATTTTGTTTTATGATTTCCCAAAAGTCTTCCTCAGGTGGAGCGCCCAAGTCCTGTTCCCATTTACTTTCATGGGGGAGGGTGTCAGCTGATTTTAGAGAGCGTAATAGACCGTAAAGTATAGAGATAATACCTTGTCGCATAGGGGAGTAAATACAGAGTCATTCAAAAAGGGGTAAGTTGGCGAATGACCTTAGATTTTGGTAGGGAATTTAAAAAAGAGCGGAGTTGTAAATACTCGTACAGCACAGGGTGGGGGGTTCCATACTTGTCACTTAAAGTGTCTAAAGAACGCCAGTAATTGCTTTCAATAAAGTCGAAGACCAGTCCAGGCCATGGATTCAGATGAAACCACGAGTGTGAGCGTAAGGAGGAGCCAGGAGGAAAGTCTGGTTATCCCAGATAGAGGTGATGGCAGACGGGAATGTGGAGAGTCTATAGTGCCGAATGCAGGAAAACCACAGGGAACAGGTGAATTTTGTAGTAGGAGCGCACGTTCGCGCCTCCTGATTAGGTGTAAGTGGTGTTAGGAGGGATATAAAAGTGGAGGTCTTGGTCAACAGGAGTTCGATTTGTATCCAGGGTAAGTAAGGGGCTTGAGAAAACTAGGTGAGTGCCTGGCTCAAGTGAGTTGCATGATAGTATTTTTAGGATATCCGGTAGACCTCTGCGCCCAGCCACTGGGTCCCTTATTAAAGTGGAGGTCTTAATTCTAGGGGGTTTATTAGACCTTATGAATTTGAATAAAAGTTTCTGCATTCGGCACAAAGCCTCCGCGGGGATGCGTACTGGAATTGTTTGAATCAGATATAAAAGCCTGGGCAAGATGTTCATTTTTACTGAGATTATATGTCCAAACCACGCTATTATTTGTTTGTCCCATGCTCGTAAATCGGACTCAATGCAATTGAAAAGATTTGGAAAATTCTCGGAGTGCATGGACCCATAGGAATTCGTAATAAAGATGCCCAAGTATTTAATTTTCTTGGAGCGCCAGGAGAAATTAAAATTAGCGCCAAGGAGAGACCTGGTATCCCCACTAAGATGCATTGGGAGGGCTTCCGATTTGGCATAGTTAATGCGGTAACCTGAATAAAAAGAGTATGATGATAGAGTTTGAAACAAATTTGGAATAGATGTATGAGAAGAGGAGAGAGTTAGCAAAACATCATCAGCAAACAATGATAATTTAAACTCCACATTGTCAACTAATATACCTTTTATATCAGGGTTAGCCCTAACCATACACGCCAGAGGCTCAATTGTCATAGCAAAGATTAATGTTGATAGGGGGCACCCCTGTCAGGTACCATTATTAATATGGAATAGATGAGAGTCTTTACCATTTACCCGAACTCTAGCCGAAGGGTAGAGTAGAGAGCCTGGATGCCCTGGAGTAGGCTTCCTCCCAGGCCGAACCTACGCAGGGTAGCAAACATAAAAGGCCATAACATTTTATCAAAAGCCTTCTCTGCATCAAGCGAGAGAAGGATAGAAGGCAATTTAGATTTGTTAATCGAATGAACTAGGTTGATAGTTCTTCGGGTATTGTCTCTAGCTTGTCGGCCTGGGATGAAGCCCACCTGGTCAGCATGTATCAATTGTGGGAGAACAGAGTTTAACCTCAGGGCTATAATTTTGGCGAAAAGTTTAACATAATTGTTTAACAAGGATATCGGACGATAGCTGGAACACGAGTTGGGGGTCTTTCCTAGGTTTATGGATTAAGACAATTCGAGCCTCCAGCGTGCAGGGAGACAAAGGTTTGCCTTTAAGAAATCCATAAAAAAGTCTGCAAAGGTGAGGCAGTAGGATACCCTTGAATTTCTAAAAATACATAATAGACATACCATCTGGCCCAGGGGCCTTGCCCGGCTTCTGAATCTTAAGGGCATTATCTAATTCTTCAATAGTTATCTCCGAGCCCAACTGAGATACCACCGACCTACCCAATGTCGGTAAATTGCATTTATCCAAAAAGGATTCAATCCCTTCAGAGAATCTCGTAAAGGGTGAGGAGTGAGCATCAGCATTATATAATGATTCATAAAATTCCTCGAAATCTCTAAGAATGCAATCAGGATCATGAGTCAATACCCCTTGTTTTGTCCGAATTGATAAGATATTTTTGGAGGAAATCTGAGCTCTCAGTTTCCTGGCGAGGATTTTATCTGCCTTATCCCTTTTTTCATAATAAATTTGATTAAGGCGTCTAAGGCATTGTTCCATCTTGTGAGATAGTAACATGTTGAGTTCTCCCCTTACTTTAAACAACTGATCTAGGTCAGTTGGGCTCAGGGATGACCTATGAATTTCTTCTAGACGATGGAGTTGGTCAGATAATTCTAAGATCTTTTGGGAGCGCTGTTTAGTGAGTCTAGCAGTGATCTGAATAAAGTGACCCCTGAGGACCGCTTTATGCACCTCCCACAAGGTCATATCGGACATACCAGGGGTCTGATTCAAGCTAAAATAATCAGTCTGTACCTGTGTGATTTGTGGTAAGACATCATCACGTTGGAGAAGAGCATCATTGAGGGACTAAAATGGGGAGAAAAGAGTGTGGGACATACCAGAGAGAATCAAAGATACTCAGACCAATAACATACAGATCATGTTATTGGTTGTATAAGACTCTTTTGAATCCTAGAGGCTAAATCCCTCCCAATCATAATCATATCAATTCTCGTGTAAAGATTATGTACAGGGGGGAAAAATGTATAATCTTTAACTAAGGGATCGAGAACTCTCCAGGAGTCCAATAACAGGTGGTTTTTGAGTAATGACAACAGAGCTCTAGAATTACGGTTACTAGTGTGGGACTGAGAAGGAGGTAGGGAGTGGGAGCGATCTAGACTGTGGTGAAGTATGATATTAAAATCCCCTGCCATCAAAATATCACCTTTCCTATGCTGGGCAATCTTAGAATCCAAAGAGTCGATAAAGGAGGCCTGATTAACATTAGGGGCATAGACGTTGATCAAAGTAATGGGAACATTATTAAGTTTGCCCACGATGATAAGGAATCTACCCCTTTTGTCTTTAATGATTTTTTCCGACTCCAAGTGTAAGTGGGCAGGGATCAATATGGCGACACCATGTTTCTTCTGAGTATGGTCACATGTGTGTATAACCACTGGAGGACGTCTAGAACGTAATTCGGGATGTAAAGTGCCTGTAAAATGTTTCTCCTGTAGGAATACCAGATCTCCCCTAACTTGTTTCAGGAAAAGGAATAATTTAGTCCTCTTTTGGGGCAATTTAGACCCTTCACATTATAGGTTATTATGTTAACCGACATAACAGTACAAGAGCATAACTAGATTACCTCTGAAGGCACATGGTGGGCCCCCTTGAAAACAAAAGGAGGAAGAAGAAGAAAAAGTGAGAAAAGGAATAGGTAGTAGGAAATAGAAAGAGAAAAGAGAAAGAAATAACAATGCAAAAGGAAAAAAAAAATAACAGTAAACCAGGTCAAAGACCCATTGTACTCACCGTACGGATCCACATGTTTGAGCACCCATATGGGGTATTGAAGGAGAAAAAATCTCCCTCATGCTCAAAACAGGCCATAGTGGCTTAATGGAGGGCGTGGCGTCGAACACCAATGAACATACAGGAGAACGAACAGGGTGACCCTGGGGGATCATGGTAACATTTGACAACAATAAACCAAATCAGAACTATGTTAGCAATATAAACATAAGCTTAATCAGAAAAGCTCAGCAAAGGGAAATATGAAACCTCTAAGACATAAATCACCATATTAAATAGCAAAATACAATAACCCAGCAAATCATCCGCGGAGAGAAGTTCATGGAGTGTTACATCTGGACGAGGTTTTAGCCGGGACTGTCGACCAAAGGCGTCTATGCGCTCTCTGTGGTAGAGGAGAGCCTGAGGGGCGTTGAAGACCCGGTGCAGCTTGGGGGGGAGGGTGAGTCAGGCACCGGGGGAGATAGGTTGACTTTCAAAAGAAGCTGGTGGGTCTCTTCCTTGGATCACGTCAGCAGCCTTTTCCCATCAAGTTGTACTATCGGGGCGAAGGGATAACCCCACCTATAATGGATTTGGTTCTCCCTGAGGATTTGGGTATATTCCTTCAAGTCGAAACGTCTTTTGAGAGTAATAGGGGATAAGTCCTGAAACACCAACAACTTTCAAATAGGCACGAGTCTTTGTTGCGAGCAGCAGCCAGAACTTTGTCTTTGGTCTTGAAATAGTGGCACCGTAAATCACATCCCTCGGAGGGGATGATGGCAGAGGTTTCTGTCGCAGGTAGCGGTGAGCTCTATCTAGAAGGAAATACTCAGGTGGAGTGTCCGGCAGAAGATGCTGGAAAAAGCGGACGAGGAAGTCTTCCAGTTGCGCAGGTTCCACCGACTCAGGGATATTTTTAATACGCAGATTATTAAGTTTTGCCCGATTATCTGTATCTTCCTGTTGGTCCTGGAGAAGATAGATATCTTCCTGCATAACATAGACAGAGTGTTCCATCTCTTGCTGGAAATTGATTACTTCATCAATTTTCTGTTCAACGTCATTAGTGCGAGCACCAAGATTGGAGATCTTGTCATTGAGACCAGAAATAGCTTTGTGGATCTCCGAGTGGAAAGCCTGTTTCAACGACTTCATCTTATTAAGAATGGAGGAAATGCAGTCTTTCATGGAGGAATCTAGCACAGGCGATTCTTCCTCAGATTCCGAGATAGGGGCAGATTGGGAGGTAGGTGCCGGTTTAGAACTAGGCTTCATTTTATAAATAAAAGTAGTAAGATCTGCAGGTGGTGCAGATTTTCTGGACCTAGGCATGACGTGTGACAGTCCCAGAAATAAGGAATAACTATAAATCAGAACTGAGCAATAGCGAACTGAGTCAGAGTTCCATTATATTGCGTATAGAAAGAACAAACATGAGGCCACCAGAGCAGCACCCATTGAGGTTTAACGCTAATTAGTGGTATCATAGGAGACTGAAGCATGGCTCAATTGTAACAGGATGTAATGACCAGGAGATGGCGCTCCAGGGCAGTGGAATATGATGTAGCAGTGGGAAAATAGATGGAGGCCCCAAACTGCACTGCTAGACCAGAGGTCACCAGCAACTTGCAATATGGCACAGCACAGCAGATTCAGATAGCCGGTGCAGCAATAACCCAGGTAGGGAGAGCTGGAGGTTAATAAACTGCCACCAGCTTATGATGACATGCACTGGCACAGTGAGGGGAGAGGCAGCCGAGTAGTGGAGCTGATAAAATGGCCACCACCAGAGATCCACACTGAGATCTGCATCAAGTATCTGTCTGTCCAGGGGAGGCAGAGGTGGTTTCCCACAGTCTAGCAGAGCCAGGAGGGTCTGGGGCTGTCCAGCAATGTTATGTAGAGGAGGCAGGGGTCCGCGGGCTGCTCTGGGGGTCCTGCAGCGGCCGCATTCCGGTACCGGAGCTCACGGCCGGGCTGTCGTCAAACTCAAGGCCCCGGCTCTGGACCGGGGTGAAGGCCGCGGTAGCCGGAGGGTGCAGGGAGCTGCCTGGTTGCTCAGGATTGCCCAGCGAGCTATCCTTTACCATGGGGAGACCTCAGGGTGGCAGTGGGCGCCGGGGAAGCAGCGAAAAGCTATAATATTATGCCCTCTGTGCAGGAGCTCCGGAGCTACCCACTTGCTCCCTTTTTTAAACACATTCCCTTATAAAACACCAAATGTATAGCTAGTAAGCAATACCACACACCCAATTAATAAAAGGATAATCACCTTTAAAATATTGTCCTTTAATCATAGGAAGGACATATACAAGTGTTCTTTAGTATGCAATTCTCACAAAATAATTCACAATAATGTAGCAGCATTGATTGATGGAGAGCTCTGCTATGATAAAGCAACACGGAATGATAGAAAGCGCCTCTTCTTATAATCTGATACAACAACTGTGTCCTCCTCCGATGTGTAAATCATCACATGTTAGAGACACAAGAGCAAATACAGACCGTAGTGCAGAGACCTTACACACTGGCGCCAAGGGGGGGGGGGGGGGGCTTGAGTGGGTACTAAATAGCCAGGCCCGGGCTTGCTGGTGGGGCCCAACAGTGGCCTGGGTCCGCCGTCCCCCTCCCCTCCTGAGTATACTTACCTTGGTCCGGGAAGCCACTCCTTCCTCCTCCACAGCACCATCTACACAATGACAACTTTGGGAAGATGGTGCTGCAGAGTGAAAGCAAAGGCTTGTTGCACTCTATTGCACATGTTCCACCTTCCTGAATATCACTGGGAAGATGGTGCCGACTGAGGATGAGGGGACCCATTTCCCAAATCAAGCCAGATAAGCTACATGCCCTCCCCAGCATCCCCCCCAACCATCTGAAATATACAAATATATATATATATATATTGTAGAAGAATGGATCAGTGCGCTCGTCCAGTTCAAGAGAGTACCTTACTGCTTTACTATGGTCTTACAACCACAATTGGATATGTCAAAATAATTAGTTCAAGATATAATGGATTCTTCCAATCTGATGTTTAGTCAAATAGTCAGTAAACCACACTTTCCCCACTTTGTCGGGTGGCTGCTCAGTTCTTCAAAAAGTGCCACTAGGTATACGTAGCCCCAAAAGGAAATCTAAAAACAAAGGAAGAAACAAGAGAGTGCCTATGGTGTAGTATTCGTCAATAAGTTCTGTCATACGCAAGAATAATACTGCGTACCGGATTACGGCTTGACATAAGGCTCGTCAGTCCCCCATTCTTTAGTCCAGGTCTTTACTGGGATCTAGATATGTTTAGGAGACATAAAAAATTGATATATAGCGTAGTAGTTTTCCGTATGTAGGGTTAAATTATCACACAAATTTGCATGCGTACCGGATGAATGAGTAGATTATGCGTATCCAATACAGGTACTGTGTCCAGGTATTCGTCGCGGAACTGGTGACTGGACAACCTTGTATCAGGAAGCGTGTTTCTCTCACAGAGATCCTGCAGTCTTCCCAGGCAGAGTGGACTGAGGCCTAGCAGGCCGGGAAGAAGCCGAAGACTAACTATCCTGAAATGGATGCTGTGACTGACAGGGCAGGACGCCGGATGGACCAGCGAATGGTGGAAAGCTCTTTGGACTGCGCTGCAGGTAGGTCATTGTGCAACTGGGAAGCGCTGTAAACCTCCATTTTATGACAATACCCCCTCCTTTAGGAACGGCCACTGAATGCTTCTTTGGCTTTTGCAGAAATCGTGAATGGAATCTTTTAACAAGAAGAGGAGCATGGACATCCTCCGTGAAGATCCAAGATCTCTCCTCAGGTCCATATCCTCTCCAGTCAATGAGGTACTGAAGACATCTGTAGTGGATTCGGGAGTCCAGGATCTTTTCAGTCTCAAACTTGACACCATGTTGAGTGTGCACTTTAGGACCAGAGGGAGGTTGAGACTGAAACCAATTCAGGATCAGAGGCTTGAGTAGGGAGACATGGAAGGAGTTCGGATGCGGGGATAAGGAGGAAGTTTGAGCTGAAAAGCGACAGGGTTGATTACCTTCTGAATGGTGAATGGACCAAATTTCAAAGAGTGTACCCAAAGATGAAGGTTTCGTGTGGAGAGCCACACTCTGTCACCCGCTTGAAGATGAGGAACAGCTTTTCTCTTCCGATCCGCAAATAGTTTGTATCATTTGGAAGACTTTTTTAATGCAGAATGGACTGATCTCCAAATTGAGAAAAAGTCTTTAAGCGCAGCTTGAGCCGCTGGGACATCCAGAGGCGGTATGGACTGGAATTCTGGGACCCATGGATTTTGCCCAAAAACGGTGAAGAAGGGTGTTGAATCCGAAAAGGAATGTAAGTATTATTGTGAGTGAATTCAGCCCAGGGGAGTAAGTCAACCCAATTATCTTGAGAGGAGGAAAGAAACATGCGGCGGAATGTCTCTAAATCTTGGTTAACTCGCTCAGGCTGTCCATTACTCTGAGGATGGTAAGCTGTGGAGAATTTCAACTTGATTTGAAGTAAAGCGCAAAGAGATTTCCAGAACTTTGCAATGAATTGGACTCCACGATCCAAAAATATTTATCTTGGTAATCCATGAAGATGGAAAATCTTAGAGATAAACAACTTGGAGAGCTCAGGAGCAGACGGCAAACCAGGTAGCCGGATAAAATGTGCCAATATAGAGAAGCGGTCGACGATGACCCAGACGGTGTTCTTTCCCTGTGATGGAGGATGATCAGTGACAAAGTCCATCGATATGTGAGTCCATGGACAAACTGGAATGGATAATGGGTGTAATGGACCCACAGGAGCTTGATGGGGTGACTTATGCTGGGCGCATCTAGCACAGGAGGCAATGAAAGCTTGAGTGTCCTGTTGCATGGTGGGACACCAATAGGATCTTCTCAGGAATTCCAAAGTTTTTTGAGTCCCTACGTGACCTGAGAAGAGAGAGGAGTGTGCCCATTGTAGAAGTTGCTTGCAAAGATTGGGAGCAACAAAAGTGAATGCTTCTTTCAATAGACGTAAAGCTTGTTTTGCTTTGGGATGCCAAACAGTCAGGTTGGCATTTTTGCTAGTGAGAGCTGTGATAGAAGCCACCAAAGTTGAGAAGCCATGGATACATTTTCTAAAATAATTGGCAAACCCTAGGAAGTGTTGAGTTGCCTTGAGAGTTGAGGGTTCGTTCCAGGAGAGAATGGCCTTGACCTTTTCTGGATCCATGCGCAGATTAAACTGGAAATAATGTAACCCAAGAATGCAATGGATGGCACTCCAAAGATGCATTTCTCAAGTTTGCAGAACAATTTTTGCTTCCTCAATCTCCTGAGCACTTCTAGGACTTGCAGACGATGAGTTTGTAGGTCACGGGAGAAGATTAAAATGTTGTCTAAATATACCACAACAGACTGGTACAATAAATCTTGGAAAATTTAGTTGACGAAGTGCTGGAACACTGCTGGTGCATTACTGAGACCGAATGGCATTACCAAGTACTTGTAATGCCTATCTTGAATGTTAAAGGAAAGAGGGGTTTGTGTTCCTGGAACACTGGGCGGACTTCTCAGTCAGGCGCCATCTCTTTTGTCGTGACGGATTGCACCTGACTGAGGAGGGGGCAGCGGTGCTGGGGGGAAGGATGGTTAGAAGGTTGGAGGAGATTTTAAACTAGGAGCCTGGGGGGAGGGTTTAGCTAGAAACTACGGGTCATGCAGTGAGAATAGTGGGGATGGCGGTAGTAAACAAAATGAGGGAGAAGTTGGGGGGAGGGTAAGAGCAGGCGGTAAGGTTACTAACATGGGTACTAAAAGAGATTTTACCAAAGCACTAACCAATGACGATTACAGGTCATCATTGCTACATAAGGTGAAAGATTTCCCTAACGCAAGGGAAAATACTTATCTTAGTTGTATGTATGTAAACGCCAGAAGCATTACTGGTAAAAAGGGTGAACTAGAAATACTTGCAGCAAGCAAACAGTATGATATTATAGGCATTACTGAAACTTGGTGGAAGAATCTCATGATTGGACAGTCAATCTAGAGGGCTATACACTGTTTAGGAGAGACAGACTAAATAAAAAGGGTGGAGGGGTGTGTCTTTACGTAGAGCCGTTTTTAAAACCTGATATACGGGAAGATATTCAGGAGGGGACTGTAGACACTGTCGAGACATTATGGTTAGAAATTGCATGCGGGGAAAAAGGAATAAAAAAGTTAGTATTGGGTGTATGCTATAGGCCGCCTGGTATCAACGCATCTGATGAGGAATTGTTACTAAAGCAAATTGAAAGAGTAGCAGGAGTAGGAGACAGAGTAGTGATGGGAGATTTTAACTATCCAGAGATAAACTGGAAAAATGATTCATGTGATACTGCTAGGGGCAATATGTTTTTAAACACACTTAATGATAACTACTTAGTCCAACTAATTGAGGAACCAACTAGGTACAATGCAATCTTAGACCTGGTATTAACAAACAATGGGGATTTGGTATCAGGTATTATAGTAGGGGAACCCATAGGAAACAGCGACCACAATATGGTCACATTCAATATCAGTTTCCATAAACAGCCCTATACTGGCTCAACTAGGACTCTAAACTTAAGCAAAGCAAATTTTGAAAAGATGAGGGTATTTTTCAGGGATATTGAATGGGAAGGTTTGTTTTTAGGAAAAAATACTACGGAGAAATGGGAGGTACTAAAATTCCTGCTAGCTAAAAATACACTCAAATTTATTCCTATGAGCAGCAAAAAAAGGAATAAAAATCATAAACCGATGTGGCTTAACAAAAAGATTAAGGAACTTATGGGCAAGAAAAGGTGAGCATATATAAAATACAAATCTGACGGGGAAGCAGAGTCATTTCAGCACTATAAGGAATGTAACAAAATTTGCAAAAAGGAAATAAGAGCGGCTAAAGTAGAAACAGAAAAACTAGTAGCAAAGGAAAGCAAAGCGAATCCCAAAAAAATCTTTAAATATATTAATAGCAAAAGATTAAAGAAGGAGAGTATAGGCCCTTTAAAAGACAAGTTGGGAGTCTTAAGCAAAAATGATAATGACATAGTGGACACACTAAATTAGTTTTTTTCAACAGTATTCACTAGAGAGGACCCAATTCAGGGACTGACACACAATCTCAATAATGAGAATATCCCACTGATAGGTACTTATTTAAGCGAGGAAGTAGTCTGTGACCGATTAAAACATTTAAAGATTAATAAATCACCAGGGCCCGATGGTATTCACCCAAGGGTTCTAATGGAGCTTCACTCTGAACTGGCAAAACCGCTATCTTTGATCTTTAAGGATTCAGTTATATCAGGTATGGTTCCCAAAGACTGGCCTATAGCGGAAGTAGTGCCTATATTCAAAAAGGGAAGTAAAGCTGAACCAGGTAATTATAGACCAGTTAGTCTTACATCTATAGTGAGGAAAGTATTGGAAGGTATTCTAAGAGATAGTATTCAGAAGTTCCTTGAAGTCAATAAGGTCATTAAAAGGAATCAACATGGGTTTATGAAGGACAGATCCTCTCAAACCAACTTACTTGGCTTTTATGAAACAGTAAGCGCAAACCTAGATCAGGGTAAAGACGTGGATGTAATCTTTTTAGACTTTGCCAAAGCGTTCGATACTGTACCACACATGAGACTTATCTACAAGCTACAAGAATCAGGGCTAGGAAGCACAATATGCACTTGGGTCAAAAACTGGTTAGATAAGAGGGAGCAGCGCGTTGTGGTTAATGGATCTTTTTCAACTTGGACTGAAGTGCTAAGTGGTGTGCCGCAAGGCTCAGTATTAGGACCGCTATTGTTCAATATTTTCATTAATGACCTAACAGAAGGTCTAGAGAGCATGGTGTCAATTTTTGCAGATTATACCAAATTGTGTAAGGCTATAAATACAGAGGAGGATGCCGAGTCTCTTCAGAACGACTTAGTTAAATTAGAAGCATGGGCAGCCAAATGGAGAAAGCGCTTCAACACAGACAAGTGTAAGGTAATGCACTGTGGTAACAAGAACAAAAATTACACCTACCTACTAAATGGGGTAAAATTAGGGGATTCTGTACTGGAAAAGGACTTAGGTGTCCTCATAGATAGCAAACTAAGCAGTAGTACCCAAAGTAGGACTGCAGCAAAGAAGGCTAATAAGATATTAGCATGCATAAAACAGGGTATTGATGCTAGGGACGAGAGTATTATACTCCCGTTATATAAATCACTAGTGAGGCCACACCTTGAATACTGTGTACAATTATGGGCACCGTACTACAAAAAGGATATCCTGGAGCTAGAAAAGGTTCAGAGGAGGGCGACCAAACTAATTAAGGGCATGGAGACGATGGAATACAAGGAAAGGCTTGAAAGACTAGGCATGTTTACTTTGGAAAAGCGGAGACTAAGAGGGGATATGATCAACATCTACAAATATATAAGGAGACAATACACAGAGCTTGCGCAGGACCTGTTTTTGGTTAGATCAACACAGAAGACTCGTGGACACTCGCTCAGGTTAGAGGAGAGGAGATTCCGCACAATACGGCGTAAAGGTTTTTTCACGGTAAGGACAATACGTATTTGGAATTCCCTGCTTGAGGGAGTTGTAATGGCGGAATCTGTCAACACCTTTAAGAATGGGTTAGATAAATTCCTAATGGATAAGGATATCCAGGGGTATGGTGCATAGTCATGCATTATAGTTACTATAAATAGGGATAAAATGCAACGGCTGACAGCAGCATCAGTCAGAAATTTTAGTTAAATCATCATGCATAGGAGACCACAAATAGGTTGAACTCGATGGACAATTGTCTTTTTTTAACCTCAGATACTATGTTACTATGTTACTAAATGCGGTCTTCCATTCATCGACGGCACATATATAAATTAAATTCTATGCCCCTCTTAGATCCCATTTTGAAAAAATTGTGGATCCTTTCACCTGATTGAAAAGTTCAGTAATGAGGGGTAGCGGTTCTTAACGGTAATGTCATTTAACTCCCTATGATCAGTACAGGGGAAGAGTCCTCCATCCTTCTTTTTGACAAAAAAGAAACCTGCTCCTGCAGGCGAAGATGAGGGACGTACGAAGCCCTTCTCAAGAATCTCCTTGATATACTCGGACATGGCATCTGTTTCAGGAATGGACAAAGGATAAGTTCTTCCTCTGGGTGGAGATTTGCCAGGGATAAGGTCAATGGGGCAGTCCCATTCTCTGTGTGGTGGTAATTTGTCTGCTCCTCCCTTACTAAAGACATCAGCAAATGGATGGTATTGCTCAGGGAGATCATCAGGAATGGGAACCTCTGCCTGACGAGCTGAAATGACCTTGGGAAAACACTTGTAATGACACTTAGAACCACAGAAAAGAATTTGCATGGAAGTCCAGTCCAATTGAGGATTATGCTGCTGGAGCCAAGGAAGTCCGAGAACGAGAGGATGAGTTGCTCTGGAGATAACTAAGAATGAGAGAGCCTCAGAATGTAACACCCCACCTGAAGGGTTAAATTGCAAGTCTCTTGGAGAATAGTCCCATGAGGTATGGGACTACCGTCTACTGCCGTGAGAGTGATGGCTTCAGAAAGCTTCCTGGTTGGTATCTGATGTTTGCACATCAGGTCAGCCGAAATTAAATTTTCTGCAGCACTGGAATCTAGAAGAGCAGGGAAAGTTTCAGAACCAGTGGGAAGCTGCAGAGAAACAGACATAATAGAATCCTTCTTGCTCTGAGAGTTTTTTACGCTTCCTAGCTGCGACCCTCGTCCGGAGACTAGGAACACCCATTTCCCGGACGCTTGGAACAGGTTGTCAGTTGGTGGTCACTTTCTCCACAGTACATACAGAGATTCATCTGAAGAAGGAGAAGGAAGGCGAGGAGGTGGACGCGGATTAACTTGGTCGAGATGAGATTTTTCATGAATCCTTTCTCTCAGGCGAAGATTGATTTTATTACATAAAGACATAAGCTCTTTGATAGTAGAAGGCATATCTCTAGAGGCTAGCACATCCTTAAATTTTTCAGAGAGACGATGCCATAAAGCCACTGTCAAGGCTTCCTCATTCATCAGAGTTCAGATGCCAGAGTTTGAAAGTCAATTATGTACTGGCAGAATGTCCTAGAGCCTTGGCGGATTCTCATGATATCAACGAAAGCGGACGGTGAGCGTCCAGGCTCGTCGAATATTCCGCAAAAAGACTGTAGGAACCTTGAGTAGTCACTGAGAATGGGATCTGATATCTCCCACAGAGGAGATACCCACTCAAGGGCTTTTCCGGACAGAAGAGAAACTTTGAATGCCACCTTAGACTTTGAGGAGGGAGCATTTTCTGGAAGAAGTGTGAAATGCACATCACAAAGATTTAGAAATCCTCTACAGAGCTTGGGATTTCCATTGAATTTCTCTGGTGTAGGGAGGCGGATAACCTTGGAAGATGCAGAAGGACCTTGGTAAACTTCATGGACAGTAGATTGAGACGAGAGTGTAGCCAAAGATGTTTGTGCGGAGAGGTCCTGTAAGCCTTTTACCATCTGTCGCTGCGTTGTTTCCAGACCCTCCAGGCATGCCACTATAGCTTGCAGTACGTCAGCGCTTAAACCAGCACTGCCTGCCGGATCCATTTGGTCAGTGCTTACTGTTACAGCTGTTGGTACTTGTGGAACTGGACGAGGTCGAGTAGCTAGTTGGCTGGAGTCCCGAGGACGGAGCAGTGCAGGCTTGATATATGACCTGCTCATACAGACGTGGAAGAACTGGCAAAAGTCTATGGCTAGCCACAGGTGTTTGTACGACTACGAAGATCTGGAACACTGGGGATACCAGTGTAATGGCAGTTGAGTGACACTTGTGGTGGAGAACTGATAGCAGGAAGCTGGGATTGAACCAGCAGTACAGGATAGCTGGATAGCTGGAAGCTGGGATTGAACTAGCAGTACAGGATAGCTGGATAGCTGAAAGCTGGGATTGAACCAGAAGTACAGGATAGCTGGATAGCTGGAAGCTGGGATTGAACCAGCAGTACAGGATAGCTGGATAACTGGGACCTGGGATTGAACCAGCAGTAGAGGCTAGTTGGGATTGAACCAGCAGTACAGGATGCGTTGTTGAATCTGCCCAATAATTGAGCATAATACTGCCCTGTGATCGTTTTTCCCTTTTCCAAATAGTCGATGAAGATTATGCCTTTCAAATCCCAGAAAACAGTGGCCATGACCTTTCCGGCTGATGGAACCATCTTTGCCTTCTTTGGTGCACATTAGCCGGATGAAGTCCACTGTTTTAACTGTTCCTTCATTTCCGGCGTGTAGTGATGGATCCATGTTTCATCAAGAGTTACGAAACGGCACAGAAACTCCTTCGTATTGCGCTTAAACAGGTTCAAACTAGAGATGAGCGGGTTCGAATGTAACGCCAGAATTAACGCCAGTTCGGTTTTATCCGGATGTTTCTTATTGGCTATCCAAAACACGTGACGTCTGTGAGCCAATAAGATGCCGTTTTGAGAACCGAGTAAAACCGAGTAAAACCGAGTAAAACCGAACCCGCTCATCTCTAGTTCAAACACTGCTTCGAAGTGGTCATTTGATTCCGCTTGTCCACAATGAGCAAACGCGGCACCCATCTTGCCGATTGTTTTGTCATGCCCAAATGTTCATGTAGGAGATTCCGCACACGTTCAAATGAGATGCATATGATCTCAACAATCTATCTAATCTTCACTTGCCGGTCTTCCAATACAATATCATGGATTTTGTTGACCATTTCATCCGTAGTCACCTCAATTGGGTGACCTGGACGCTTTTCATCGAGGACGGATGTACGACCATGCTTGAATTCATTGAACCATTATCTGATGGTTGTCATCAAAGGTGAAAGGTCTACATAAACAGCTTCCAACTTCTCTTTGATTTCCTCACACGTCTTCCCATCCAAAAACAAGAATCTAATCAACGATCGGTACTGCACTTTCTCCATAGTTAGAAAAAACTCAAACTTGCTCACTTCCAACAGCTACCAGAACAAAAGTACACAATGAATTTATCTGAAATTCTGACAGTTGTTGTTTCAAAGATGACACTAAACGATGATGTACAGTTTTGATGTCAGTGGCGCCATCTATCTTCAAACACGGGTACTTATCAATCACTCTCGTAGTGTAGGGAATAATCCTTAAAAAACTTATTTAACTAAATGCAAAATACATCACCATGGTGATGTTTTCCAGCATTTAATTAAATAAGCTTTTTGAGGATTTTTCTAGTCCCTTAGTGCTGTCCACACTAATATATATTTTGAATTAATGTGCGTACTAGGGCCCTCATTCCGAGATGATTGCTCGCTAGCTACTTTTAGCAGCCATGCATACAGAGCCGGTAAATAGGCATAGGCAAACTAGGCAATTGCCTAGGGCATTTGATATGCCTAGGGACATCAACAGCCTCTGCTGATTAAAATGATATGCGGCATGCCTATTTTCTGTATGTAGAAATTCATATGCAGATACAGCCAGTCTCACACAGTATATAGGCATGCCGCATATCATTTTATTCAGCAGAATCTGCTTGTGCATCCTAGCCACATAGCAATGCAAATAAGATGCATTTTCATTAAAATACTGCGCACGACGTTAGCATTGAGGCAAGATTTATGAGGACACATCTGTATCCAGTGTGAGTGCTGTGTGCATGTGAGTGGGTTGGTTGTGCAGTAGTGTTCAGAATATGTGTAAGGAGCATTATGTGTGTCATGTAAAAATGCATTAATAATGTGCAACATATGTATAAGGGGTACTGTGTCATTATGTGTATAAGGGCATTAATAATGTGCGGCATATGTGTAACAGGGTACTAGTGTAGGTATGTCATGTGTATAGGGGACTAATAATGTGCAGCAAATGTGTAGGGGCACTATGTGTGTCATTATGTGTCTAAGGGCATTAATAATGTGCAGCATATGTGTAAGGGACATTATGTGTAAAAGGGCATTAATAAATGTCATGTCATAATGTGTAAGGTGCATTATGTTTATAAGGACATTAATAATGTGTCTCGTATGTGTAAGGGGCTTTACTGTGTGGCATTATGTGTATAAGGTGCTCTACTATGTGGCATTGCGTATAGAAAAGGCACTACTATATCCTCTAATGTGAATAAGGAGCAATAGGGTGTGGTGTAATGTGAATGTGAATAAGGAGCAATTCAGTGTGATGTAATGTGAATAAGAGGCTCTAATGTAACGTTTAGAAGGTAAAGTGATACTACTGGTGGATGTAATATGAATTATGGACACTATCGCATGAGCAAATGTGAATAAAGTTGCAGTACTGTGTGGCGTAATTGGAATTGGGGTTACAATTGTGTGGCCATGCCCCTTGCCAGCAAAAACACACCCCTTTTTGGGCTGTGCGCCAAATGTGCTAACTGTTCCTATTTAAAATATAGGGGGTACAAACACCAAAATAAGGACTGCTATGGATGAGGGGTGGTGGTGCTGGGATAGAGGTGCAAGGTCAGAAGCGGAACCAGCGGTGGTGCTAGGGGGCACCATCTAAAATCTTGCCTAGGGCATCATATTGGTTAGGGCCGGCTCTGCATGCATAAGGCATAGTCGCCGCCCACGGGGGAGTGTATTTCAGCATAGCAGGAGTGCGAACGCCTGTGCAGCAGAGCGGCTGCAAACACATTTGTGCAGAACTAGACCAGCCCTGTAGTTACTTATTCTGTGCGATGATTGCTGCGACGAGTGACGAGGTAATGATGTCAGAAACCCGCCCTGAAAGCGCCCGGCCATGCCTGCATTTTTCCAAACACTCCTAGAAAACGGTCAGTTGCCACCCAGAAACTCCCACTTCCTGTCAATCTCCCTGTATTCGGCACTGCGACTCAAAGCGTCGCTAGAACCTATGCAAAACCAGGTTGCTCGTTGTACCCATATGAGGCGCATTGCGGTGCATACGCATGCACAGATTAGCCCCGTTCTGCCATGGTTGCTGCGCCGTAGCGATCGATCAACTCGGAATGAGGGCCTAAATGTGGTATCTATTTTAAAAGGAAATACAATAACGGCTTAAGAGCTTTGCATCAGTAGGACAGCACTAGTAACATAGCATTTACATATCATATTCTCTGGAAAGTACTTACTAGACCGATGAGGCACACTATACCCAGAAACAAATTAATGTATATCATTAAACATGAATAGTCACTAAAAGGGCACAGACTGTACAGCACAAACAGCTATTAAAAGGTACAGACTGTACAGCACAAGCAGCTATTAAAAGGTACAGACTGTACAGCACAAGCAGCTATTAAAAGGTACAGACTGTACAGCACAAGCAGCTATTAAAAGGTACAGACTGTACAGCACAAGCAGCTATTAAAAGGTACAGACTGTACAGCACAAACAGCTATTAAAAAAGATACAGTTCATGGAAATCCACAGATATTCTTTCTTTGGCTTTGTTGCTGCCTCTCAAATCATATCTAATTCATATGGAATGGTTTGAGATGGCGATAAAGATAAGAAGGTAGAGGCATTTTTCGAGATTTGGCTCCCATATGTCAAGACGTTACCTGATTCTATAAAGGATTCTCTTAGACAGGCTGTAACACTTACCACATGGTATAATCTTCAAGTGCTTACCTTAGGTCATCCGCCCTTTTAAACTTTGGAAGTGTATATCCATATGTACATACAGATCTCCATTGGTAAATCACTCTTTTTATTTCTGACCCTATATTTCTAATATACTGTGTGTCTTGTTTTAACATTGGGGATCATTCCGACCCGTTCGCACGCAGCGGTTTGTCGCTGCAGTGCGAACGGGTCTGGAATGCGCATGTGCGGCGGCCGCACTGCGCATGTGCGATGTTGCCCGGCGACTGGGGTCTTCGGGTTACATCACGGACACCGAAGAAAGCGGTCGCAGAGCCGACCACAAGAAGATTGACAGAAAGAAGGCGTACCTGGGCATCACCGGACCGTTGTCAGCCGTTTTTCGGGGAGTAGAGAAGAAAACGCAGGCGTGTCCAGGAGAACAGAGGGCGGATGTCTGACGTCAAAGCCGGCCCAAGCATTGCTGAGATCGTCACACAGGGTAAGTATGTCCAGGGCTTGTCTTCTTTTACTTAATTTTTTTTTTAGCTTAGCAGGGCTGCACAAGCGATCACAGCCCTGCTAAGCTAAAACACACTCCCAGATAGGCCAGTGGCATGCGGTGAGGTCATTGTCTGGTGAGGCACTGCAGCCATAATGATCCGCAAAGTCCGGTGATGAACCTTACCGCCACTTGTGATGTCATGGAAGTAGGCTGACAGTGCCTACCTACTTCTATTTTTTTATTTAAACATTTATTTATTTTTTGCAAATATGTGTTTTAGGTAGCCCTTGAGTTGAAATAGTTGGGGCATTGGGATCAGAGTTAGGTACCCCTTTTTTTACACATTACGGCAGACAGCGTCCCTTTTTTTACGCATTATGGCAGACAGCGCCCCTTTTTACACATTACGGCAGACAGTGTCCATTTTTTACACATTACGGCAGACAGTGTCCCCTTTTTTACACATTACGGCAGACAGACCTCCTCTTTTACTCATTACGGCAGACAGCGCCCCCCTTTGTTACACATTATGGCAGACAGCGTCCCCCTTTTTTACACATTGCAGCAGACAGCGTCCCCTTTTTACACATTACGGCAGACAGTCCCCGTTTTTACACATTACAGCAGACAGCGTCCCCTTTTTTACACATTACGGCAGACAGTCCCCCTTTTTTACACATTACGGCAGAGAGCGTCCCCCTTTTTTTACACATTACGGCAGACAGCGTCCCCCTTTTTTTTACATATTATGGCAGACAGTCCCCCTTTTTAACACATTACGGCAGAAAGCATCCCCCTTTTTTTACACATTACGGTAGAAAGCATCCCCCTTTTTTTTACACATTACGGCAGAGAGCGACCCCCTTTTTTACACATTACGGCAGACAGCGTCCCCCCTTTTTTACACATTACGGCAGACAGCGTCCCCCTTTTTTACACATTACAGCAGACAGCATCCTGTTTTTACACATTACGGCAGACAGTCCCCCTTTTTTACACATTACGACAGACAGCGTCCCCTTTTTACACATTACAGCAGACAGTCTCCATCTTTTACACATTACGGCAGACAGCGTCCCCTTTTTTACACATTACAGCAGACAGCGTCCCTTTTTACACATTACGGCAGACAGTCCCCCTTTTTTACACATTACAGCAGAGAGCATCCCCCTTTTTTTACACATTACGGCAGACAGCGTCCCCCTTTTTTTTTAAACATTATGGCAGACAGTCCCCCTTTTTTACACATTACGGTAGAGAGCGTCCCCCTTTTTTACACATTATGGCAGACAGCATCCCCCTTTTTTTTTAAACATTACGGCAGAGAGCGACCCCCTTTTTTACACATTACAGCAGACAGCGTCCCCATCTTTTACACATTACGGCAGACAGCGTCCCCTTATTTACACATTACGGCAGACAGCATCCCTTTTTACACATTACAGCAGACAGTCCCCATCTTTTACATATTACGGCAGACAGCATCCCCTTTTTTACACATAACGGCAGACAGCGTCCCCTTTTTACACATTACGGAAGACAGTCCCCGTCTTTTACACATTACGGCAGACAGTGTCCCCCTTTTTTACACATTACGGTAGACAGTGTCCCTTTTTTACACATTATGGTAGACAGTCCCCACCTTTTACACATTACGTCAGACAGTGTCCCCCTTTTTTACACATTACGGCAGACAGCGTCCCCCTTTTTTTACACATTACGGCAGACAGCGTCCCCTTTTTTACACATTACGGCAGACAGTCTCCATCTTTTACACATTACGGCAGACAGCGTCCCCTTTTTTACACATTACGGCAGACAGCGTCCCCTTTTTACACATTACGGCAGACAGTCCCCTTTTTTACACATTATGGCAGAGAGCGTCCCCCTTTTTTTTACACATTACGGCAGACAGCGTCCCCCTTTTTTTTACACATTATGGCAGACAGTCCCCCTTTTTTACACATTATGGCAGAGAGCGTCCCCCTTTTTTACACATTACGGCAGACAGCGTCCCCCTTTTTTTAAACATTACGGCAGAGAGCGACCCCTTTTTTTACACATTACAGCAGACAGCGTCCCCATCTTTTACACAATACGGCAGTCAGCGTCCCCTTATTTACACATTACTGCAGACAGCATCCCTTTTTACACATTACAGCAGACAGTCCCCATCTTTTACATATTACGGCAGACAGCATCCCCTTTTTTACACATTACGGCAGACAGCGTCCCCTTTTTACACATTACGGCAGACAGTCCCCATCTTTTACACATTATGGCAGACAGCATCCCCTTTTTACACATTACGGAAGACAGTCCCCATCTTTTACACATTACGACAGTGTCCCCCTTTTTTACACATTACGGTAGACAGTGTCCCCTTTTTTTACACATTACGGCAGACAGTCCCCATCTTTTACACATTACGGCAGACAGTGTCCCCCTTTTTTACACATTACGGCAGACAGCATCCCCCTTTTTTACACATTACGGCAGACAGCGTCCCTTTTTTACACATTACGGAAGACAGCGTCCCCTTTTTTACACATTACGGCAGACAGCATCCCCCTTTGTTACACATTACAGCAGACAGCATCCCCCTTTTTTACACATTGCGGCAGACAGCATCCCCTTTTTACACATTACGGCAGACAGTATCCCCTTTTTTACACATTACGGCAGACAGTCTCCGTTTTTACACATTACGGCACAGTCCCCCTTTTTTACACATTACGGCAGAGAGCGTCCCCCTTTTTTTTTTACACATTATGGCAGACAGTGTCCCCCTTTTTTACACATTACGGTAGACAGTGTCCCCTTTTTACACATTACAGCAGACAGAACCCACCTTTTACACATTACGGTAGACAGCATCCCCCTTTTTTACACATTACGGCAGACAGACCCCCTCTTTTACTCATTACGGTAGACAGCGTCCCCCTTTTTTCTTTTTTTTACACATTACATCAGCAGACTCCAGAGTGTGTGTGTGTGTTTGTGTTGTTGGTACTCGCCTTGGTGGGGGGCCACGATCCACCATACACAGACACACTCTCCTCGGGTCCTGGCAGCTGCTGCGACGCTCCGGAGCAGACAGCCGGCGGCAGCAGGAAGCAGGTCTCTGGGGCTGAGTAGGGACGACGGCGGCGGGACTCAGGTTCGACGGCGGCTGCGGGATAAAGGGAAGGCGCGCCTCACACTCGTTACAGCAGAGACTTGGTCAGAGACCGGGACTCGCAGCTCCCCTCCCCTCTGCGGATTCCGGCCTGACAGGGGCAGCCGGCAGGTTCCCGCTCCACCGCTGCTGCTGCTGGTGGTCAGTCTTAGCGACAGGGGCGTGCTATGGGTTGAAAGCAGGCCCCTGCCACTCCCCTGTCAAAGAGGCACTTCTACTAAGTGCCGCTTCAGCTTCATTTTTTAATGGGCTTTTACTGCCCAATTCTTGGCCCCGCCTCCCCGCTTCCTGCCCTTTGCACTGACAGCGGGAGGCACCAACAGCGGTGCCTCCTAACCTCATTTAAATTAATATTTTAGACACTAGGAATCATTAAATAATATAAGCCTAACGCATATACTTATGACACAGAATATGTAAGTATAAGTATATTATTTTAATGATTATGACAGGGAAGGCATTGCCTCCCCTGCCTCCCCTGACTGCACGTCCCTGCCATAGGCATGGACTAGTTGATCGCAGAAGCAGCAAAAAGTTGCTGGCTGCGATCAACTCTGAATGACCACCCTTGTCTGTTACATTTCTAATGTCTCTTTGTTGCTGTTTCTGTATATCTGTAATGTGCAGTTGTTCAATAAAGTGTTTTTTGAAAGAAAGAAAAAAGATACAGTTAACTGAAGAAAAATATATACATTGTATCCATTATTTCCTGCAGCAGGGTACACTGTGTTGCACAGGGAAAACATTGGGTGTAGAGTGAATTTTGATCCAAAGGCACCAACAGGCTAAAGCTTTAGGCTGTCCCAGGATGCATTGGGGCTTCCTCTATAACCCCGCCTCCAGGCACTGTGAGCCTAGTTTCGAGTTGGTGCCTGTAGAACAGGTCACCTAACAGGGAGGCTGCACTGGGCAGCCCTGAAAGAGCTTTCTAAGAAGACTTCAAGAGACGCAGCACTGTTATATGTCAGAGTGACATTCAGCGCTGCATCTCCATCACTTCCCAAGCGGCATCGCATACTCCCGTGGCCTGTTTCCGGGTACTTGCGGCGGAGACGCTCTGGCTCTAGGCACACGGTCGCAGATGCTCTCCTAGTTCATGTGGCTGCTACGGGGAGGAGGTAGAGGGTCCCCCAGGTGGGACCTGCCATTAAGTCGCGATCCGATCGCATGTCTAGGGAGATGGACTGGAATGCTGGCGTGGACACTGTCACCGAGCAGGGACTCAACTATATCCGCCAGGGCATAGGAGTACAGTTCGGGTGTACTAAAGTCCCTGTTAATAAGGCTCCATAGTACCAATGGTGAGGCCCAGCATAGGGAGTCTGCAATTGACCTGTAGCCCCTCCCTGGCCCAGGGCGACATCTACTGCAGATTTTCCCACCGCAGAGTTTCCTCACATTCTCCCTCACTCCCTGACTTAGACGCTGTGTGCCATCTTAGGTATAGTTGCGGCTGGTCTCTGGGAATGCAGGGCAAGGTCTCCCTTGTAAAGCATCCTGTAAACAGCGCTGTGACTTTACAAACACTTGAGTATTCTACATGTCTTTATACAGACAGCGTTAGTTAAGAAAAAGTGTACTGATTACAGAATATATTGTACGAGTATTCTGATATATACCTCTGGTCTAGGACCGCGCTGTGTTTTATATATATATATATATATATATATATATATAGACAAAGAAATCCTTCCCAAGTCTGGTGTGGTACTTCGTGGAAGAAAAACAGGCGGCACTCCAAGGTCTTTTTAAATAAGCTTGTATTAGAAAATTACAGCATGGTGCAAAAGCAACGTTTCAAGACCATTGCGGTCTTTTCGTCAGGCTATGCATCTTGAAAAGTAATACAAGTGACTAAACAGTGCTAACGTGCTTACCTACGTTAAATACCTGTGTGTTCAGCGTGCGGTGTCTCTCGGAGTCCCGGGCCGTCCGCTTCCGGGTGCATCAGCTGGTCGCTCCGTTCGTGACGTCATGGTTGCTGGGCAACCCGATCAAGCCTCGGGACCCGTTGCGCCGGGAGAACCTGAAGTGTAAAATTAAGATCAAGCTACAAATACTTTCAAATTGGCTTGAATATTTGATAATTAGTGATTAACAAAGATGTAAATGTGGGTTAAAAACTACAATTAAAAACTAAAGATACAAATGCTCTACCATAATGCATTATAAACTCCTGAATGATGTAGAGAAAACATTATTATAGTGTCTATATAACAACAATTTACTTCTATTCATAATTATATGTACGTTATATTCTAGGAGTATAATTTTTAATTAATATGGTGAGCTATTTCAGGTTAGGAAAGTGTTCCAGGTGAATTTTTCATTTAATCCATTGGGTGCTAACGCTCCCAACAAGAATATCCATTTAGATTCACATTTGGTCAGGAGTTTTTGACGGTCACCTCCTCTTGTCAAAGGTGGGATGTGGTCTATGATTTTACAGCGAAGATCTGATAGACGATGTCCATGTAACCGGTAGTGTCTCGCTACTGGTTGATCTATATTCTTGCCTTCCAGCGCTGCTTTAACAGCCGATCTGTGGAGGGCCATACGGTCACGTAGATTACGTATGGTTTGTCCCACATAAGTAAGACCGCAAGGGCATGTGATAGTATACACTATGTATGATGTAGTGCACGTCACCACATGTTTTATTTTATATTTATGTCCAGTTTGCTGGTTGACAAAGAAATTTCCTGGTTCCATGTATTTGCAGGTGGTGCACGATATGCACCTATAGCATCCTGGTTTTTTGGTAATAATGCCAAATGATGTTCACCATATTAATTAAAAATTATACTCCTAGAATATAACGTACATATAATTATGAATAGAAGTAAATTGTTGTTATATAGACACTATAATAATGTTTTCTCTACATCATTCAGGAGTTTATAATGCATTATGGTAGAGCATTTGTATCTTTAGTTTTTAATTGTAGTTTTTAACCCACATTTACATCTTTGTTAATCACTAATTATCAAATATTCAAGCCAATTTGAAAGTATTTGTAGCTTGATCTTAATTTTACACTTCAGGTTCTCCCGGCGCAACGGGTCCCGAGGCTTGATCGGGTTGCCCAGCAACCATGACGTCACGAACGGAGCGACCAGCTGATGCACCCGGAAGCCGACGGCCCGGGACTCCGAGAGACACCGCACGCTGCACACACAGGTATTTAACGTAGGTAAGCACGTTAGCACTGTTTAGTCACTTGTATTACTTTTCAAGATGCACAGCCTGACGAAAAGACCGCAATAGTCTTGAAACGTTGCTTTTGCACCATGCTGTAATTTTATAATACAAGCTTATTTAAAAAGACCTTGGAGTGCCGCCTGTTTTTCTTCCATGAAGTACCACACCGGACTTGGGAAGGATTTCTTTGTCTATATGCTGAAAGAGGAGGGCACCCAGGCACAAATAACTTCTTTCATCCAGAGTGCCGGATAACATATACCTATATATATATATATATATATATATATTAGTTCTGTGCAGTTTTATTGTCATATAATAATTATCTGCATCACTAAAGTGACTGTGTGTGCCTGTTTCTGCTGTGAGGTTTCACTTTCAGTGTTTCTCAGAGATCTATCACTATATTCTGTACCCTAAGGCACTAGGTGCATCAGGGTCTTTTATATAGTGCATCACAGTATTTACCTAATAAGTGTATTCTACTGTGTACTCAGTCACATAATACCAGATTTATTCGCAGGTGTTGTGTACTGGGGACTCAGTCACATACTATCGGATTTATTCACAGGTATTTCTCTTATGTCCTAGGGGATACTGGGAATCCATTTAGTACCATGAGGTATAGACGGGTCCACTAGGAGCCGTGGGCACTTTAAGAAATTGTGTACTGGCTCCTCCCTCTATGCCCCTTCTACCAGACTCAGTTTAGAAAATGTGTCCAGAGAAGCCGGTCATGTCTATGGAAGCTCTTGAAGAGTTTTCCGCATTTATTTTCTGTGTTTGTTATTTTCAGGCAGGAATGGATGGCACCAGCCTGCCTGCTTCGTGGGACTTAGGGGGGGAATGGCCCAACCTCTCTCAGGGTTAATGGTCCTGTTCCCTGCTGACAGGACACTAGCTCCTGAGGGAACTATTCGCAAGCCCCACCATGGCGAGCGTACAGTCCCGCAGCACGCCGCAACCCCTAACAGAGCCATAAGAATGAAGAGTGGTGAGTACTAAGCCGGCATCCCGGTTAGCGGGTCACCGGCCATTATGGCGGCATGAGGGTACGGAGATGCGCAGCTTCCAAACGGGGCAAACTGCATCTACGCTGTGTACGGACACAGATGCTGAACAGCGGACACAGTACCCAGAGTGGCAACATAGCCATAAATGGAGTTTGTCTCCATTTCATGCACAAGACACATACAGCCAGTATAAAAAAGTGCGGGAAAAAGTGCGGGAAGACCGCGCGCCATTGAAGGGGCGGGGCTTTACTACGAGCAGATCCAGCAGCTTACAGCCACCATTTTCCCTCTGCAGCTGACACAGACGCTGACTGACATGGATGCGCAGCTCCTTCAGAGAAACTCCAGATTACCTCAGCGGTACCAGGGGGTCATAGCAGGCGGGGAGCTATTGTTAGTGTATTAAGTCTCTAATCTAGGTACTTAGTCTGCGACCTGGCTAAGCTTGGCATTAGCGTTAAGGGCACCGTGTGCTGGTTCCATACTTCCTCTGTGCCTCCCTAGAAGGGCTCCTTGTAGGCTAATTGTGCATTTAACCTTTTCCTATGTGTGTGTGCTGTCACTATACAGTATGTTAGGCAAAGAGTGTGTTTCATGTAAAGCACAGTCTTCCTCTTCCCCAGGGGGTTCACTAGTGTGTACTCGATGTAGTGTCCCTTCACAGGCTAGTGGGGCAGAACCAGCATGGCTGGACTCCATTAGGGGAATGATTTCCACAATCTCTACTAAGTTATCTCGAAATGAGAAAGAGACGCAATACTTAAGACCGTCTATGACTGAGTTTATGAAAAGAGACTCAATACCCAAACCAGCCTCTCAGTCCCCTGCCATTTGTCTGCAAAAACACACTTTGGCCCATAACCTGCAGTCTGACTCGGATGATGAAGGGTCAGACATGGAGGAGGGTGAGGTGGACTCAGAGGTGGGGGAGGGTACTATGTTGCAGGGAATATAGGCTCTTATAGAAGCTATCAGAGAAGTTCTGGATATCCCTGATAAGGTGACAGAGGAGAGTAAGGAATCGTATCTACTATATAAAAGCAAAAATCTGTCCTTCTGTCTTTCTATACAAATCCACAGTTTATAAGCGAGGATTGTGAAATTTTACATACAAGCGTATTAAAATACTGCGGAGGCAACTAAAATAATTAGAAATCCCTAGCACCCCTGGGGGGGAGACAGCAGCACAGAGTATATCAGGAGACAGCATAACTTCGGAATTGCTGGAGCAATGTACTCCAAAATTGGTACACATATGCCTTACAATCTGGGAACAAACACTGTGGGGGGGAAGACACCCCTAGCACCCCTAGAGGTGAGGCAGCAGCACTGAGTATTTCAGCAGACAGCATAACTCTGGAATGCCTGCAGCAATTTAGAACAAACTTGGTACACATATGACTTACACTCTGCAAACAAACACTATGGGGTCATATACCCCTAGCACCCCTAGGGGTGGGACAGCAGCACAGAGTATGTCAGCAGACAGCAAAACTGTGAAAGGCCCAGAGCAATTTACACCAAACTTGGTACACATCTGACTTACAATCTGGGAACAAACTCTGTAGGGGTTAGACACCCCTAGCACCCCTAGGGGTGGGACATCAGCACAGAGTATTTCAGCAGACAGCATAACTCCCAAATGCCGTGACCAATTTACAACAAACTTGGAACACATATGACTTACACTCTGGGAACAAACACTGTGGGGGTAACACACCAGTTGCACCCCTAGGGGTGGGCCACCAGCACAGACTATATCAGGACATGCATGATATGTCAGTGATGACAGGGCTGAATGTGACAGGGACAGTGACATGATGTGAGGAGGGGAACGCAGGTAGCACAAACCCACAAACTGAGAGTTTTATAGTGGAAGTAGCACAAACCCCCAGCAGCACAGAGTATATCAGGAGATACATAATGTGCTGCACTATATAAGAAACTATAATTTCACAGGGGCACTGACATGATGTGAGGAGGGGAACGGAGGCAGCAGGAAGCCACAGACTGAAAGATGTATAGTGGGAAGAGCAGGGTCCCCTGGGGGACCAAAAAGGGGTCCGGACACTACACGAAGTGCGTCAGGGAAGGAAGATATACCTATATACTAACTCTCCAAACAACGTAAATTAACGAACAACTATCATTCTCATTTACCATCCTCATCCCATAGCGAAGCACGGGTATTCAGCTATATACAATGTTATTTATACTGTGTGTTTAATATTTACATTTATTTTTGTAAACAGACATTCTTAAAATCCCGGGCAACTCCAGGTACTCCAGCTAGTTTTAATATAAAAAAGAAATCCTCAGCCACTTTTCCTATGTCAAAAGAATTAAATACCCTGTTTGAAGAACCATGGGTTAATCCTGATAGGAAATTTCAAATCCCTAAATGGTTATTATCATCCTTACCTTTTCCTCCTGAGGTTAGGAAAAAATGGGAAAATACACCAATAGTTGATGCATCAGTATCCAGGCTCTCACGGAAAATTGTATTGCCTGTCTCGGTTGTAGCCTCCCTGAAAGACACGGCTGACTGCAAGATTGAGACTACGCTCAAATCTTTACATACAGCTGCGGGGGTGGCCCAGAGACCCACTATAGCATGTGGGTGGATTACGCGAGTCATTGCTAAATGGTCGAGTAACCTAATTGAGGGGTTAGATACCTTACCTCAAGGGGACATTGTTTTGCTCCTGCAACATATACAGGACTCTGCAAACTTTATGGTGGAGCCATAAAAGAAATAGGCTTGCTTAATGCGCGCACTACAGCTATGGCAGTGTCTGCACGCAGGGGTCTATGGCTACACCAGTGGACAGCGGATGAGGACTCCAGGAAAGGCGTGGAAGGCCTACCTTTCATAGGTGAGGCCTTATTTGGAGATGAACTAGACAAATGGATCTCCAAAACTACTGCGGGTAAGTCCACATACCTTACTTCTGCAGCACCCCCAGCTAGGAAGGCCCACTCAGGACCCAATTTACAGTCCTTTCGGACTGCTAAGTTTAGTGGCTAGCCCAGAGGTTCTTCTACCGCCACCAGAGGTGCTAGAGGTAAACCACGCAAACCAGCAACTGCCGGTTCACAGGAACAGGGCTCAAGCTCTGCTTCCTCAAAACGTTCAGCATGACGGTGGACCGAGATGCCTGGAAGACTGGCAGGTGGGAGCCCAGCTAAAATTCTTCAGTCACATCTGGATAACATCGTGCCAGGATCCCTGGGTCATAGATCTTATTTCCCAGGGCTACAGACTGGAGTTCCAGGAGCTCCCACCTCACAGATTCTTCAAATCAGGCTTGCCAGTTTCACAAGAGGCAAGTATAACTTTACAGAACGCCATTCAAAAATTGGTACAGACTCAGGTCATTGTTCCAGTTCCACCTCATCTGCAAAACAAGGGGTACTATTCCAACTTGTTTGTAGTGCCAAAACTGGACGGTTCGGTGAGGCCGATTCTGAACCTCAAGTCATTGAACCCGTACTTACGAGTGTTTAAATTCAAGATGGAGTTTCTGAAGCGGTGATCTCAGGTCTGGAGGAGGGGGAATTCCTAGTGTATCTGAATATCAAGTATGTGTACCTTCACATTCCGATTTGGCCGCCTCATCAGGCTTATCTATGATTTGCACTGCAGGGCTGTCACTACCAGTTCCAGGCCCTGCCATTTGGTCTCTCCACGGCACCGAGAGTGTTCGCCAAAGTGATGGCAGAGATGATGTCTGAACATAATTACATACCTGGATGATCTTCTGATAAAGGCACCGTCCGGTTGTTGGACAGCATTGGCCTCTCAACCAGACTACTCCTGGATCACGGGTGGATTCTGAACCTACCAAAATCTCACCTGGAACCGACACAGAGGCTTCCTTTCCTGGAAATGATACTCGACACAGAGTCTCAGAGAGTGTTCCTTCCCTTGGAAAATGCTATGGTAATCAAGTCGATAGTTCGGGCTGTCCTGAAGCCAACCCGGATCTCGGTGCATCTGTGCATTCACCTTCTGGGGAAAATGGTGGCCTCTTACGAGGCGCTTCAGTACGGAAGGTTTCATGCAAGGCCCCTCCAACTAAATCTATTTGACAAATGGTCCAGATTGCATCTTCACATGCACAAGAGGATCCGTCTGTTGCCAAGAGCCAGGATCTCCCTTCTGTGGTAGCTACAGACTTCGCACCTCGTCGAGGGTTGGAGGTACAGGATTCAGAATTAGATTCTGCTAACCACAGATGCAAGCCTCAGAGGTTGGGGAGCAGTCACCCAGGGGGTGCGGTTTCAGGGAAGATGGTCAAGTCAGGAAGTCATCCTTCCAATAAACATCCTGGAAATCAGGGCTATCTACAACACCCTTCTGCAGGCCTCATCTCTACTTCGGTATCAGGCCATTCAAGTCCAGTCGGACAATGTGACGGTGGTAACGTACATAAACCGACAGGGCAGAACAAAAAGCAGAGCAGCAATGTTGGAGGTGTCAAGAATTCTCCTCTGGCCGGAAAAATACACTGTGTCATTGTCGGCGGTCTTAATTCCGGGAGTAGACAACTGGAAGCAGACTTCCTCAGCAGACACGACCTGCACCCGGGGGAGTGGGGCCTTCACCCAAAGGTGTTCCGGTGGTTGACACATCGGTGGAGATATCCACAAATCGACATGATGGCCTCTCGACTCAACAAGAAGCTCAAGCTTATTGTTCCAGGTTGAGGGACCCAAAAGCAGTGGCGGTAGATGCTCTGACAACTCCGTGGGTCTACCAGCTGCTGTACATGTTTCCCCTTCCACTGATCCTAAGAATTCTAAAAAGAATAAAAAGGGAAAAGGTTCAAGCAATCTTCATTGCTCCGGACTGGCCACGAAGGGCCTGGTATGCGGATCTTCTCGAGATGCTGCTCGAAGATCCATGGCTTCTACCTCTTCGCAAGGATCTTCTGCAACAGGGCCCGTTCGTCTATCAAGACTTATCGCGGCTACGTTTAACAGCATGGAAGTTGAATGGTTGATTCTAGCCAGGAGAGGGATTCCTGACAAGGTCATCCCAACTTTGATAGAAACTAGGAAGGGGGTAACATCTAAACATTACCACCATATCTGGAGGAAATATATCTCTTGGTGTGAGAGCAGACAATATTCTGCGGTGGAATTTCATTGGGGAAGTTTCCTGCTTTTTCTGCAGTTGGGTGTGGATGTGGGCCTACGTCTAGACTCCATAAAAGCCCAGATTTCAGCCTTGTCTATTTTCTTTCAGAAACAATTGGCTTATCTCCTTGAGGTCCAGATGTTCTTGAATGGTGTTCTGCACATCCAACCTCCCTTTGTGCCTCCCACAGCACCTTAGGATCTCAATTTGGTGCTGCAATTCCTCCAATTAGACTGGTTTGAACCGTTACAGGAGGTTGAAGTAAAGTACCTTACGTGGAAGACCGTCACACTGTTGGCCTTGGTTTCAGCAAGACGTGTGTCGGAGCTAGGGGCGTTGTCTCACAAGAGCCCCTACTTAATTTTCCATAAACTGATTTTACATGAACTCATAACTCGTCAACAATTTCTTTCTAAGGTGGTGTCTGCTTTTCACATCAACCAACCTATTGTGGTTCTGGTTGTTACGGACACCTCTGCTACTTCAAAGTCTCTGGATATTGTGAGGGCTTTGAAGGTGTATGTAAAGAGAACAGCTCATCACAACTCGGACTCGCTGCTCGTTCTCTATGATCCTAAAATTGGGTGTCCTGCTTCAAAGCAGTCAATTGCATGCTGGATCAGGCTCACTATCCAGCATGCTTATTCCACGGCAGGCTTGCTGGTTCCAAAATCTGTACAGGCCCACTCTACTAGGTTGGTGGATTCTTCTTGGGTGGCTGCCCGGGGTGTCTCGGCTTTACAGCTCTGCCGACCAGCTACTTGGTCAGGTTCGAACACGTTTGCTAAGTTTTAAAGTTCGATACTATGGCCTCTGAGGACCTTCAGTTTGGTAAATCAGTTCTGCAGGAACCTCCGCACTCTCCCACCCGGTTTGGGAGCTTTGGTACTTCCCCATGGTACTAAATGGATTCCCAGTATCCCCTAGGACGTAAGAGAAAATAGGATTTTAATTACCTACCGGTAAATCCTTTTCTCATAGTCCATAGGGGATACTGGGCAGTACATAGGGGAAACTCCAGATTCTGCCAGAACTGAGTATGCAGGATTCCACTATCAAACAGGGCCTGGACACCGAAACAATATTGGACATGAAAGAAACCAGGAACATGCAGGTATCTTTAACAAACGTCTATCACCAGCTCAGAACTGCAGAGCTAGCTAGGTCATAAGGGAACATGCCCCAATCAGGATGGCTGGAAGCCAGGCACAAGGTAATTGCACAAATACCTGCAGGTGAGTCTAAACACATAGAAAACAGGCTGCAGTTACACAGACTCACCACCGGCGGCCAACAAGAGTCTTCTTAAACAAATACAATGGCATGCGAACAGAACTATAATACAAAATACATGAACAGAAAGTAAACAGGAATGAACCACTGCTTTTGGTTCATAACAGTATCCCCTCCTTAAGGGTGAACTCTGGACACCCCATAAAAGCCAAGGGGAACAGAAACAGAAGAATAACATAAAATACATAATCAAAATGCAAGACAGGAATGAGCCACTGCTGTGGCTCATAACATACAATGAATCCTCCGAAACTGAGACCTTGGTATATTGGTCTTCTGACGTTCTAGGTGGCCGCTGTTAAAATGCACATAACTATTGGTATCTACTGTCTTAATAAAACAGCATGTCTCTACCTTGTGTGTCTCACTCTTGCCTTCCAATATGAGGTCCAAAAATTCAATTGACTTTGTCTGTATGTTAGAACTAAATGTTAAATTAAAGGTATTCTGCTGAAGGTATATCATAAATTCATTGAAAGAATCACATGATCCATCCCAGATCAGGAATATATCATCAATATATTGTTTAAAACACTTTATATACTGCACAAAAGGATTATTATTATTATTATTATTATTATTATTATTATTATTATATATAACCTCTCTCTCCCATATTCCCATAAACAAGTTAGCGAAACTTGGAGCCGTAATAGTACCCATGGCTGTTCCACAAAGCTGGATTTAAAAATCTTCCAGCAATTTAAAATTATTTGTGCTCCAATATAAAAAGTATAAGTTCATCAATGAAATCACTGAAACCCGATTCAATGTTTGGATCAGAACTAATAAAACTCTTAACTGCATCAATCCCTCTTGTATGTTCAATTGAAGTGTAAAGCGCTTGCACATCTATAGTCACCCATTTGTACTGAGGTTCCCTTACAAAGATTTTAAACAAGTAAGGACTGCTGTAGAGTCCTTAATATATGAGGCCAACTCTTGTACATACTTATTTATAAAAATGTCAACATACTCAGATATGGGTGCAGTGAGAGAATCTATCACTGACACAATTAGGCGGCCCGGTGGTTTTATCAAGCTCTTATGTACTTTAAGCAAATGATAAAAAATGGGGATTTTTGGTTTGGCTTTTAACAGATAGTTGTATTCATCCTGTGTAAGGTAGCCTAATTGCTTACCTCTGTCTATTACTACCTGAAGGGCTACAATAAATACCTTAGTGGGATCTCTACTCAATTTTTTTATGATTTTGGATCATTAAGCAATCTTAAGGCTTCTTCAATATAATCCTGTGTATCCATGATGACAACTGCACCCCCTTTATCCGCCTGTCTAATGATGATATCACTATTTTCGCTTAAACCTTTAAGTGCTCTATTTTCCACCACACTTAAATTATGTGTCTTTGTTATAAACTCTTTCTCACTTAGTGTTAGGTGCCGCGGTCCGCGGCGCCGCTCGGTCTGCTTCCGAGCGACGCTCACGGCCGCCGCACCTCCCTCCCTGCCCGCCTGGCGCCTAGCAACACTAGGACGCCGTGCATGCTGTAGCCGCCGGGTCCCTGGCAACGCTAGGATGCTGGGCGTCCACAGCCGCTGGGTCCATAGCAACGGGGACGCCATTGGCGGACCGCGTTCCCCGTTGCCAGATAAGAATGATTAGTTGCTCGTGCAGCAGGGCAGCTGCACGGCAACTAGTAATTAGGGTCTGGGGGCTTGTCTTGCTGGCCCTCCTGTCATTGGCCAGCAGGGCCTTTTTATGGGAGCCAGCACACTGCATCCTTGCCGGTGATAGCTTCCTGTATGCTGTTCCTCCCTTGCAACGTCTGTTCCTGGTCAGCTGTATCTGGTCGATCCTGCTCCCAGTGCTCCTGAGTCCTGGAGTTCTGAAGCCGGTCCTGGGAATCCTTCCTGTCCAAGTGAACCTGTTGCAGTCATCTGGGGGTTCTTGCTTGTTGGGGTTCTCTCCCGGTTTCGTGAGTAGCGGCTTCTGCCGCGTGTTGCGGCCTAGGCCGCTTAGTCCTTGTGTTAATTTTGTATTGGTGGTTTTTGCAGAGGTTTCCGATTTTCACTGTCCTCCCTGGTACACGGCGGTGTTGTGTGGGGGTGTGGACAGTGGTATCTTTTGTTGTTCTTTTCCTTTGGCGGCGTGCCGCACATATATTTAGTTTTAGGGTAGTTAGTAGCCCCTAGCTTTCTGTTTGCTTTAGGTAGAGGTCCCCTTGTTATTATCCTGTCTCGGTTCACGCCTTGTCTCACTCTAAGACCTGGGGGCATCGGAGTTGGGCAGACCTAATCCGCCCTTCAAACGCGGCTGCTGTGGGCCCAAGAAACCATGGTCACTCAGGCGTGAACTGACCACACGGGTAAAACAATGGAGGTAGGGTCTCTCTGAAATCCAATCTACCCCTGTATGAACTGCCTGACCATAAAAAAATCACCCTCACCTTCTGCATCTGTTTCACTATTAAGAACGGAAAATCTATTTCTCACAGGGAGATATGACTGTTGCTCTCTCTGTTTTGTAACATATGATTTTCTTTTTGGGACCTTTGTCCACCCTTTATTATTGTTATAATGATGATTATTGCTCACATATAATCTACTCCTTGATTTGAAATGGGATTTTTTAATTTGGATTTCTAAATTTGCACCAATCCTTAATCATATTATTAGTATAGTCATGTTTATCTCTTAGAAACTTTTGTTCCTTGCTTCTTATGACATAATTTTAAATGTTGTCCAATTTTATATTTAGCACACTTTTATTTGCTTTAAAATCATCTTTTTTCAGTAAAAGCCTCCATACCTTTCTCTAACTGCTTAGCCTCAGATTCAATCTGTATAAGAGCTTTCTTTTTTTCAAAAATGATCAACCTCATTAGGTTTTGGGAACATTCTTCCAAAATTCTATCCCATTCTTTCATGAAGTGGTAATTCTCTAGGCCAAAAGAAGGTGCTTTCTGTATCCTAATGCCTCTAGGAACTCTGTTGACCTTAAGATAGTGCTCTAAACCAGAAATGTCCCACCAAGCTTTTATCTCTTTAATGTATAGTTTCTCAATCTCCCAAAACCGGTCATCTAGACTCTTTTCCATGGGGGTGGGGCAATCATCCTTACCCATAGAATCCTCTTTGAATATTTTTGAACAAAGAGCCTGTCTCTTAGGGACCTGTGTTCTAAACATGATAAAATTCTAGTCCCTAGAAGAATTTTGGAAAAGAAAACCAAAGGTAAATTCGAACATTCAGGATGTTTTTAATGTGGCAAGTGTATTATCTGTAGTCATATTGCGAGACCAAGTAGGAATTTCTTTAATAGAGATGGAACTGTCGAATTCCCTATTCGAAGCTTCATTAATTGTAATACATGTTCAGTAATATACACATTACATTGTCCCTGCAACTACTGAATATATATGTAGGGAAAACGAAAAGGCCATTTAAAATTAGAGTACAGGCACATATAAGGGGGATAAAACATAAATTATTCATTCATACAGTTCTTCAACATTTTGCAGAGGTACATAACGCTGACCCCAAGGGCCTTATTTGTCAAGCAATTGAGCATGTGAAGATACGAGATAGCGGGGGGGATATAGCGAACCCCCTCTCACAACGGGAGATGTATTGGATCTTTCAGTTAGATACCCTTGTTCGCAAGGGCTTGAATGATTCATATGAAATTGCCCCATTTCTATAAACCTGCTTTTATCCCGAAAGGTTTTGTGATATTTAGTCTGTGTATAAAAATTTTGGATTATGTCATGAAATTAATGTATTTATTGGTATATATGTGATTTATTAATTATATATTTTTATACCTTAGGGGTCAATTCAATTCAGTGACTGTTTGTCTTCAAATTCCTGACTTTACAAACTCCTGTGCATCACGGGAATTTAATTGTCAGGAATGTGTTTTTTAGTCGGCAATTCAATTCAGAGAGAGATATTGTAATTAGTCTGACTTAAATATGATTGTCGGGAATTTGCAAACTCCCGGGAAAACTCCCGGGAATTCAATTGTCAGGAATGTGGGGGTTTTTTGTTCTTTTTAGTCTGCAATTCACTTCAGGGAGGGATATTGTATTTAGTCTGACTTAAATATGCAAGTCGGGGGAAGGGACAGGGAGGAGACTTATTTTCCCTCCTTTTACTCACAGGAATGTAATGTTAAGGCAAGACTTTGGATTAGTAGCCACAACCATTTTGGTACTGACATGAAAGGAATGGTAGCAGCAGTGGGAAGCAGTATATTCTGTGGAAGTGTGGAAAAACATCAATCATTGCTTTATAATGTGACTTAATTGTCGTTGGCGCCAGTAGGGTAAGCTTGCTGGCACTGTGACAGCCAAAGGCAGGGAATCTCTAATAATCACACGTAACTGGGATTGGTTTAGAGTGGCTTGCTTGACATCATCAATATGGAAGTGTAATGGTTGAAGATCTTGGGCAATCGACTTTAGCCATGTTTTCTTTGGCGTATCACTTACCATTTTCCATTCCTCCGGAATGTGTTAAGTATTTAGGCACTGGTATGGTATTCTTTTAGGCTCCATTCTGCAGACATGTCCAAACCACTTTAAACGCTGTCTTTTAATATAGGATTCAACTGTGGGTTAGTCTTTGAATAGTTTTTGGATGTTTTAATTTCTCCGGTCCATTCGGTTTTTTTTAAGTATATTTCGTAAGCACCTCATTTGGAAACATTCCAGCTTTGTTAGGTCGTTTTTAAGTATTGCCATTATTCTGAACCATAAAGTAAATTTGTTCTAACTGATATGTTGAATACCCTAATTTTTGTGGCAATGGTAATGTCCTTTTGGTCCCAGAGGCCTTTTTTCAGAGTTGCAAAGGCAGCTGTGGTACTCGTGATGTCACTTGTAGTGGCTATCTGTTAACCGTTGATAGTTGAACCCAGGTATTTAAAGGTATCCACTTGTTCGGCGGTAATATGCAGGGGAGGGTGTGTATAGTGAGAAGTAGTGTAGTGTGTGCATTGAGAGGGTGCAGGATAGCTGCAGTAGTGTCAGCGGGGAGGGGTATGCAGGGTAATAGGTAGTGTACTGTGTGTGGGGAAGGGAGTGTTGGGGGGATGTATTCATGTGACCGGCGGTCAGGAGACGGACAATCACGTGACCTCCCCCTACGTCCCGCACCCTCACTATCCCGACGGTCGGCATGCCAACCAACAGGGACTATTCCCATTCGTGGGTGTCCACGACACCCAGAGAGTGGGAATAGAAGCCGTGGCGAGCGCAGGGCACCACCGAGCCCTCTGCGCATAGAGCCCGCAAGGGGCTCGCTGCACTCGCCCCCTGCCGGGATTCCGCTGCCGGTATGCTTACCACCGGTCAGCCATTCCACACCCGAGTGTTGGTTGAGATGTAGGCATGCACAGGTCAAATGTGGATATTTCACTATGCAAGTGGGTATGTACCCAACTCCAAATTACTTCCAAAGTTACAAAATACTGACCTGCAGTACATTTGTCCATGCATATGTGTTTGCCATTTTCACTTTGGGAATTGCCCCTGTGCAAATGTCTCATGTTCTCATATAGTAAATACTCTGGGGTCTATGTACACTAAGAGTAGGTTACTAATATGGTAGCATGAACTGCCGATCAACCGATTGTCCGGCCTAGTGTACTAGGTGTGGGGAGTGGAGTGCAGGGTAGTGGCTGTAGTATAGTGTTTGTGGGGATGGGGGTGCAATATAGTGTGTGCGGGGAGTGGGGTGCAGGGTAGTGGCTGTAGTATAGTGTTTGTGGGGATGGGGGTGCAATATAGTGTGTGCGGGGAGTGGGGTGCAGGGTAGTGGCTGTAGTATAGTGTTTGTGGGGATGGGGGTGCAATATAGTGTGTGCGGGGAGTGGAGTGCAGGGGAGTGGCTGTAGTATAGTGTTTGTGGGGATGGGGGTGCAATATAGTGTGTGCGGGGAGTGGGGTGCAGGGTAGTGGCTGTAGTATAGTGTTTGTGGGGATGGGGGTGCAATATAGTGTGTGCGGGGAGGGGGGTGCAGCGTAGTGGCTGTAGTATAGTGTGTGCGGGGAGGGGGTGCAGTGCAGGGTAGTGACGGATTATGCAGGGAAGGGAGTCAAGTAGTGTATTGGGTGAGAGGTAAGGGGGGTACACACAGAGATTAGTGCTTAAATTCTAAGCAATCTGACTAGATTGCTTAGAAGTTAAGCATGGATCTCTCCGTGTGTACCCCCACAGCGATAGCAATGCGCGGCCCCGCGCTTCACTGTCGCTGGTGATAGATTGAGCCTGCATGCAGGCTCAATCTAGCACATCACTCATTTCACCGCTGGGTGACCTGAGTGACCCCCTCCTCACTCAGCACACATCTCTGGGGAAATCTCCCTGTGTGTATGCGGCTGTAGTGTACTGTAGGTGTGGCCGGGAGTAGAGATTAGCAGCAGTATTGTAGTGTGTGCAGGGTGAGCGGTGTAGAGTAGAAGCAGTAGTAAAGTGTTTTTTTATTTTATTTAGTAGTGTAGTGCAGTGGTTTTCCAAACTTTTTTTGTATCACCACCTGAGTATCAGAATTTTTTTCACAGCACCGCAAGTCCAAAAGTTTATTTAAAAATTCTGACAATAATATTAAATTAAGTAAAATGTTTTTCGAAGGGGTAAATTCAGTTTCAGCATGGATTGAATAATGCAAGTAGGGGGCTCCCGCAGCTAGTCAATTTAGCGCTCCATAAATCAGAGAATGCCGGTTCTCGCAACTTAAACCTGCCGTTTTGTAGGGAGAACCAGCATTCTCTGGCATAACTGCCCCGCTGCAATGTTGTTTGCGGTGCGCTGCGGCACAAAACACCTCGCTGTCCTAGTTGTGTAATCATGTACAATACGATAAGATTTGATTGGCGTCCTCTTAAAACTCCAATCAGGTGCATGCTGTCCTTCCTCCTTCAGATGAAATCCTCTATTGCAGCAAGATCTGTTAGTTGAAACAACTAAGAAGGGAGAGGGACAAACCACTTGCTAAACTAGCCAGTGGGAATATAAATGTGTTGGATTGAAAAATTAGACCTATTTACAGCATTTCTAATAGCTTAGTATTAAATTCAAAACAAAAATTTGTAAACTCTCACCCCTTGGGGGATGAGAGAAAATAAGGGAGAGTTTAAGTCTACAATTGTCGGGAATTCGAACTCTCTCCCCACCCGCGAGTTCATTGAATTGGTCTGACCATTATAACCTATAGGGAGAACAAATTGTCAGGAATTGTATATACATCGCCGACTAAACAATCACATTGCGAGAATTGAATTAGCGGGAATTCCAATTGTCGACAAAACTTAAGAAAACTAGTGGAATTGGCAACTAGTCATCGAATTGAATTGACCCCTATGAGTATATATATATGATTTTTTAATTATATATATTTTATGTATTTTTTGTGCATCTTTTTCAATTCTATTTGTCTAATAAGGGTTATTTATATGTTATTGTGTGATATGGTAATAGGTATATTATATATGGAAAAATCTGTGTATAGATGGGCATTTGCCCTGGACAAAGATGGCGTCTTGTCACTGTGAATTGAGATCATACCATTTTCAGGATACAGGATATCCTGTTTCAGCTATTTCTTAGATACAGGATATCCTTTTTAGATACAGGATGTCCTGTTTCGGCCATTTGTAATGCTTCAGGTCACAGTATATACCATTTTCAGGATACCGGATGTCCTGTTTCAGCCATTTTTTAGATACAGGGTATCCTGTTTTGGCCATCTTTAATGTTTCAGGTAATAGTATATACCATTATCAGGATACAGGATGTCCTGTTTCAGCCATTTTTAGATGCAGGATATCCTGTTTCGTCCATTTTTAGATGCAGGATATCCTGTTTTGGCCATTTTTAATGTTTTAGGTCATAGTATATACCATTTTCAGGATACAGGATGTCCTGTTTCAGCAATTTTTTAGATACAGGATGTCCTGTTTTGGCCATTTTTAATGCTTCAGGTAACAGTATATACCATTTTCAGGATACAGGATGTCCTGTTTTGGCCATTTTTTAAGATACAGGAAATCCTGTTTAGGCCATTTTTAATCAAATCAATTATATATATTGTTAGCCCTATATAAACCCTAGCTGATGCTAGGTCTGTCATTACCCCTGAGGAAGTCTGAAGGAGAAGACATAGCTCCATCCGGATGAAACGTGTTGGGTACTATTTGGCATGCTGATGTTCAGATAAGCAGTTTTAACTTTCTCTAAGGTACGGGCATTCATTTAAATAATGGTGGTCTACTTTTGTTAATAGTTTTACACTATGTATGCGTGTTTGTTTTTATGTGCTCTGGTTCTCATTAAAACCTATGAAAAAGAATCTGTGACCTTATGAGGATCTTCTTAAAGACATGAGATAAGCATAATAACTTTTGACACACGGCACAGGTTCACTTATAGCTTTAATCATGCACATGGTATGAAATACAACGTTGTGGCACTAGGAGGCGCTCTTGTTTTTTGTATATTTTATATATATATATATATATATATATATATGTCTAGAGAAGATAGAATAATGGGGGGCGCCAATAGTGCATTAAAAGATGACAATTTATTGACACATCATAAAACACAGGTCTAAAAATGTAATGATCACCGCTGATACATTCGTTTTAAAATCAAAGATACAGGATGGATTCACCACTGCATGTTGCCTTGTTCAGCGTCCATCCATAAGCCATGCCCCTACCGGTTTCATCACCAGGACTTCATCAGAGGGCTTGGCTTAACATTTCCCTTAGAGCTTTTAAATCCTAAAAACCTATTTGCATTCTCCAATCAGTGTTATACATTAACAGGTTCAAGTAATCATTCATTAATGAGTGAGATTTATCAACAACACATACATTTACACAGAGTAAGACTGTCTAATACAAATGAATATCATGCAGTCATATTTTATCCTAAAATTACACTGATAAAACATTTGTAATAAATGAACAGTTACAAGCAGCAAAGTACACCGTTCGTTAAACCAAAAAAGGAGTGAGTTCATAACCTTCATTTAATCCATCTGGAGATAAAGTATTCAAAGTAATGATCCAGAAGGTTTCTCGTCTGTTAAGTCTATTTATTCTATCCCCACCACATTTGTTCCAAACCTAAAAATGTTAATGAAGATGGATCACTATTATGGCACTGTTTAAAGTGTCGGGGGACACTATGATTATCTATATTATTTTTTATATTTCTTAGATGTTCTAATATCCGCAGTTTTAGTACTCTTTTGGTTTTTCCTATATACCTCTTTCCGCAACCACATTCCAGCAAGTACAGTATATAACATGAGTAGTGTTACAGTTAATAAACTTATCGATTTTATATTCTTTTACAGGAGTGCCCCTGTCCTTAAATGATTTCATGCCTTTCATACCGTGGCTGCACACTTTGGGGTATACATTCGTAATTTTCGGAAAAAGGTCAAAGTTCATCACGAATGACATCGAAAGTGTAAAACTGCAACTTTTTGAATTTATTACGCCTAATTTACTAAGCTGTCGTATTCGGATTTTTCATTTGTTCCGATGTCGATGTCATTCGTGTTTTTTTCCCGTTTTTTACGGCAGTGATTAGCAAAACACTGCCGACTTTATCACAATGAATCTCGGCCGGATCTGTGTGATCCGTGCTGGGGTTCATTTTTTTTTTTTTTAAATAAATACTGTAAAATGGAGAAAAAAAATGCGTGGGGTCCCCCCTCCTAAGCATAACCAGCCTCGGGCTCTTTGAGCCGACCCTGGTTGCAGAAATATGGGGAAAAAAATGACAGGGGTTCCCCCATATTTAAGCAACCAGCATCGGGCTCTGCGCCTGGTCCTGGTTCCAAAAATACGGGGGACAAAAAGAGTAGGGGTCCCCCGTATTTCTAAAACCAGCACCGGGCTCCACTAGCTGGACAGATAATGCCACAGCCGGGGGTCACTTTTATATAGTGCCCTGCGGCCGTGGCATCAAAAATCCAACTAGTCACCCCTGGCCGGGGTACCCTGGGGGAGTGGGGACCCCTTCAATCAAGGGGTCCCCCCCCCCCAGCCACCCAAGGGCCAGGGGTGAAGCCCGAGGCTGTCCCCCCCATCCAATTGGCTGCGGATGGGGGGCTGATAGCCTTTTGTGAAAATGAAAAGATATTGTTTTTAGTAGCAGTACTACAAGGCCCAGCAAGCCTCCCCGCATGCTGGTACTTGGAGAACCACAAGTACCAGCATGTGGCGGAAAAACGGGCCCGCTGGTACCTGTAGTACTACTACTAAAAAAATACCCAAAAAAAGACAATACACACACACCTTGAAAGTAAAGTTTTATTACATGCATCCACACAAACATACATACATACTTACCTTATGTTCACACAAGGGTCGGTCCTCTTCTCCAGTAGAATCCATGGGGTACCTGTTGAATAAATTCTACTCACCAGATCCAGGGTACCAGGCTCCTCGGATAATCCTTTTGTAATCCACGTACTTGATTAAAAAAAAAAAACGGAGACCCGAGCAACGCACTGAAAGGGGACCCATGTTTTCACATGGGTCCCCTTTCCCCGAATGCCAGAAACCCACTCTGACTGATGTCTAAGTGGGTTTCTTCAGCCAATCAGGGAGCGCCACGTTGTAGCACCCTCCTGATCGGCTGTGTGCTCCTGTACTGTCTGACAGGCGGCACACGGCAGTGTTACAATGAAGCGCCTATGCGCTCCATTGTAACCAATGGTGGGAACTTTGTAGTCAGCGGTTGACCGAAAGTGACCTCACCGCTGACCACAAAGGTTCCACCATTGGTTACAATGGAGCGCATAGGCGCTACATTGTAACACTGCCGTGTGCCGCCTGTCAGACAGTACAGAAGCACACAGCCGATCAGGAGGGTGCTACAACGTGGCGCTCCCTGATTGGCTGAAGAAACCCACTTAGTCATCAGTCAGAGTGGGTTTCTGGCATTCGGGGAAAGGGGACCCATGTGAAAACATGGGTCCCCTTTCAGTGCGTGGCTCGGCTCTCCGTTTTTTTTTTTTAATCAAGTACGTGGATTACAAAAGGATTATCCGAGGAGCCTGGTACCCTGGATCTGGTGAGTAGAATTTATTCAACAGGTACCCCATGGATTCTACTGGAGAAGAGGACCGACCCTCGTGTGAACATAAGGTAAGTATGTATGTATGTTTGTGTGGATGCATGTAATAAAACTTTACTTTCAAGGTGTGTGTGTGTATTGTCTTTTTTTGGGTATTTTTTTAGTAGTAGTACTACAGGTACCAGCGGGCCCGTTTTTCCGCCGCATGCTGGTACTTGTGGTTCTCCAAGTACCAGCATGCGGGGGAGGCTTGCTGGGCCTTGTTGTACTGCTACTAAAAACAATATCTTTTCATTTTCACAAAAGGCTATCAGCCCCCCATCCGCAGCCAATTGGATGGGGGGGACAGCCTCGGGCTTCACCCCTGGCCCTTGGGTGGCTGGGGGGGGACCCCTTGATTGAAGGGGTCCCCACTCCCCCAGGGTACCCCGGCCAGGGGTGACTAGTTGGATTTTTGATGCCACGGCCGCAGGGCACTATAAAAAAGTGACCCCCGGCTGTGGCATTATCTGTCCAGCTAGTGGAGCCCGGTGCTGGTTTTAAAAATACGGGGGACCCCTACTCTTTTTGTCCCCCGTATTTTTGGAACCAGGACCAGGCGCAGAGCCCGATGCTGGTTGCTTAAATATGGGGGAACCCCTGTCAATTTTTTCCCCATATTTCTGCAACCAGGATCGGCTCAAAGAGCCCGAGGCTGGTTATGCTTAGGAGGGGGGACCCCACGCAATTTTTTTAAAGAAAATAACCACTTTCCCACCCCTTCCCACTGATATACATGCATGGATCTCATGGATCCCTGCATGCCTATACAATCACGGATTAAAAAAGCAGTCTGTTTTTTTTTAGCACTTTTTTACGAGTTGTAATTTTTCACGGCAGTGTTTTATTTTTTTTTGCTTTGCACTTCTTAGTAAATGACCGAGATTCATACTTAAACAGCCGCGTTTTGACCGATGGTGTATTCATTCGTAATTTTTTTCTTGGACTTCCAAAAAATTACGAATGCCCTCATCACTGCCGTGATTATTGCTTAGTAAATTACCGAGATGACACTTTGATGAAAAAACGGCATCTCGGTTAAAATCGGGACCTTAGTAAATATACCCCTTTGCATCTGCCACGTGTGAAAAACCCTTTAATCTGATCAAACATGTTGCCATTGGAGATTCCCGTTGCCGAGGGGAGTAAACTTGGTGCCAGGTGTGTTTTCAAGGTCTTAGCTCTTTTAAAAAATACATCCGGCTTTTGTGACACGTGTTCTGCTAACACCGGATCCATTTGTATAATATGCCAATGACGTGTCAGAGACTTTTGAATATCACTATTGAAAGAGTTATACTGTGTTGTAAAGGGACAAAAAATGACAACCTCCCTATCCTTTTTATTTTTATTAGTTTCTTTATATTGTAACAGATCTTTTCTTTCTAGACTTCTTGCTCTTGAAATGGCTGTTTCTATTAAAAGGATAGGATACCCTTAGAACATCTAAGAAATATAGGATTTAAAAGCTCTAAGGAAATGTTAAGCCAAGCCCTCTGATGAAGCCCTAGTGACGAAACCAGTAGGGGCGTGGCTTATGGATGGACGCTGAACAAGGCAACATGCAGTGGTGAATCCATCTTGTATCTTTGATTTTAAAACGAATGTATCAGCGGTGATTATACCGCCATCTTTGGTACGCTTACATTTTTAGACCTGTGTTTTATGATGTGTCAATAAATTGTCATCTTTTAATGCACTATTGGCGCCCCCATTATTCTATCTTCTCTAGACAAAATCTTTCCCCGTTGGGAGACGGGAGAACGGGGTGGACGACCACTGATCTAAACGGCAGTGTGCAGCCAGATTATTTGGAGACTTTACCTATTTCAATTTGGATCTAACAATCTGGACTTGGACTTGTAGTTCCACAGACATTCTCCATTTAAACCCAGTTTGCGCTCACACTTCCAATTTCTTTTTCCACATATATATATATATATATATATATATATATACATTACACTATGTGTGTGTATGTCATAATTTTTAATTTTTTAAATTTTTTTTATATGGGGGATACATGGGGGAAGTGGCAGTGTATCATATTTACGCATGCAGACCCACTTCAATCATTGTGTGTGTGTGTGTGTGTGTGTGTGTGTGTGTGTATACATAGTCTTTATTAAGCAATATCCGAAGGCCAATGGCTGAACCATATGTAACTGTTGTCATTTCCACTGGTTATGGATATTCATAAATAAAGAAAAATATATACAGTATGTACTCCATTGTATTGTGGTCTCTCGCCTTGCTCAGGATTTGCTGCAGATTCAGTGGCGGAACTAGCGAGCGGTGGGCCCAGGTGCAACAAAATGCTTTGGCCCCCCCCCCCCATCCCATCCAAGTCCACCCCCTCACCCCTGGAGAGGATCTGGTGAGGGGGACCTGCTCAGGGCCAGAGAAATGGATACCTAGCAGCAGTGCCGTAACTAGACATTTTAGCACTGTGTGCAAGAAACGGCATCGGAGCCCCACCCCTGCATGCAAAACAGGGGCAGTGCGTGCCGTAGGCGCGCGCAAAAATACATAGTGGCGTGGCTTCGTGGGGAAGGGGTGTGACCACAAAATAATACCAATTCATAAAACGGTGCACAGTAGTCTCCATTATTCAAATTACGCCGCACAGTAGCACCACTACACCAGGTAGAGACCCTTTTACACCTTACAGCAGACAGATTCCTCTTTTTACACAATACAGCAGACAGCGTCCCCTTTTTACACATTACGGCAGACAGCGTCCCCCTTTTTACACATTACGGCAGACAGCGTCCCCCTTTTTACACATTACGGCAGACAGCGTGCACTTTTTACACATAACGGCAGACAGCGTCCCCTTTTTACACATTACGGCAGACAGCGTCCCCTTTTTACACATTACGGCAGACAGCGTCCCCCTTTTTACACATTACGGCAGACAGCGTGCACTTTTTACACATTACGGCAGACAGCGTCCTCTTTTTACACATTACGGCAGACAGCGTTCCCCTTTTTACACATTACGGCAGACAGCGTCCCCTTTTTACACATTACGGCAGACAGCGTCCCCTTTTTACACATTACGGCAGACAGCGTCCCCCTTTTTACACATTGCGGCAGACAGAATCCCCTTTTTACACATTACGGCAGACAGCGTCCCCCTTTTTACACATTACGGCAGACAGCGTTCCCTTTTTACACATTACGGCAGACAGCGTCCCCCTTTTTACACATTACGGCAGACAGCGTGCACTTTTTACACATAACGGCAGACAGCGTCCCCTTTTTACACATAATGGCAGACAGAGTGCCCTTGTTACACATAGCAGCAGACAGCGTACACTTTTTACACATAACGGCAGACAGCGTGCCCTTGTTAAACATAGCGGCAGACAGCGTACACTTTTTACACATAACGGCAGACAGCGTCCCCCTTTTTACACATTACGGCAGACAGCGTGCACTTTTTAAACATAACGGCAGACAGCGTCCCCTTTTTACACATTACGACAGACAGCGTGCCCTTGTTACACATTACGGCATACAGCGTGCCCTTGTTACACATTACGGAAGACAGCGTCCCCTTTTTACACATTACGGCAGACAGCGTGCACTTTTTACACATTACGGCAGACAGCGTCCTCTTTTTACACATTACGGCAGACAGCGTTCCCCTTTTTACACATTACGGCAGACAGCGTCCCCTTTTTACACATTACGGCAGACAGCGTCCCCTTTTTACACATTACGGCAGACAGCGTCCCCCTTTTTACACATTGCGGCAGACAGAATCCCCTTTTTACACATTACGGCAGACAGCGTCCCCCTTTTTACACATTACGGCAGACAGCGTTCCCTTTTTACACATTACGGCAGACAGCGTCCCCCTTTTTACACATTACGGCAGACAGCGTGCACTTTTTACACATAACGGCAGACAGCGTCCCCTTTTTACACATAATGGCAGACAGAGTGCCCTTGTTACACATAGCAGCAGACAGCGTACACTTTTTACACATAACGGCAGACAGCGTGCCCTTGTTAAACATAGCGGCAGACAGCGTACACTTTTTACACATAACGGCAGACAGCGTCCCCCTTTTTACACATTACGGCAGACAGCGTGCACTTTTTAAACATAACGGCAGACAGCGTCCCCTTTTTACACATTACGACAGACAGCGTGCCCTTGTTACACATTACGGCATACAGCGTGCCCTTGTTACACATTACGGAAGACAGCGTCCCCTTTTTACACATTACGGCAGGCAGATTCCCCATTTTTACACATAGCGGCAGGCAGATTCCCCATTTTTACACATAGCGGCAGGCAGTCCCCCCTTTTTACACATTGCGGCAAGCATATTCCCCCTTTTTACACATTGCAGCAGGCAGATTCCCCCTTTTTACATTGCGGCAGGCAGTCCCCCATTTTTACACATTGCGGCAGGCAGATTCCCCATTTTTACACATTGCGGCAGGCAGTCCCCTGTTTTTACACATTGCGGCAGGCAGTCCCCCGTTTTTACACATTGCGGCAGGCAGTCCCCCATTTTTACACATTGCGGCAGGCAGATTCCCCATTTTTACACATTGAGGCAGGCAGTCCACCATTTTTACACATTGCGGCAGGCAGTCCCGCATTTTTACACATTGCGGCAGGCAGTCCCCCATTTTTACACAGTGCGGCAGGCAGATTCCCCCTTTTTACACTTTGCGGCAGGCAGGCCCCCATTTTTACACATTGCAGCAGACAGATTCCCCCTTTTTACACATAGCGGCAGACAGTCCCAAGAAAGAAAGAAAGAAAGAAAGAAAGAAAGAAAGAAAGAAAGAAGTAGTAAAGTGCTGCTGCGGCTCCCTCCTTCACCTCCCTCCTCCTCCTTCCCCCGTACCGCTGCTCCTCTCCTCTCTCCGGGCAGCTGTCCGCTGCGGGCAGCGGTTGCCCGCAGCGCACAGCGGCATGTAAGGAGTCAGTTTGACTCATTACATGCTTTGGGCCCCTGGACAGAGGCGGGCCCCAGTGCAACGCACTGGTTGCACTGGCGGTAGTTCCGCCTCTGTGCAGAATACTAACTCATTATCATGCACCAGGATATAGTATACATGGGATCTTAATATGTGCAAAAACTCTGTAGCCTGCTGCTTCTAAATAGTCACTGAATTCCACTGCAACTTCTAATATCCCTGTAATTTACAGAAAAGTGTACACACATATATGCTATACCAGTGCTTCTCAAACCCAGTACTCGGGACACATTAAGAGTGCATGTTTTCCTAATCTCCCTGCTGAATCACAGATGTATTAATTGATAAATGACACATTTTAAAAGATTCACGGGGTGGTTATAATTTATTCCACTTGTGATTCTACGAGGAGACCTGGAAAACATGGTAGAGTTAGGGATAGGGAAGAGTTCCTGCCTGACACTGATACAAGGTAAGTGTACTTGCCTACCTGACCCTCTCCATAAGGGAGAAAATGCTCTGTTCCTGGACTTTCCTGGTAATGTATGTGTAGCATAGACATTGTCTGCTTATCTCACATACTTGTGGACGTATATTAGGTACGTCTCATTGCTAGGAATTTGGTATATGAATGAAATGATTAATGTGCCTATGTGTATAGTTAACTTAAATCTGTACTCAATTATTTATATTTATTTAAAACAAGTGAATATAGTTGACTAAGTATCCATTGGAGGTATATAGCTGTGCAATATACATGATGTGGTATAGAGGTGTAGACTTATTGAGGTACTATATACCTTTGTGTGGTTATTTCCACATGCATCATAAATGTGAGGTGACCATGTCCCCTTGAAATAGATTGAAAGTGCTTCTCACCTGATTGGAGGACAGGTGCCCTGGAGTGAAACTGGGCACATGTATATGCAGGTGACTCGCGCGACCTCGGCGGGAAGGACCAGAGCCGCGCGACTAGATCCTGTGGTATAAATAGGAGAGCCCTCCGCTGATTAGAGGTCTTTTCGAGTGCGCAGCCTCTGGAGCTGTTTCCCCTTCTCCAGCGCTGCTTAATGAGCTGTAAATTCTTGGCGGGTGCTGGAGGTGAGGGGGAGGCAACAGCGGGCGGTAGTGCACTGTTCTGGGAGCCGCTGGCCGAGCCTATGAGAGAGGTGCGGTTAGCTGAGGAGGCAGTACCCGAGGTGGAGTGACGGCATGGGGGAGTGACGGCTACGCGACTCCGGTACTTTGCTGCAGTGACCAGTGACCCTGTGAATTGCCAGTGCAGCCTCCCCAGTGAGATCATGGTGTCAGCGAGAGCCGGCCATCCTCTCAGATGAAATGACTTACCCTCTCCAACGGGTCCCCGTAGCGAAGCCTAGCAGTGATGCCGACACTGCTACCTGAATGACCCTAAGATTGAAGGTCTGCCAATGAGAGCGCCCGGGGGGCGTGGCTACAACGGATAACCACGTACAATTGGCTGGAGCTGATTGAGAAGCCATCAGAGGTCTGTGAAACCCTGCACACAATCACTATATATCAGCACTCATTAACATTAGTGCAGCTGCAGCACAAAGGATTTCTACACTTATTATATTATTAAAACTCCTAATGAGACTAGAGGTTTACAAGGCTGCTGACATTCTGCCTCATGTATTGACTATTCGTAAGGAGAGAGATACATAATATGCAGTAACTCTAGTATCTGCCTAATGACCAATAACAGAGAGGGGTATTATCAGCAGCGAAGGGTTTATTGACACTTGAGAACAGTATAAATATTAAACAAGGAGAGCTATTATTAACAGTGGTGAGAGCATACTAACAACACTTAATAGTTTCCACAGTACAGTAAAGAATATGCTGCTACCTCTATAAGCTCCATCTGGAATGTTGTTTACGTCTAGGGACATCTAGTGGATAGACTTGGAACTCTCAGTTATTATTATTATTCATTCACCCCAGGAGTTCAACATTGGATACCATTTGGATACAATAATACTTATGTGTGATTATGAGGATACAGTTCTTGGTACAAGTATCTAAATTGTCTCAATAACTCCTTAGGCAGGAAAAAGGATACTTTTGTGTCAATTATAGACCAACAGAATGACAGATCTCATCGTTGAAGGAGTTGCAGCTGCTCCACATATATATATATATATATATATATATATATATTTATAGGAAATAATAAGATTTTACTTACCGATAAATCTATTTCTCGTAGTCCGTAGTGGATGCTGGGACTCCGTCAGGACCATGGGGATTAGCGGCTCCGCAGGAGACAGGGCACAAAAATAAAAGCTTTAGGACTAGGTGGTGTGCACTGGCTCCTCCCCCTATGACCCTCCTCCAAGCCTCAGTTAGGATACTGTGCCCGGACGAGCGTACACAATAAGGAAGGATTTTGAATCCCGGGTAAGACTCATACCAGCCACACCAATCACACCGTACAACCTGTGATCTGAACCCAGTTAACAGTATGACAAACGTAGGAGCCTCTGAACAGACGGCTCACAACAATAACAACCCGATTTTTTTGTAACAATAACTATGTACAAGTATTGCAGACAATCCGCACTTGGGATGGGCGCCCAGCATCCACTACGGACTACGAGAAATAGATTTATCGGTAAGTAAAATCTTATTTTCTCTGACATCCTAGTGGATGCTGGGACTCCGTCAGGACCATGGGGATTATACCAAAGCTCCCAAACGGGCGGGAGAGTGCGGATGACTCTGCAGCACCGAATGAGAGAACTCCAGGTCCTCTTTAGCCAGGGTATCAAATTTGTAGAATTTTACAAACGTGTTCTCCCCCGACCACGTAGCTGCTCGGCAGAGTTGTAATGCCGAGACCCCTCGGGCAGCCGCCCAAGATGAGCCCACCTTCCTTGTGGAATGGGCCTTGATAGATTTAGGCTGTGGCAGGCCTGCCACAGAATGTGCAAGTTGAATTGTGCTACAAATCCAACGAGCAATCGTCTGCTTAGAAGCAGGAGCACCCAGCTTGTTGGGTGCATACAGTATAAACAGCGAGTCAGATTTTCTGACTCCAGCCGTCCTTGAAATATATATTTTCAATGCCCTGACAACGTCCAGCAACTTGGAATCCTCCAAATCGCTAGTAGCCGCAGGCACCACAATAGGCTGGTTCAGGTGAAATGCTGAAACCACCTTAGGCAGAAACTGAGGACGCGTCCGCAGTTCTGCCCTGTCCGAATGGAAAATCAGATATGGGCTTTTATACGATAAAGCCGCCAATTCTGACACTCTCCTGGCTGAAGCCAGGGCCAGTAGCATGGTTACTTTCCATGTAAGATATTTCAAATCCACCGATTTGAGTGGCTCAAACCAATGGGATTTGAGAAAATCCAAAACTACATTAAGATCCCACGGAGCCACTGGGGGCACAACCGGGGGCTGTATATGTAGTACTCCTTTTACAAAAGTCTGGACTTCAGGAACTGAAGCCAATTCTTTCTGGAAGAAAATCGACAGGGCCGAAATTTGAACCTTAATGGACCCTAATTTGAGGCCCATAGACAATCCTGTTTGCAGGAAATGTAGGAATCGACCCAGTTGAAATTCCTCCGTCGGGGCCTTCCTGGCCTCACACCACACAACATATTTTCTCCAAATGCGGTGATAATGTTGTGCAGTCACCTCCTTCCTGGCTTTTACCAGGGTAGGGATGACCTCTTCCGGAATGCCTTTTTCCCTTAGAATTCGGCGTTCAACCGCCATGCCGTCAAACGCAGCCGCGGTAAGTCTTGGAATAGACACGGTCCCTGCTGAAGCAGGTCCCGTCTTAGAGGTAGAGGCCACGGATCTTCCGTGAGCATCTCCTGAAGTTCCGGGTACCAAGTTCTTCTTGGCCAATCCGGAGCCACGAGTATCGTTCTTACTCCCCTTTGCCGTATAATTCTCAGTACTTTTGGTATGAGAGGCAGAGGAGGAAACACATACACTGACTGGAACACCCACGGTGTTACCAGAGCGTCCACAGCTATTGCCTGAGGGTCTCTCGACCTGGCACAATACCTGTCCAGTTTTTTGTTGAGGCGGGACGCCATCATATCCACCTTTGGTTTTTCCCAACGGTTCACAATCATGTGGAAGACTTCTGGATGAAGTCCCCACTCTCCCGGGTGTAGATCGTGTCTGCTGAGGAAGTCCGCATCCCAGTTGTCCACTCCCGGAATGAACACTGCTGACAGTGCTATCACATGATCTTCCGCCCAGCGAAGAATCCTTGCAGCTTCTGCCATTGCCCTCCTGCTTCATGTGCCGCCCTGTCTGTTTACGTGGGCGACTGCCGTGATGTTGTCCGACTGGATCAACACCGGCTGACCCTGAAGCAGGGGTTTTGCCAGGCTTAGAGCATTGTAAATCGCTCTTAGCTCCAGTATATTTGTGAAGAGACATCTCCAGGCTTGACCACACTCCCTGGAAGTTTCTTCCCTGTGTGACCGTTCCCCAGCCTCTCAGACTGGCATCCGTGGTCACCAGGACCCAGTCCTGTATGCCGAATCTGCGGCCCTCTAACAGATGAGCACTCTGCAACCACCACAGAAGAGACACCCTTGTCCGTGGAGACAAAGTTATCCGCTGATGCATCTGCAGATGCGATCCGGACCATTTGTTCAGCAGATCCCACTGAAAAGTTCGTGCGTGGAATCTGCCGAATGGAATCGCTTCGTAAGAAGCCACCATTTTTCCCAGGACTCTTGTGCATTGATGCACAGACACTTTTCCTGGTTTTAGGAGGTTCCTGACAAGTTCGGATAACTCCCTGGCTTTCTCCTCCGGAAGAAACACCTTTTTCTGAACCGTGTCCAGAATCATTCCCAGGAACAGCAGACGTGTCGTCGGGGTCAATTGAGATTTTGGAAAATTCAGAATCCACCCGTGCTGTTGCAGCACTACTTGGGTTAGTGCTACTACGTCCTCCAGCTGTTCTCTGGACCTTGCCCTTATCAGGAGATCGTCCAAGTAAGGGATAATTAATACGCCTTTTCTTCGCAGAAGAAACATCATTTCAGCCATTACCTTGGTAAAGACCCGAGGTGCCGTGGACAATCCAAACGGCAGCGTCTGAAACTGATAATGACAGTTTTGCACCACGAACCTGAGGTACCCTTGATGTGAAGGGCAAATTGGGACATGCAGGTAAGCATCTTTGATGTCCAGGGACACCATAAAGTCCCCTTCTTCCAGATTCGCTATCACTGCTCTGAGTGACTCCATCTTGAACTTGAATTTTTGTATGTACAGGTTCAAAGATTTCAGATTTAGAATAGGTCTTACCGAGCCGTCCGGCTTCGGTACCACAAATAGTGTGGAATAATACCCCTTTCCCTGTTGTAGGAGGGGTACCTTGACTATCACCTGCTGAGAATACAGCTTGTGAATGGCTTCCAATACCGTCGCCCTGTCTGAGGGAGACGTTGGCAGAGCAGACTGTAGGAACCGGCGAGGGGGAGACTTCTCGAATTCCAACCTGGAACCCTGAGATACTACCTGCAGGATCCAGGGGTCCACCTGTGAGTGAGCCCACTGTGCGCTGAAATTCTTGAGTCGACCCCCCCACCGCCCCTGAGTCCGCTTGTAAAGCCCCAACGTCATGCTGAGGGCTTTGCAGAAGCCGGGGAGGGCTTCTGCTCCTGGGAGGGAGCTGCTTGGTGCACTCTCTTACCCTTTCCTTTGCCTCGGGGCAGATATGACTGTCTTTTGCCCGCTTGTTCTTATAGGAACGAAAGGACTGCGGCTGAAAAGACGGTGTCTTTTTCTGTTGGGAGGGAACCTGAGGTAAAAAGGTGGATTTCCCGGCTGTTGCCGTGGCCACCAAATCCGATAGACCGACTCCAAATAATTCCTCCCCTTTATACGGCAATACTTCCATATGCCGTTTGGAATCCGCATCACCTGACCACTGTCGCGTCCATAAACTTCTTCTGGCAGATATGGACATCGCACTTACTCTCGATGCCAGAGTGCAAATATCCCTCTGAGCATCTCGCATATAAAGAAAAGCATCCTTTAATTGCTCTATAGTCAATAAAATACTGTCCCTATCCAGGGTATCAATATTTTCAGTCAGGGAATCCGACCAAACCACCCCAGCACTGCACATCCATGCTGAGGCGATGGCTGGTCGCAGTATAACACCAGTATGAGTGTATATACTTTTCAGGGTAGTTTCCAGCCTCCTATCAGCTGGATCCTTGAGGGCGGCCGTTTCAGGAGATGGTAACGCCACTTGTTTTGATAAGCGTGTGAGTGCCTTATCCACCCTAGGGGGTGTTTCCCAGCGCGCCCTAACCTCTGGCGGGAAAGGATATAATGCCAATAACTTCTTTGAAATTAGCAGTTTTCTATCGGGGTTAACCCACGCTTCATCACACACTTCATTCAATTCCTCTGATTCAGGAAAAACTACAGGTAGTTTTTTCAGACCCCACATAATACCCCTTTTTGTGGTACTTGCAGTATCAGAGATATGCAAAGCCTCCTTCATTGCCGTGATCATATAACGTGTGGCCCTACTGGAAAATACGTTTGTTTCTTCACCGTCGACACTAGATTCGGTGTCCGTGTCTGGGTCTGTGTCGACCGACTGAGGTAAAGGGCGTTTTACAGCCCCTGACGGTGTCTGAGACGCCTGGACAGGTACTAACTGGTTTGCCGGCCGTCTCATGTCGTCAACTGATTTTTGTAACGTGCTGACATTATCACGTAATTCCATAAACAAAGCCATCCATTCCGGTGTCGACTCCCTAGGGGGTGACATCACCATTACCGGCAATTGCTCCGCCTCCACACCAACATCGTCCTCATACATGTCGACACACACGTACCGACACACAGCAGACACACAGGGAATGCTCTTATCGAAGACAGGACCCCACTAGCCCTTTGGGGAGACAGAGGGAGAGTTTGCCAGCACACACCCAAGCGCTATAAATATATAGGAACAACCCTACAGAAGTGTTGTTTCCTTTATAGCAGCTTAATATATCAATATCGCCAAAAAAGTGCCCCCCCCTCTCTGTTTTTTTTTACCCTGTTTCTGTAGTGCAGTGCAGGGGAGAGTCCTGGGAGCCTTCCTCGCAGCGGAGCTGTGCAGGAAAATGGCGCTGTGTGCTGAGGAGATAGGCCCCGCCCCCTATTTCGGCGGGCTCTTCTCCCGGTGTTTGTGAGACCTGGCAGGGGTTAAATACATCCATATAGCCCCAGGGGCTATATGTGATGTATTTTTAGCCAGAACAAGGTATTATCATTGCTGCCCAGGGCGCCCCCCCCAGCGCCCTGCACCCTCAGTGACCGCTGGTGTGAAGTGTGCTGACAACAATGGCGCACAGCTGCAGTGCTGTGCGCTACCTCATGAAGACTGAAAAGTCTTCTGCTGCCGGTTTCTGGACCTCTTCACTTTTCGGCATCTGCAAGGGGGTCGGCGGCGCGGCTCCGGGACCGGACTCCATGGCTGGGCCTGTGTTCGATCCCTCTGGAGCTAATGGTGTCCAGTAGCCTAAGAAGCCAATCCATCCTGCACGCAGGTGAGTTCACTTCTTCTCCCCTAAGTCCCTCGTTGCAGTGAGCCTGTTGCCAGCAGGACTCACTGAAAATAAAAAACCTAATAACTTTTTCTAAGCAGCTCTTTAGGAGAGCCACCCAGATTGCACCCTGCTCGGACGGGCACAAAAACCTAACTGAGGCTTGGAGGAGGGTCATAGGGGGAGGAGCCAGTGCACACCACCTAGTCCTAAAGCTTTTATTTTTGTGCCCTGTCTCCTGCGGAGCCGCTAATCCCCATGGTCCTGACGGAGTCCCAGCATCCACTAGGACGTCAGAGAAATACAAATATATATGCATATATATATATATATATATATATATATACATATCCCAAACAGACTACTAGACTAATAAGTTGTAAATATTATGAATTATTATAATTCAGGGGGGGGGGGGGTATATAAGTTAAGAAATTTCTACAGTAATGAGTGTGAATGCAATACCAGACCCTCCAACATGACCCGCCCCACTAGGTACAAAATGCTCTGTTTCTGGACTTCCCTCTTAATTTATGATTTCCATCACCTGTGTTGAACTAGTTAAATGATAAGAAAGCTGTTTCTTCACAGGTGATGGCAATAATAAATTAAGAGGGAAGTCCTGAAACAGAGCATTTTGTACCTTGTGGGGCGGGTCATGTTGGAGGGTATGCAATACCGTTTACAGTTATGATATTATTATTATAAAAGAAACTGACACAATATCAGTTGGGTAATAACTAGTTAATAATATTTACCTGGTATAGGATTATTATACCTTACTGTCAATAGTGAAGTGATATAAAGTATAGGTAGTGTCATATTGAAAGTTGTAGCACTGTGTAATATGATACGTATGAGTAAACCTATGAAACAGTAAATACTTTAAAAAATTTACCGGCATTGTGTTATTGTGTTTCACTTATCTGGAATTCAAGAAAAGGGACAGGAATCTGGAGAGTACAGGTAAACCATTATAGATACAGCAGTAACAGTACAACAGATATATGGATTTTCCCAAACTTACCCAACTAATATATATATATATATATATATATATATATGTGAATTATAATACAGTCAATAAGTTTGGGTGGAGGCACTTAAACTACTTGAAACGTTAGTTCCCTAAAGAGAGTAAAACAGGGGTTACATATGATTGCCATCACCTGTGGTGAAACACCTTTCTTATCAATTACCTAGCTCACCACAGGTGATGGCAATCATACATTACCAGGAAAGTCCAGGAACAGAGCATTTTCTCCCTCATGGAGAGGGTCAGGTAGGCAAGTATGAAGGTAAGACACCACAGTACCACCAGGGAATGTTTTTCAACAGTTCTTCATGTCGACATATTCTCCATGTAGACACACACATTACAAACTAATAGCATGCCAATTTGAATTTAAATGAAACAGGGTCATTTTTTGTTTTTAGTTTATTATGGTCGCAGCCCATACTTACCAACACTCCCGCATTCTGTGGGAGGCTCCCATTTTACCGGCCAGTCTCATGCTGCCCCGCAAACTCCACCCAATCCCCCAGAATTACCCAGTCTCGGTTGAAATGAAAACCGCGCATGCGCAAATCTGAAGGAAATGGGGGTGGAGCTTGGCAGCCAGCCGCGGCACATGGCCAGCAGAGCGAGCTGCGAGAGTGGGGAGCCACACTGCAGGTACGGATACCACAGCTCCACTCTCCCATGTTAGCAGCAGCAGCAGTGGATCCACCCCCCTTCCCTCCACGTTAGGAGCCAGGGCCACTGAAGGGCAGACGAGGCTGCAGTGTCACAACCAGTGATGGGAGCTGGTCTACCGTGTAGCCTCTCTGGAAGATTTAGAGTTCCTAGGCTGCTGACAGCTCGGAGAGGCTGGAGGAAGAGGAGGAGGAGTACTCAGTCCCCAGATCTGTTTGTGTAAAGGTTTTTACAGTGATATGGTCAGCACATTTTGTGTTCAGTTACATGTGTGACAAAACATAGCTTCATAAAGATGCTGTATTTTTATTGGCTTATACTTTTCTTGAAATTATAGAATGTGTAGGAAGGGCCGCCAACAGAAATCTTGGGGCTGGCTACAATAAAATTGGCGGCATCCCGATGTCTAAATGGTGACAATACTATCAATAATCCCTCCCCGCTGCCTAACCCTAATCCACCCCCAGAGCCTAAACCTAATCTTTCCGCCCAGAGCTGGCAGACAATCATTCGGGATCCCGGTGCCTGCATTTAGATCCATGTCGGTATCCCTAGCAGTGAGGGGATTCCGACTGGAACCCATTTAATCATCTAACAGTAGCTTTAGGGTGATATATGACATGGTCAGTGTTGGGGTTGTGATTTGAATTTATTGGGACTAGTTCTTAGTAGTCTAGAATAAGAGACTTCACATAAAGCTAGTCCCATCATATGTATCTTTTTATGGTAGACACAATTAAATTGCCCACAGACTGTCCAACTTGGGGCAGTACAGATGTTGTAAGGGTAGTACAGACAGTGTAGCATTACTCACAGCACTGAGGTCATGGATTTGATTCCAACCATGACCCTAACTGTGTGGAGTTTGTATGTACTCCCCAATGCTTGCGTGGGTTTCCTCTGGGTACTCCGTTTTCCTCCCACAATCCGAATCTATATTGGTAGGTTAATTGACTCCCAACAAAAATGAATCCTAGTGTGTGTGTGTGTGTGTGTGTGTGTGTGTGTGTGTGTGTGTGTGTGTAGGCTGGCACTACCTTGTGTGTTTAGGGTGGCACTGACCTGTGTGTGTAGGGTGGCACTAACCCCTCTGTGCCCAAACAGTGAAGGTTATAAAAATAAGTGGCAATAGACCCGCCCACAGGTGGTGCTAGACACGCCCTTTAGGTGGAGCATAACATACTTCCTCGGCGGTGTACCGCGCAAACTCGAATATCATCTAGAATCTCCCTGAAACTAGTTTTCTAAAGTAAGCAAGTATGTCGCAGCCTTTATGCTGAAATCACATATTTGCATTTTTCCCCCTAGTATGGGAGACATTGGTGAAAGTGAAGTAAAATTATAGTTATTTGAGACTTCCAAAGTTTCCTTACTCTGCTCTTATAATGAATCCATAATCTGAATCCCCTCTAATATACTTGAATCTGTCATCCACTATCTTGTCTCTTGTTTCACTACAGCTCCCGGTTCTTTTAACCCGAAGAAATACTTTGAATTGCTTGGCCTAAATAGAAAGAGTAAAGATGACAAGATACAGGTTTTCCATATGCTGGATCGAAACGAGAGTGGATTTCTTGAGGAGGATGACATTGGGTAGGATAATGGACATATTCTATAACATTTTCACACACATATGGAACATTTAATATGTACTCAGTATGCTGGATCTTTTAACAGACACCATTACTAACACTTTTCCACTTTAAGAAATCGGGAACCGCATAAAGACATGCTATAAAAAATCCTGTAGGCAAATGGAATATAATGTATTCTTCAGCCAGTATGTCCAGCAATGTAGCATGGCAATATGCAATTCTAATGCATTGGGTAATGTTCATATGTCCAAGAACTAAAGATTCTGGTAAAACTTTGCTCAAATCCAGGTTTTCAGCAGTACACATAGGTCGTGCTACAGGGTTGTACGCCAATCTGCCGCAGCTGTGAATGTGTACTCAAATATTGTGTGAAAATAAATGCCACAGCCACTTGGATTTGTATTGAGACGGCCACTGGCGGCTTTGCGAGCCCCAGCGGCTGTGTACAAAGATGCGGTGTCGGCAGCAGATCAGTCAGTTTTCAAGCTTGTGAGTGGCCCTATGGGTGTGCAGCATGGGTGCAGGAAGTGATATGCTGGAGCCAGGGCTGCCATCAGAAATTGTGGGGCCTGGGACTGAAAAAATAGACAGGGCCCCTCCATCCAAAAAGAAAAAGAAAGATTCTTCATCGCTCCACCCCTATGTGAAAACTGCTGCACAGGTAAGGCATTTCCTATATAATAGCCCTGATCTGTGACTTTGTGCCTGTGTGTATAACGCATCTCTCATTGGGTTAGTGGCAGGTCTATCACACCCAGTCCACAGCTGATTGGGCAAGAAACGCCCTCCCAGACAGGTTACATCCAATGGGAGGCTCTGCCCTTTGCCTGCTGTGTTTTCACAGAGCAGGATTACAGTAGCAATGGGACTGATGGAGCTGCAGCTCCAGCCCCACACCCCAAAATAGTCCCACTGCATCTGCAGCATCATACCCTCCAACAATGTACACATAAAAATTGATACAAATTCGGAAAGGGGGCGTGGCCACGGGTACAGCCGCGTGGCCACGCCCCTTCTCATATACTTTCAATGGAAGCTTGGGGAGTCAAAAATCGGTACAGACCATAAAAAAAAGGGACTGTACCTGCCAAAAAGGTCCAGCTGGAGGGTATGCCACTGCATCTGCAGCAAGTCTCTGCGCTGCAGATAGGGAAAAAAACAAAACTTTTACTGCAGCGTCCTATGTCCTGCTGCCAGTCCGCCTGCCCCCTCCAGCATCAACAATCCCCACTCCCTAGCCGCGGCGTAGGTGTAACAAAAGCTGCTGCAGCCACTGGCATAGATGTGTATGAAAGCGGCGCAGCAGAAGGCTTTCATAGCCCTCCATGCGCCGCATACTCTCTGAGCCCCGGAGCCTCTCTGCGTGTAATGTCACAGAAGTGCTTCCCCGCCACAGCCACGCCCAGATCCCCAGAGGCCCTGACTCCGCAACACAGCACCTGGGCTGCCAGCCTGGAAGCCCCGAGATGGCTAATGTATCGGATAGAGTGGGTGATATCGTGGAGTGTAATGTCTGGACGCTGAATCAATGTAAAATGTGACAGTGCTGTGCAGTGTGGGCCGGTGCTAGGGTGTTTGGCGCCCCCCCTGCAAACTATAAATGTGCACCCTCGCATACTTTACAAAGGCACAGCGCACATAATACCCCCTGTAGTAGAGACACTTACACACGTAACGCCCCCTGTACCAGTGACGCTTACACACATAATGCCCCCTGTACCAGTGATGCTTACACATGTAACGCCCCCTGTACCAGTGAAGCTTACACATGTAACGCCCCCTGTACCAGTGACGCTTACACAAGTAACACCCCCTGTAGCAGTGACGCTTACACATGTAACGCCCCCTGTACCAGTGATGCTTACACACGTAACGCCCCCTGTACCAGTGCCGCTTACACATGTAACGCCCCCCTGTACCAGTGACGCTTACAGAATAAACACCTCCTGTACCAGTGACGCTTACACACGTAACGCCCTCTGTACCAGTGATGCTTACACACGTAACGCCCTCTGTACCAGTGATGCTTACACACGTAACGCCCTCTGTACCAGTGATGCTTACACACGTAATGCCCTCTGTACCCGTGATGCTTACACACGTAACGCCCCCTGTACCAGTGACAGTTACATATGTAACGCCCCCCTGTACCAGTTACGCTTACACACGTAACGCCCCCTGTAGCAGTGACGCTTACACACGTAACGCCCCCATAGCAGTGACGCTTACACACGTAACGCCCTCTGTACCTGACGTCTCCAGCGGCGGTGTCTATATGAAATTCGGCGCCGGCCGCGAGCCAATCAGAGCTCGCGGACCGGCAGCTGAGGCTCCTGATTGGCTGCCGGACTGCGAGCTCTGATTGGCTCACGGGCCGGCGACGAATTTCAGATACACACCGCCGCTGGAGACGGAGGGGTAGGAGAGGCGCGCGCTGCGCTCTCCTCCCCTCACAGCAGCAGCAGCAGGTGAGCAGCACTTTTTTTTTTCATGGGGGGAGGCACTGTGGGGACATGTATCAGCACTGGGGGCATATCTGGCACTGTAGGAGGCACTGTGGGGACATGTATCAGCACTGGAGGCATATCTGGCACTGTGGGAGGCACTGTGGGGACATGTATCAGCACTGGGGGCATATCTGGCGCTGAGGGGGATGGAGGCACTGTGGGGACATGTATCAGCACTGGGGCCGTATCTGGCGCTGTGGGAGGCACTGTGGGGGCATGTATCAGCACTGGGGGCGTATCTGGCGCTGTGGGAGGCACTTTGGGGACGTGTATCAGCACTGGGGGGCGTATCTGGCGCTGTGGGAGGCACTTTGGGGACGTGCATCAGCACTGTGGGCATATCTGGCACTGTGGGGGCATTTGTAGCAGCACTGGGGGCATATCTGGCACTATGGGGGCATGTGTATCTGCACTGGGGCATATCTGGCACTGTGGGGGCATGTGTAGCAGCGCTGGGGGCATATCTGGCACCGTGGGGACATGTATCAGCACTGGGGGCATATCTGGCGCTGTGGGAGGCACTGTGGGGACGTGTTTTAGCACTGTGGGCATATCTGGCACTGTGGGGGCATGTGTAGCAGCACTGGGGGCATATCTGGCACTGTGGGGGCATGTGTAGCAGCACTGGGGGCCAGTGCCGTAACTAGACATTTTAGCGCAGTGTGCAAAAAGCAACATCGGCGCCCCCCCCCCCCCCCCAAAATAAAAATCTGGGCCAATGCGCGCCGCAGGCGGGCACCAAAAATATAAGGGCGTGGCTTCTAGATGAAGGGGCATGGCCACATAGCTCCCTTTTACACAGTATGGCAGGTAGAGCTCCCTTTTACACAGTATGGCAGGTAGAGTCCCCTATTTCACATTGGCAGGCAGAGTCCCCCTTTTACACAGTATGGCACATAGAGTCCTCCTTTTACACAGTACGACACGTAGAGTCCCCCTTGTACACATTACGGCAGGCAGTCCCCCTTTTACACATTACGGCAACAGAGCCCCCTTTTTTGTACACATTAGGCAGGGAGAGTGTGTGTGTCTGAGAGAGAGAGAGAGAGAAAGAGTGTGTGTTGTCACCTGTGAAGACGATCCGGCATCAGGCGCTGACACTTATATACGGGTGCTCTCTCTCCATTGCTGCGGCGACTCTCACAGGTGGAATTACCACACAGCGCCAGCTCATATATGGGAGCTGCGCCTACAATAACACTCCCTCTCCAGTGCAGAGGCTCCTACGGGTAGAATTACCACACACAGTGCCAGCTCTCCATTGCACAGGTGTGGCGGCTCTCACAAGCGGAATTACCGCACAGGGGCCTCTGTAACACCAACTGCCTCCTGTGGCACCGCTCCCCGTCCCTTACAGAGGTGCCAGGGTCTGGCACTCCCAATTCAAATCCACTGCTTCGCCAGTGCCTTCACTATAAGATAGCATGCAACAAATAGAGGTGCGGCACTCAGACTTTTCTTCAATAAAGCACAGCAGCCGAGATTAGATTATCATTTATTTTGATAATCTAATCTAGGCTGCTGTGCTTTATTGAAGAAAATATGAGTGCCACACCTCTGCTTTTTATATATATATATATATATATACACATATATATATATACACACACACACACACACACACACACACACACACACACACATATATATATATATGACAATACAAGGCCAGTGACTTAAATAGGATACCCCCAAACCCATTTTTGCCTTCAATCAAGAATGGTAGAGGCATGATAGAATTTTATGACAAGTACTGATCATGCTCAATTTACTTTTGTTAGCTGTAAGTGAATGCAAAAGGGGTCAAAGGAGTGTCCTCCATTGACACTTCTCCAGCCCAACTGTGTGATACAGTTTACCTGGTAAAAGTCATCAGTGAGACGCACACTGTATAAAAAGGGAAAGCATCTTTTCAAATATTGTTGCAGCTTGTGTGAGTGCCGGCATTACTCTCCCCGCAGCGGCAACTTGGCAGTGGCAGGCAGAGACCCGGGAGCTGGCGGCTGTGGCAGCGCTCCCGAGTCACTTGCATAGGCGGCGGCGGTGGTGGCGAAGGCGGAAGACAGGCTGTAGCGCTGGCGGGACTCGGAGTGACTGCCCTTGCCGGAAGACAGGCTGTAGCGCTGGAGGGACTCGGAGTGACTGCCCTTGCAGAGGCGTCGCGGAAGTCAGGAGGCGGCAGGAGACAGGCTGTGGCGCCGTGAGGACACACGGTTTAATGACTGGCGGTAGCAGCCGTGCGGGGGTGGATGCCGATGGTGCGCCTTCAGTGCATTTGCGCTGTGGGCAAGGCACCATCGGCACACAGGTAGTTACGGCTCTGCTGGGGGCATATCTGGCACTGTGGGAGGCACTGTGGGGGCATGTGTATCTGCACTGGGGGCATATCTGGCACTGTGGGAGGCACTGTGGAGGCCTATCTGGCACTGTGGGGGCATGTGTATCTGCACTGGGGGCATATCGGGCACTGTGGAGGCATGTGTATCTGCACTGGGGGCATAGCTGGCACTGTGGGGATATGTGTATCTGCACTGGGGGGCATATCTGGCACTGTAGGGATATGTGTATCTGCACTGGGGGGCATATCTGGCACAGTGGGGGCATGTGTATCTGCACTGGGGGGCATATCTGGCACTGTGGTGATATGTGTATCTGTACTGGGGCATATCTGGCACTGTGGGAGGCACACTGGGGGCATATCTGGCACTGTGGGGATGTGTGTATCTGCACTGGGGACATATCTGGCACTGTGGGGACATGTGTATCTGGCACTGGGGTCATATCAGGCACTGTGGGGGCATATCTGTATCTGGCACTGGGGGCATATCTGGCACTGTGGAGGCATGTGTATCTGCACTGGGGGCATATCTGGCACTGTGGGGACATGTGTATCTGCACTGGGGGCATATCTGGCAGTGTGGGAGGCACTGTGGGGCATATATGGCACTCTGGGGGCATGTGTATCTGCACTCTGGGGGCATGTGTATCTGCACTGTGGGGATATGTGTATCTGCACTTGGGGCATATCTGGCACTGTGGGTATCTGCACTGGGGCCATATCTGGCACTGTGGGGGCATATCTGTATCTGGCACTAGGGGCATATCTGGCACTGTGGGGGCATGTGTATCTGCACTGGGTGCATATCTGGCACTGTGGGGAAATGTGTATCTGCACTGGGGGTATATCTGGCGCTGTGGGGACATGTGTATCTGGCACTGGGGACATCAATCATCCACTATCTCAATGTCACCCTGCCTCAGTCACCCATTATCTCCCTGTCACCCCTGCCTCAGTCACCAACCATCACCCTGTCACCCCTGCCTCACCAGTAACCTATTATCTCCCTGTCACCCACTATCACCCTGTACCACGGGGAGTACAATTGTGTAGCCACACCCCTTTCTTGTAAGACCACACCCCCATCATGGGTCGCCAAAATAGATTTTTGCTTACTAAAAAAAAAAGCTTGGGCCGGCCCTATATATATGTGTGTATATATATATATATATATATATATATATATACTTGCAAAACTCCCGGCACTCGTCTGGAACTAATTATAATGCTGCGGTGCCTTCCCAGGGGAACAAATCCTCCATAGAGTATGTAGAATGAAGGCGGCACTCAGACAGGCTATGTTAGTGCCCTGAGGAAGGGGTTGAGCCCCGAAACATGTCGGTCGAATAAAGCTGACTATTCTTCACTAACATAGCCTGTCTGAGTGCCGCCTTCATTCTACATACTATATATATATATATATATATATATATAATATATATGTATATATATACTGTATATATATATATATACATATACAAACACACACACACACATACTGTACGTGCATTTCACACATACACAGTCACACATATATACAGTATACACAGACACTGTATCAGGGCCGGCAACAGAAATCATGGGGCCCGGTACACCAATATCTCTGCCCCCCCCCCCCTTAACCTACCTCTGCCCACCCTCCTCAACCCCTCCTCCAGACATCACATACAATAAATATATATATATATATATATATATATACAGACATCACATACAATATATACATACTATATATATATATATAGATATATATATAGATATATAGATATATATATACATATATATACATATATCTATAACTCTATATCTCTATATATATATATGTATATATATATATATAGACATATACTGACAGCACAGTCTGTGTGACATCAAGCATGTACATGTAGTAGTCAGTGGGACATATACAGTACTCTGCAGCAATCTTCCATGTCCACATAAACTTATCAGGAAGCAGTAGTTTCCCTACACATATTACACACCCTAGGAGATCACGTGCAAACAGCTCACCTATAAATATTATTACACACCTGGGGAGCTAACACACATAACCCCCTATACATATTACACATACAGAGCAACCCTACGCATATTACACATAGAGCCCTCATATACTGTACATTACACTCCCGGTAAGCTTGCACACAGTCCTCTAATTCATATAACACATACAGAGCCCTCTAATACATATAACACATACACAGCAACCCTACACATATTACAAAATGCAGCTGCTGCCTCCTCCAGAAACTCAGCACGGAGCAGTCAATATGCCGGTTACCGCATACATTACCCCCACCGGGCACAGCAGCCCTCCCGCCAACTCGTGCAGGGGGGTGAGGAGCTCAAGAGAAACACACATGGAGCACTCCGGATAACTAACTTGAAGTGATTCCCCTCCATGTCACTCATGGCTGCCACTCTAACTAACAACCAGCTGCTGGTGCTCCCTCCGGCGGTCGCGGCATCCTCTCTCATTTGTCTGCGGTGCCAGCATCCCACATCCTGCTCTCTCCGCTGCCAAACACCTCCCAAAATCTCAGCTATTTGGCAGGCGGAACAGGCATTATTTTCTGTCCCTGATGCTCGGGGCCCCTATGACTGTTGGGGCCCGGTACGGGTGTCCCCTTTGACCCCCCCTGTCGCCGGGCCTGCACTGTATATGCACACACACACACACACACACACTCTTTCCAGACACTTACCTAATGACGTCTGGCTGGCCGAAGCTGTAGCAGCTCATCCTCCTGCTGCAGCATGGTCTCGTCTAGCGCCGCCCCTTATTCCCATCTAGCTCCGCCCCCTTTGGCTCCCGCCCGGCCACTAAATGTCACACAGGGGAGCGGGGGGAGAGAGGAGGCTTTGTGCTGCCGGCGCCGAGGGGGAGAGGAGGTTTTGTGCTGCCAGCGCTGCGGCATGTGTGACAGCAGCCTGCAGCAGCAGCAGGGATAGTTGCAGCAGCTCAGCACAGGGATGCAGAGCAAGGAGAACGCCTCTCCTTCCTGGTGCCTCCCTGCACTGCATCCCTTTGCTGAGCATCTAGCGCCGGGCCTGTGTGCAGTGTAACTGACACTGCACAGCACTCACACCTTTTACATTGATTCAGCCAGTCACACAGTTCTGCCAGCCAGTCACTATTGTTAGCGCCGGTGTCCCAATGCGCCGCATTACAGGGAAGTAGACGCACTAAATAAACTACAGCTCCCAGCAGCCCTTAGCCCTGAAGCATTCCAGCCCTTAGGGCTGCTGGGAGCTGTAGCTTATTGAGTGTATCTTCTTACCTGTAATGCGGCGCATTGGGACACCGGCGCTAACAATAGTGACTGGCTGCTGTGCGAGTCTCCGGGAGAGCTACTGCCAAAGCGAGGACAGCAGCTTAGCTGCTTCCAGGAGGAGAAGCAGGATAAGCATTACTTGCCCCTCCCCCACTCACAGTACCTCCGGGCCCCATCCGCGGCACCCCCACACACCCACTCCAGCACCCGCAGTAGCTACGGACCCCCTCCCCCATCCGGGGCACCCCCGCAACTGCTCCTCCCCCACTCGCGGTGGCTCCGGACCCCCACCTGTGGCTCCACCGCACCAGCCCCTCCCCCACCTGCGGCACCACCGCAACCGCCCTTCCCCTTCCCGCGGCACCCACGGATCCCATCCGCGTCTTCCCCGCACCCGCCACTCCCCCAACCAAAGCACCTACTAGGTGCTTCATCAGGCCCTGCGTGCGCTGTTCACCCCATTGCAAGGGGCTTCCACCCCTTGACCATTGCACGTCCTTTGTCCGTGCAATATTTAACCACTCACACAATTATGATTAGAGGTAATACTCCATATAATAAAAATATTGCACGCCACAAGGGTGTGCAAGGGTTAAGGGGGCGTAGCCCCTTACGACGGTGTGAAGAGCGCCCGTAGGGCGCGATGAATCACCTAGTGTTTTAAGAAGTCCTCCCTCCACTGTTGTTTTATAACCTAGTACAGCTCTCCAGGTATTGGTAGTAGGAGGCAGGGGTGGGCCCCACTCTCTGTAAGGGCCCGGGACACTAGTCCCCACATTCCCCCCTGATGGCTACCCTGGCCGGAGCCATTGTTACTGCGTACGGGATTGCAGAAGCAGGCTGAGACATGCCTTGAAAATGGTCTTGACACGTTGACATTTTTGCGGCCTCTCCCAGTTAAAGTACCTCTCCCAAATGCTCCCTGACTATAAATTATTCTGCAAATAAATCCTCTCTGCAAACGTCGTCACAGGTCCATTGCGGTACACGCGCAGTGCGACTCAGGTGCAATAATCTCTCGACTGCAAAACATTAGGTTTGCAGTCTGAATGAAACCCGTAGCTCCATTTTCAAGTTTCAATATTGATTCTCCATTTGCATTTTGACGAATTGCCAGTCTATGGATGGAGTTAGGACAACGACAGTCAATTAATTGTTAGTGCTGCGATTGGGGCAGGAGACTTTATGCTAAATTCCGCTGATGAAATTTGCAAACATCCGGAAATATCCAAACCTGTTATGCAAAATATTTTCTCCATGACAGCGTACATATTGCATTATACATACCCAGTCCTCCTCCAACCACACGGAATTAAACGATCATTGTCATCTCAAACCTATAGAGTGTAGAATAGCAAAACAATATGGGACTTGAAGATTGTATCAATTACATCAATGGAGCTACACATATCTACCTGACAGCCCAAGTTGCCAAAATGTCTATTTGTGCCAATTTCTACCTCAAGTTCCCACATCTCTAGTGCACTGACCTCTGAAAGTTATCCAGCGTACAATATTTTTAAATATTGCAGGTTGTTTCATTTCTGGACTTATTGGTAAAACATACATTATATTACATTTGCCTTTAGTGAGAGTCTTTTTGCAAGTTATGGTTTCTTAAAACAGATTATATTAATCTAATATACTAATTACATCTCCCATTCTGCAGTCTTTTAATGAAAGGATTCTCCCATGAAGCAAGATCTTTTACTGAAAAGGAAATAAAGGACGTCCTAGCCGATGGTAACAAAAATGGAGATGGAAAAATTAGTCTTGATGGTATGTATTGTGGTGGTATTATACACTAGTTACACTGACATCAGGGCCAATCTGTATGATGCTTAAGGGAATGCAACAAAAGTCCAAAAACCAATGGGTATGGTAACATACAATGGATTCTAGTGTTAACCAAATGTCACTTTTACTTGTGTCATGCAGCACTGTGTGACGTGCTACTTGTTCCATTTCCATGTAAGGGTCTTGCAAGAATCTAATAGATACAGTAGATGCCCCAAAATACAAAAAAAACTATGATAAATCTTTAAGGTTCAAATCAATGCGCAACCAACCTGAGCCAAATGGAATCACTGAACTTCCGAAAATGAACAACACAAGGGAGTAGCTACCATAGGTGCAGCTGCTATGGGGCCCAGAGCTGAGAGGGGCCCACCTTCCCTTTCAAAGTTACATGTGTGATATACATTTTTCGCCATTGAGTGGTACGTAGGGGTCCTTTCAGACTTTTTCCTTGGGGCCTGCAATATATCTAGGTATGCCCCTATACCTGCTTATTGTAGTCTGGTATAAAATTAACTGGAGGGCATTTTAATGTTATATAATATGAACCGGGGCACCTTAATGAGGCATAATATGAACGGGGAGCACCATATATCATAATGTGAAGTGGGGGTACAGTGCGGCATATTGTGTACTGGCAGCTCTGAAATGTAACATAGGGTGAACTTAAGCACTACTGTGATTCATAATAGAAACTAGGACCCTACTATGGGGCATAAGATTAAATAAGGCTCTACTATGGTTCAGAAAATGAACTAGGGCACTATTATAGGGCATAAAATGAACAACTGTTGCAGAGAAATGTCTCTCTAGAAGCATTGCGACAGGGGTCCCTTCAAAATGGTGCTACAGGTTGAGTATCCCATATCCAAATATTCCGAAATATGTAATATTCCGAAATACGGACTTTTTTGAGTGAGAGTGAGATAGTGAAACCTTTGTTTTTTGATGGCTCAATGTACACAAACTTTGTTTAATACACAAAGTTATTAAAAATATTGTATTAAATGACCTTCAGGCTGTGTGTATAAGGTGTATATGAAACATAAATGAATTGTGTGAATGTACACACACTTTGTTTAATGCACAAAATTATAAAAAATATTAGCTATAATGACCTTCAGGCTATGTGTATAAGGTGTATATGAAACATAAATGCATTCTGTGCTTAGATTTAGGTCCCATCACCATGATATCTCATTATGGGATGCAATTATTCCAAAATACGGAAAAATCCCATATCCAAAATACCTCTGGTCCCAAGCATTTTGGATAAGGGATACTCAACCTGTATGAGGCCCACAAAGTTCTGGCTACGCCCCTGGAACAACACCAAAGAATAATGTTCAGGGAAGTTGGCGCTTAATAGTGACCCACATAGAATATGTTCAAAGGGATGTTCATTCATAAAATAAAACAATTCTTCCATATGGGTACCTATAATAATGGAAAAAAACCTGGACATAATAGTGTGAAATCTTCACAGCAATCACCACTGGTGACATCAGATGGAATCAGTGAGTTTAATAGAAAACTTTGCACTGTGGAATAAATTATCCCCATAAAAACACTCATCCATGTGTGACAAGAAGAAGGAACTATCTTAGGGTATACAGGTTGAGTATCCCATATCCAAATATTCCGAAATACGGAATATTCTGAAATACAGACTTTTTTGAGTGAGAGTGAGATAGTGAAACCTTTGTTTTTTGATGGCTCAATGTACACAAACTTTGTTTAATACACAAAGTTATTAAAAATATTGTATTAAATGACCTTCAAGCTGTGTGTATAAGGTGTATAAGAAACAAAAATGAATTGTGTGAATGTACACACACTTTGTTTAATGTACAAAGTTATAAAAAATATTGGCTAAAATTACCTTCAGGCTGTGTGTATAAGGTGTTTATGTAACATAAATGCATTCTGTGCTTAGATTTAGGTCCCATCGCCATGATATCTCATTATGGTAATGGTATGCAATTATTCTAAAATACGGAAAAATCCGATATCCAAAATACCTCTGGTCCCAAGCATTTTGGATAAGGGATACTCAACCTTTATTAGCATGTAGCAGGTTCTTTTATAAACATAAATGAATGCTTTGAAGTTGGATCCTCCAATTGGTTTCACTCACTGCAATAAGCAGGCAAAGGAAGAGTGATTTAAAACACTTCAAAACACACTTTTTAGTTAGCATCTGATCTGTACACAGAAGAATATCCATGATATAGTACTACAGGTTGAGTATCCCATATCCAAATATTCCGAAATACGGAATATTCAGAAATACAGACTTTTTTGAGTGAAAGTGAGATAGTGAAACCTTTGTTTTTTGATGGCTCAATGTACACAAACTTTGTTTAATACACAAAGTTATTAAAAATATTGTATTAAATGACCTTCAGGCTGTGTGTATGAGGTGTATATGAAATATAAATGAATTGTGTGAATGTAGACACACTTTGTTTAATGCACAAAGTTATAAAAAATATTGGCTAAAATTACCTTCAGGCTGTGTGTATAAGGTGTATATGTAACATTAATGCCTTCTGTGCTTAGATTTAGGTCCCATCACCATGATATCTCATTATAGTGTGCAGTTATTCCAAAATACGGAAAAATCACATATCCAAAATACCTCTGGTCCCAAGCATTTTGGATAAGGGATACTCAACCTGTATTAACTTCCTATCAAACTCATGTCAGCAGGCACACATATTAACCAGACTCAAGCACAAAGAGATGGAATGTGGAGTAATCACCCAGCCAGGTGCAGTGTCAGACTGGGGCGGAAAAGGCACACCGGGGGGGGGGGGGGGGAATGTAGTGATAGGGGCCCATGCTTAGGGGTGTGGCCATCTACCGCAGAGGCTTGGCTAACTATTAGAGATTGGATGATTTGGGCCCCTTTATAAATAAATATAGTAAATACTGCTAGTGTATACTTGGGATCAGTATGAAATAGAGATGAGCGGGTTCGGTTCATTGAGGACCTATTTTGCACGGTTCTGAGGCAGCCTCGGCTCTTCCCGCCTTGCTCGGTTAACCCGAACGAGCCCGAACATCATCATCCCGTTGTCGGATTCTCGCGAGATTCGTATTCTATATAAAGAGCCGCGCGTCGCCGCCATTTTCACTCATGCATTGGAGATTTAACGGAGAGGACGTGGCTACGTTCTCTCCCTGAAAAGCTCCATATCTGTGCTCAGTGTGCTGCAAATATCTGTGCTCAGTGTGCTGCAAATATCTGTGCTCAGTGTGCTGCAAATATCTACATTCTCTGCCTGAAAACGCTCCATATCTGTGCTCAGTGTGCTGCAAATATCTACGTTCTCTGCCTGAAAAGCTCCATATCTGTGCTCAGTGTGCTGCAAATATCTGATCAGTGTGCTGCATTGTGGGGACCACCAGTATATAATTATAGTACAGTACAGTAGGCCATTGCTGTATCTTGCAGCTCCGTGTCAGACTCAGTTCTAGACAGTATCCTGATCATCAGTGCTCAATATCTGCTACATTGTTGTGTGACCAGTATATATATATTATATATAGTAGTACAGTGCAACATGGTGACCACCGTAGTCCATTGCTATATCTTGCAGCTCCGTGTTACTGCAAGTATCCATTCCATATCTGTGCTGCATTTTTGTGAGCAGTATATATAGTAGTACAGTGCAGCATTTTGGTGACCAACAGTATATAGTTGTACAGTACAGTAGGCCATTGCTGTATCTTGCAGCTCCGTGTCACTGCAAGTATCCATTCCATATCTGTGCTGCATTTTTGTGAGCAGTATATATAGTAGTACAGTGCAGCATTTTGGTGACCAACAGTATATAGTTGTACAGTACAGTAGGCCATTGCTGTATCTTGCAGCTCTGTGTCACTGCAAGTATCCATTCCATATCTGTGCTGCATTTTTGTGAGCAGTATATAGTAGTACAGTGCAGCATTTTGGTGACCAACAGTATATAGTTGTACAGTACAGTAGGCCATTGCTGTATCTTGCAGCTCTGTGTCACTGCAAGTATCCATTCCATATCTGTGCTGCATTTTTGTGAGCAGTATATATAGTAGTACAGTGCAGCATTTTGGTGACCAACAGTATATAGTTGTACAGTACAGTAGTCCATTGCTGTATCTTGCAGCTCTGTGTCACTGCAAGTATCCATTCCATATCTGTGCTGCATTTTTGTGAGCAGTATATATAGTAGTACAGTGCAGCATTTTGGTGACCAACAGTGTATAGTTGTACAGTACAGTAGTCCATTGCTGTATCTTGCAGCTCTGTGTCACTGCAAGTATCCATTCCATATCTGTGCTGCATTTTTGTGAGCAGTATATATAGTAGTACAGTGCAGCATTTTGGTGACCAACAGTGTATAGTTGTACAGTACAGTAGGCCATTGCTGTATCTTGCAGCTCAGTGTCACTGCAAGTATCCATTCCATATCTGTGCTGCATTTTTGTGAGCAGTATATATAGTAGTTCAGTGCAGCATTTTGGTGACCAACAGTATATAGTTGTACAGTACAGTAGGCCATTGCTGTATATTGCAGCTCTGTGTCACTGCAAGTATCCATTCCATATCTGTGCTGCATTTTTGTGAGCAGTATATAGTAGTACAGTGCAGCATTTTGGTAACCAACAGTATTTAGTTGTACAGTACAGTAGGCAATTGCTGTATCTTGCAGCTCTGTGTCACTGCAAGTATCCATTCCATATCTGTGCTGCATTTTTGTGAGCAGTATATATAGTAGTACAGTGCAGCATTGTGGTGACCAACAGTATATAGTTGTACAGTACAGTAGGCCATTGCTGTATCTTGCAGCTCCGTGTCACTGCAAGTATCCATTCCATATGGGTGCTGCATTTTTGTGACCAGTATATAGTAGTACAGTGCATTATTGTGGTGACCAGTATACTACAGTACAATAGTCCAGTGCTGTTCTCGCTGCTCAGTGTCAGTTCTCCATAGTATCATCAGTGCTCAGTAAAATTAGTGCTCAGTATAATCAGTGCGCTATTAGATGTGCGCCCGTTTTCCGCCATTAGTGCATTGGGATTTAGACAATTGATGAAGTTATTGTGTCCCCGATACAAAATCCCATCTAGATTCCACTTCACTAGGCAGGTGATAGCGAGATTTTACCAATTAATATCAGTGATTTATAATTAATTATTAATTACAGTGATCTTGCCAAATGATTCCAGTGATTTTGTCATTTTCTTCCAGTGATTTGGACCAATAATACCATTGATTAGAACGAATAATTCCTGTGATATTGAGGTGTTTGTGTCGCTTAGCTTAGCCGTCCAGCGACCACAGTGCACCTCTTTTTCTCTTTTCTTTGCATCATGTGCTGTTTGGGGACTATTTTTTTTAAGTGCCACCCTGTCTGACACTGCAGTGTCACTCCGAGATGGGCCAGGTGTTTGTGCCGCCCTCTTGGGTCGCTTAGCTTAGTCATCCAGCGACCTCGGTGCAAATTTTAGGACTAAAAATAGTATTGTAAGGTGTGAGGTGTTCAGAATAGACTGGAAATGAATGGAAATTATGGTTATTGAGGTTAATAATACTATATGATCGAAATGACCCCCAAATTCTATGATTTAAGCTATTTTTGAGGGGTTTTGAAAAAAAAACACCCGAATCCAAAACACACCCGAATCCGACAAAAAAATTTCAGGGAGGTTTTGCCAAAACGCGTCCGTATCCAAAACACGGCCGCGGAACCGAATCCAAAACCAAAACCCAAAACCCAAAAAATTTCCAGTGCACATCTCTAGTATGAAATACCTACAATCAAAATCCGATGGTCAAAATCCCGAAAACAATTGAGCAATGGTCAAAATCCCAACATTTAAAATACCGCCAAGGTAAAAATACCGACATTTAAAATGTCGACAGGTCAAAAAGTCTACACAAGTTTTTCATTGTTTTTTGGTGTGTATGTTGACATAGGTTGACATGGACACTGTATAAGTGTACCGCGTCCCCTCGCATTGCTTGCTGCGCTCGGCACACTATTGTATTCCTCCTCCACGTCCACTGGGATGGTAAAGTATGAACAAGTCAGTTTCAATTAAAAAAAAAATCATGAAAAACTCATGTCGACTTTTTGACCTGTCGACATTTTAAATGTCGGCATTTTGACCTTGTCTGTATTTTAAATCTCAGTATTTTGACCATGTCAGAATTTTGACCGTCGGCCGATGGTTGTCAGGATTTTGATTGTAGGTAAATTGACCGCATCCCGTATGCATGATAATGTACCATATTAATAGCAGCAAAGCACTGTAGCGAATACACCATAGTCCTGTGCAGTATAATGTAATGTATAATTCATAATCTAAAACCTGATCCCTAGAGAAGGAGGTGGGCCCTCAGGCAGTGGAGCCTACTGGGGGTTTCCTCTACACACCTATGGGCCAGTCCAACCCTGGCTGTGTTTTAGGAATATAGCCACAGAAGTTAGTCAGACTGATCACAATGGGCATTTTGCCTCTATTCAACCTCAATTACTATGTATTGCTATGTTACTGAGAGACCACACCACTTTCAATGTGTGTCGATGAAAACATCCTTTTACAAGGAGAGTGGTGCCTATTAACTGATGCTGGATTACATACTGGGAGTAACCACTCCGATTTACATCTATCCACTCTGATACAATGTTAAACATAGAACAAATAAAACAACATAGCAGCAGAGTACTTACATGAAATAGAAGCTGCAAATTGTAAAATTCTGCGCATTATAACTGTTTTAGACAAACTGTGATAAATATCAAGTGAATGCACAGGAGCAATAAAGTGTAATATCATCATGCGTATCACATAATTAAGGATTTAATTTATTTATTTAGTAATGAACAAACTATACATGTTTGTTGAATCACATGATGTGTGTGATGGCACGTCCAAATGTGATAAACATTTTACCAAACAGGCGTGATGACGTTTCATGTCATGTGACAAACATGATGACATGGCACATTTTGTTCTTTTACCTTCACATATCGGAGTTGTTTTAAAACAGTTATTATGTTATAATTTTACGATGGTTTTTATTTTATTCAAGTACTTTCCCAATGTTTTATTTTGTTCGTTATACAGGTTGAGTATCCCTTATACAAAATGCTTGGGACCAGAAGTATTTTGGATATTGGATTTTTCCATATTTTGGAATAATCATACCATAATGAGATATCATGGCGAAGGGACCCAAGTCTAAGCACAGAATGCATTAATGTTTCATATACACCTCATACACAGGTCATTTTAGCCAATATTTTTAATAACTTTGTGCATTAAACAAAGTGTGTGTACATTCACACAATTCATTTATGTTTCATATACACCTTATACACACAGCCTGAAAGTCATTTAATACAATATTTTTAATAACTTTGTGTATTAAACAAAGTTTGTGTACATTGAGCCATCAGAAAACAAAGGTTTTACTATCTCACTCTCACTCAAAACATTCCGTATTTTGGAATATTTGGATATGGCCTACTCAACCTGTATATGTATTACACATTGTAAAGGAACAGAGGAGAGATGTAAATTGTAACGGTTACTTACAGTATTTAAACCAGCATCAGTTTATCTGGCACCACTCTCCTTGAAAAAGATTTGTCAAGATACGTCGCGGGAGTGGTGCATTCTTTCAGTATGACTGACTACCGTGGCTACACTATGGGCCTAATTCAGACCTGATTGCAGCAGCAAATTTGTTAGCTAATAGGCAAAACCATGTGCACTGCAGGGGAGGCAGATATAACATGTGCAGAGAGAGTTAGATTTAGGTGGGGTGTGTTCAAACTGAAATCTAAATTGCAGTGTAAAAATAAAGCAGCCAGTATTTACCCTGCACAGAAACAAAATAATCCACCCAAATCTAACTCTCTCTGCACATGTTATACCTGCCACACCTGCAGTGCACGTGGTTTTGCCCAACTGCTAACAAATTTGCTGCTGCGATCAGATCTGAATTAGGCCCCATGTCCATTATTTCTCATTATTACAATAATCCGTGTGATTGATGCAACAAAGAAGAATTGTTGGTTTTTATTATTGAACATATTTTTGAACATTTCTTCTATGAGGTGCACCAAAATAACTTGCCCCAATCACTGCAGACACACTGGAGTCCCATGCACTACCAATGTCAGACACAGTATTAGAGATTTCTTTCTTCTGCGTATGCGTACATGTCCCACTGTGCAGTGCATAAGCATGCGGATAGTGGCCACATAGAGTCTGAGTTGTGATTGAAGAACTCAGGAGACGGTCAGTCTCCGAAATGTGCTTTACAGTGGCATATCCATAATGGGTGCAATTTTTTAAATGCTTACCACTCTGGAGTCCTGTATCAACAGCAGCAGTGCTATACAAGTCACTGGGAAAATGGCGCTGTGGAAATTTTCCAGGCTTTCACTCATGTGCAGTACTAAAATCACTGGGAAAATGGACGCCCCCTTCTGTATGTTCATCAGTGTATCCCTAACATGCCACTTGTGTGCACCTTATTGTTCCTGCGTCTTCATGCTCACCAGTGCCACTCACCTGCCATCTGTGTACCTTATTGTGCTCCCCCTCTGTCTTCATGCTCTAAAGAGTGCCCCTGACCCGCCACCTGTATGTTACTTATTGTGCCTCCTCTCTATATGTTTGTCAGTGTGTGCCCCTCACCAGCTACCAGCATACCTCCCAACATGACCCTTTCCAGGAGGGACACAATGCTCTGCTTCTGGACTTCCCTCTTAATTTATGATCGCCGACACCTGTTTAGAACAGGTTAATGGATAAGAAAGGTGTTTCACCACAGGTGCCGGCAATCATACATTAAGAGGGAAGCCCAGGAGCAGAGCATGGTGTCGCACCTGGAGAGGGTCATGTGGGGAGGTATGTACCAGGATGTACCTTATTGTGTGCCGCTACATCAAGGTGCATACGGTAGAGGCTCAGAGGTTTTGTGATTGGTAAATTAGACCCTTTAGAAAGCAAAATATCAGCATGCGGATTACAAATAAAGATTTGAATGTGAAACCTATAAAATACCGATGAGTAAAACATAGACAAGACTAAATTGTGCAGCAATTTATATAAAAGATCAACAGCTCTGAAGTGAATTGGATTAAACTAGCTTAAACTAGTTTACAACAAGAGATCATTATTCAAAAGATGATACTTTAGTGATTGGGTTTGTCTTCTACATGTATCTAATGTGCATCATACGCCTTAATCGATCAACAGTCATTACAAAGCAATTAATCCAGCTATGGAGTCGCATCAGAAGACATAGCAAGATTATTCCTTATGCAGAGTTATATAGTATTTAGCTAGCATCGTAATCATTAGTGTCTTAAACATATTGCTCTAGCGCTTTGGAACACTAACAAATACTGTAGCCTACTCACTCAAAGGCCCATTATCATTGCGTACCGTATAACAAATGCTTAAGCTTCAGATGGGATCAGTATGTAATCTCGGTGGCCGGGATACTGAATGTCAGTATACTGACAGTGGGGCAGTGGGGCGAACGCTACGGTATGGTAACTACTTCCACATCAGATAACTTGTCGCCAGAGCTGGCCCTAACCAATATGATAGCCTAGGCAAGATTTTGTCTGGTGCCCCCTTGCACAGACGCTAGTTCCGCCTCTGACCCTGTACCCCTTTCCCAGCACCATCACCCCTCACCCATAGCAGTCCTCATTTTGGTGCTCCTACCCCCCTATATTTTAAATAGGAACAGTGCACATTCGGTGCGCAGCCCATAATGGGGCGTGTTCTTGCTAGGAAGGGGCATGGCCACACAATAATACCCCCAGTTGAAATTACGCCACACACTACTGCAACTTTATTCATATTATATCATGCAATAGTCTCTTATTCACATTACATCACACAGTAGTACCACATTACTGCTCACAGTAGTGCCCCTTATTCACATTACACCACACCATATTGCTCTTTATTCACATTACACCACACCATATTGCTCTTTATTCACATTACACCACACCATATTGCTCTTTATTCACATTACACCACACCATATTGCTCTTTATTCACATTACACCACACCATATTGCTCTTTATTCACATTACACCACACCATATTGCTCTTTATTCACATTACACCACACCATATTGCTCTTTATTCATGTTACACCACACCATATTGCTCTTTATTCACATTACACCACACCATATTGCTCTTTATTCACATTACACCACACCATATTGCTCTTTATTCACATTACACCACACAGTAGTGGCCTTTCTATATGTTACGCCACAAAGTACTGTAGTACACCTTATACACATAATACCGCACATTAGCAATGCATTTCGAAAGCAGATAGATCCACAGTTACACATAGAATATAGGCATGCTGCATATCATTTTAATCAGCAGAAGCTGGTTGTGCCCCCATGACGTTACAAATGCACTAGACATTTGCCTAGTTTGCCTATGCCTAGGACTGGCTCTGCTTGTCACAAAGGTTCAAAGGCTCATTATTGAAGGAAATGTGGCCCTCCAGTGTAGGTATTTTACTTTAGTGACTCTTTTATAGTATTTATATCTATATGTATTTCTAGTTACATTTTGATGATTGGTGTGGAATATGGCTTTAATATTAACATATTAATGGGGATTCATGTATGAGATAAGCATATTGTAGGGAACTGGAAGGACCAGGGCAAGTATACTATGACTCTATGCCTACAGCATGAAACAGGAACACTAAGAAAATGTGGAGCAGAATATGTACTGGAATGTGTTTGATACCACGTAGAGAATGGTATTTAACAAGTGGATCTTTGCGTTCTTGCAGTCTACCAGGTTGCAGCCTAATCTTGACACACCAGCACAGATATAGTGAACTACACTCACCTATTTGAGGTGATATATTTGTCTGTAGGGTTACTTTATCATTTTTCCTTCTTATACATGAGGTTGACATCTCATCTTGAACCCACAATTGGAAACTAAAAATAAATATTGCTCTCTTTGAATGGAAGGGATCTATAGCAGCATTTTATGTGTATTTGCACTCACATACTGTAAGGGGTGATATAATGGCTGCTGAGATCAATCCCAACAGTACAGTAGGTAAAGTGGTTCTCAAAAATAAGAATAAGGAACATATAGTGCTCTTGGGAACCAGTAAATGTGTAAAGTGAACTTTATATCATAGACGTGTGCACGAGTTGTGCAGGGTGTAGCAGCCCCAACCCGAATCTGCACAGAATTCGTCAGACACCAATGCCAGCCGTGTACCTGGGGCATGTAGGCACAGATAGTGCGCTGGTCAGCACTCCAAATGCAACACCACCACATCATCAGCTACCAGGGAAGATGTGAGTGTGTAGAGTTGGAGGCGTGGCTAAGTTGGTATGTGGCTGAGTGGGGCGTGGCTATGTCAAGCACACCATTGAAGAAGACCCAGCACATGCCTATGCCTTAAATTATATATAACTGACATCCACAGTTGCCATTTTTATTTAGAAACAATGTTTATGCTTAAACGAGTACATACAAATGATAAAGCCTACTGATATATCCTATATTAAACACGCTAAAAGGTTAAGAGACTCAGTACGCTATTGGAGTATGTGGTACCGTAAGGGTACGTACTTAGCGTAGCGGACGCTTAGCCGTGGACGAGACGCACGAGCGGCACGTTCGCTCACGGCTTAATGCGTAGAGGCAAGCACGCTATAGGCTGCCGACTAACGTAACGATACGCTATCAGCGTAACGGACGCTCGAGACCACGAGGAGATCACAAGCGGCGCTGACGCTCACAGAGTTAAACCTTTATAACTATACCATAAATAATGTACTTATACTGTAAACCTTTGTGCTGTGTTAGGGTGTAAATGCAACACAGTGTAACCTTGTTAGTTTAAAAGCTGTATGAGCGTATGTGACGCTCTGAGAACACTTAGCAATATAATAAACACTCATATACCGGTCTTAGGGTCTAACACCTTTTAAGGGAGAGAATGAACGTTCAATTGCAAAAGAATACACCTTACAACTTATACACTACCAAACTAACATAAAATACCTAACCGAATTACTAAACGTTAAAATACAATAGTGGCATAATTACATTTAAGGGGAAGGAGAGAGAGAAATGGCTTACAACAAAATAGGAGATAAATATGGTTGCAGAGAACTTACGCACAAGGGGAAACAATCGCATGCGCCTTTCTGGATATCCAGCTCCCGATTATCAGTGATGAGAACCGTTGAGAAGAGTAGAGAGCTGGCCCAGGTCGGCTTGTCTTTATATACACTTACACACAGTACAGTACAATGGTCCCTACATTCTTATTGTTCATTGGACACAGGAATCCGTCTCCGCATTATAACAAAAGGTCATAGGTTGGTTCATACAGGTGTTCTGTGACTATTTCAAACTGCTCAAGTGGGAGGGAAACTCAGGTTTCCCGCCGCATGGGTAATAAACTGCAAATATAGCAAATGTCCATAAACTTCTTATGGCCATAACTATACGCACGAGCGATTAATCCGTTTCTAACCAACACCGGAATATTGCTAATTTAATACTCTTCCGATGGATACTAAACACCACTGTGTCACCCCTGTCTGACCCTTCATATCAAACAAAGAGGGATCTCTCTGTCTCTGAACATACTACATTGACTAAACTTTCAGATTCTATCAAAGGGACCATAATCTACAAAATACATTATATGACTAAAATATGTAACGATCGAGTCGCCCGCTAGACGCACACAAACTCTACCGTAAATGTGCATACCGTGCGCCTGTGAGTGCACGCGACTGCGAGTATACGCACGCACGGGAGGGCTCATGCACGTGCAGCGGGCACACGCATGAGGTGCATTTATGGCAATGTGCAGCGTGATATTTTTCTGACTTTGACAGTCCACCCTTTGGCAGTCACCAAATAACTGCCACTTCCTAAAACAGTTCAAAAAGAGAAAAATATATGTCATGTATAATACATTTCTATGATTGGGTAAGGGAGAAGAGAAGAAGGTGGGAAACCGGTATGACATAGTGAGATAGCAGAAGCATGTATGTATTAGTCCATGTTTGAGGGGTCATGTATCATCGTGCCGAACGTGTTTTAAATCAAGCTTCGAGGTATTGCGAAGTATACATTTGAATTCCTTCTTATCCCGTGGTATGGGTCTGTGGATGGGCTGTCAAACTTTACCGAGCTCTTTTCGTTTTTTTGGTTGCAACAAAATGGGGGAGCACATTTTAGTTGATGATACATGAATGGGGGGATATGTGAGTGCTGATATCTGTGCCTATATTCCCTATCGACTTGGTGTGTCATTACCTGAAGGTTGTAGAGATGAAGATAAGGAGCAATTATGGTAAATGCAGTCATAAACTATGTGAGTTTAATGTACATTGGTTGATTGAAGTCTTGTCTGATGTCTTGTCTTGATGTACATGTTGACTGTAGTCTCTTTGGGCTTTTGCCAAAATGCGAGCAAAAAGCTTTCTCAATGTCCATAGACTTACAAAAGTGTTGGGCTATCGTAAAATTTAAAAATTGCTAGGGATATTGGGGGTCTATGGCATTGTCCATCAATTGTCTGTGTAAAAGGTCGTCAAATTCTTCTTCCAAGCGGATGTCTTTGTACCTTGGAGGAAAACAAAGGAGATACGGGTGAAAGAAACGGACCGTGGAATCACATTTTCATCACAACATTGTCTCAATGGTTGGGTCGTAAATCAAATCAGTCGTTGTTATTACAGTATCTTCACTTCTTAAACTCATCACTCGGGCGCTACGTTTACACTTTGTTAAAACCCGAACGCATCTAAATATCAGACCGACCAATATGATGACACCCAGAATACACAAAAGAAATTTCCCTACATCCATGATAATACCTTGGGCCCATTCTCCTAAACCAGAGAACCAATTTGGTGGGTTCAACCATGACACCCAACCGGTCAGCTCATTACCCACAGCGGCAAGGGTGAGATTGTGTTTCCTTCGGAACTCCCATTTTAATTGCAAAATGTCATCCATCTTTTGGTCTATGACCTCGGCTGGGTCCTCCGTGCTGTTTGTAATATACGTGCAGCACTTTATTCCATACTGAGTCGCTAGGGTAACACAATACCCGCCTGTCACAGCCGTGAGATAATTGAGAATCATCCTATGCTGAACCAGTTCTGTTTTGTAGGCTTGTAACTCTCTCCTAGTATACCTGAATGTGTCATCATACATTTCAGTGATATTGTCTAATAAATTTGCAAGCGCAGATATATATTTATAATTTATCACTCCTCTGGCGGTACGAGTGATATCTAACGTGAGTAGGAATTGAATCCAGGTGGATTCATGGATCAGGTCAGAGGCCGGATGCTCTGTTCTTTCTATCAGGTGCCGTTTAACGATGTGTTCGTAATGAGTGTGAGTATAAGGAGCTTGGGCACTGCGATGAATATCCTTCATTTTAGTGTGGGATAAAGTCAATACCTCAGGCAGTACTTTTCCAATATAACATAACCCTTCTGAGTTTGGGGCAAGCCACTTATACGCCTTCCTCCCGCATATGAAGTATGCATCATCGGGGAGAACATATGGGACGGAGTAGGACATTACCATATTACAAATTTTCCATATTAAATCTCCTAACCCTAATTCTCCCATCTGTTTAGTACACGTATCTGTTTGTACGACATGTGCACAGTATCCTGGTGATACTTCTCCAACTCGCATGATCCTACTTCCTAAGGTGTACCTATACCGAAAGAATTTCCTATGGTCGGCTATCAGGCGTATAAGTTCTGTGTCTATGGGCAATCTGTCGGCTCTATGTGAGAATGTCATGGTTTGATTAATCCATGACACTTCCCAATTTCCCGGCTTTCGGGGATTGGAAATGTTAAAACACACTAAGGACCTATCCACATGATATTGGTGGAGCTTCAAACTAGGAGGACTAGAGATATTAAACCTCTTGTCCACCGGCCTCCCACCACTTAACTCCAGTACCTCCCCTATCGTTAAAGGAAATGGTACTAGTCCTGACTTGCTGTGACCTTGAGGTACTTGAGAGCATACCCAACAGTCTGTTTGGTTTAACACCTTACCCACTAATGAGTGATAGTCACCCAATGGATGCCGGTCCATGTTAATGTTAAAACTGGACTGACATTTCTTGATGCACCCATCCTCAACTAAGTTATCACAATGCCTACAGATGCAGTTTTCTTCAGCTAACAATCCTTCACAATTCCTTCTATTGTCAATGCTACCAGATCGTTTTCTGATACTCGCCTTTACTCTGTGATTATGTTGTTCTTGGAAATCTACGCCTCCATCTCTGTCATCAGAACCCATTCCAGAACCTCTCTCGACCTCCATGGTACTCTCGCCGGAACAGACTGCTCTGGTCAACATCATGGTCAACAGGAAAATCCGGATCACAGTCTCTTGGGGCAAGTTCATCTTATAGGAGGAAATGGAGAAATTTGTAATGGGGGTACAGAAAAACAGTTTGAGGGGGAGAGAAACTTGTTACGATAATTAGTTCTCTAGTCTTGTTGTTCTTCTTGTTCTGCTGTCATCTCAAAGATGCTGTCTCTCAGTCTTCTAAACGAACACTCCGGTGATACAATATTCCTTCTAGCTCAATGCTCTTTCTGTAAGGAGAATAAATCTTGCATTACCATTTATCCAATCTGTAACGTTATGAGACCATGAGAAAGAAGAGAGAGAGAGAGAGAGAGAAAAAAAAAAACAACAAGAGAGAGAGAATCGTTCATATATATATATGCGTCACATAAATCAACAATAAACAACAACAGGAAAAAAAAAATTAAACATTTTTTTTTTTCAGGAGAGAAAAAAAACATTTTCAGATCTTCCCTTCACCATCAGGCTGTCACATCTACATGTCCAATGGTATCTCTGCATAGTCTCTCCCACCAGTATTTCCATACTCCACCCTTTGTATCTGGCCAGGATACGTCGATGCTGGTAGGTCATACTGGGGTTTGGTAGACTTCTGAAAAGGTCAGGAAGTCAGGTGATGTTGGAGCTGTTGTGGTGAACGTCAGAGATGGGGAAAAAGAAACATTTCACAGATACATTTCAATTTTTACCCGGTCATTCCTGTGTCTTCAAGGAATGACCTCCCAATTTATTAACAATAACCTCTGGCTTACCATCAGTCCTAATGATCACCTTTCCTGACTACATGTTACAGGTGCGGCCCAAAACTCCTTCCTATGTGATCCCTGATTACAATTTGGTGTGTCATAACTCTGTTCGTGTTTCTGTCTAGGGGGTCTGATTTTATGTGGGTTGTTACAGTTGTTGGCATAATGCCCTTCTCTTTTACAAATATAACAAACCCTTGGCTTCCTCCATGTGCCAGCGGCCTGGGGTTTTGGTTGATTTGATGCCTCCTCCACTGCTTGGATGCTCATCACCATCAACCGCTCTCCCTGTGCTTCCCTGGTTCTTTGACTATTATGGTCATGTCGTTGTCTAGGGGGTGTATATACCTTTTGTATATTTCTTGATCTACAATCTCTTGCAAAGTGTCCCTCTTTATGACAATTGTAACAGACTACCACATTTGAATTTCTCGCAGGGGTTTGGGGCTTATGCTGGAGTGGCCTTTTGGTTAGAGCCTGTATACTTACGGCCATCAGCTTATTACTCTGTGACTCCCTGTGTCTGGTGATGTTCCGATCATGATCAATAGCGGCCTCTCTTAATGTAGCCACCGAGATATTTCTCCAGTTTGGGTTGGTGGTCTGTACCCTTGTTCTCAACACCTCCTTTAAACCATTCATTAATAACTTAACCGCTACTTCTTTATGCTGTGCATTTGTTTTGATGTCTGTGATCCCAGTGTCTCTAGCCATTAGTTGCAGTGCTCGATTGAAGTAGTCAGAAGTACTTTCCCTTTCTCCTTGTCTTATGGAGAGGATTTTGTTCCACTTGGCAATGGCTGGGAAATATACTCCTAACTGCTGGTTGATCTGCTTAATACATTCCTGATTGTGTTCCTCCGTACGAGGTACCTCTGTGTTTAATTTACAATCAGCAATAAATTTTGCAGGGTCAACACTGGAGGGCAAACATGCCCTCAGCACTGTCCGCCAATCTTTGTTGGTGGGTTCTGTGGAGTTTCCTAGTTCTTTAATAAATCTCTGACATGCAACTAGATCTTTCCTAGGATCAGGGAATTCAGACATAATTGCTCTCAATTCTATCCGGGACCAGGGACGGCGCATTGCACTGTCCCTGGCGGGAATGATTCCCTGAGCGTCAGTCTTCCCATTGGGGACTGTGATCACCCTGACATGACTAAATTCAATTACATCATCTTGCGTTGGTTCTACAATATGAGGTACATTTGTTTGTGCGTGATATATAACACCATACGTACCTGTGGACACGACCTCACCTGACCCTCCGTTAGGGGGTTTGATTACTGCCTTTACCGAATTGGTCGCGTCCACCTGGATGTCTTGTGTGATGGCTGCTGGAAAAGGTGCCGACATCGTGCTGGGCCCACTTTCTTGCTGGTGATCCTGAGGGAAGTTTAACATGGGGTGCAACTTGCATGGGTTAATAGTTGTACATTTAACAGTATTACGATTATTCTTGTTACATTTATTACAATTGTTACTTTCAGTCTTAATACAGTTACTAAGTGCATTTTTTATCGTACACCATCGTGCCATTCTCTGCAGCCATAATCCTCTCCATTGCCATGTCTCTCTTCCCAAGATGAGAGTCAGATATGTAAGTTAAATTTCTTTGCATTTCACTTTCCTGTTGCCACAATTTTAAATAGTCATAATGTCTAATACGCCTTTTTGAAGATTTAATCAGGCAAACTCTTCTCCTTACATTCTGTAACACTTCTGGGTTAAAACTACCTACCCGGGGAAACTTTTCCCCGTCATGCACAGTCATCCTTTCCCATTCATTGCACAACATTTCTGTGTGATGTCCATATTTCTCACACATGATATACCTTGCCGACCCGATTGGTCGGTTTACAAAATCAACCTGAACCTCGGTTGATCGCCCCTTACCTGAACAACTGGCCCCCATCTTTGCAGGTGCTGCTTTCACTACCTCTGACTTCAAATCAGGGTCTTCGGCAACCCTTACAAAAACCAAGATGCTCGGGGTAAGGCTGCGGTGGGGGTTTTGCTTCGAAGTCCGCCCAATTAACTCCCGCCCACGCTGGCCAGTACTGCAATCACTGACTCAGAGCTGCTGTACCCAACCTAGGGCCCCTATGAACCTTTATTTACTGGGGCGTGTTGGACCTTCCAGTCCCCAGCAAGTATCGGTTGTTGGAATGTCCCTGAGTGATCAGGCTACTTCCCTTAAAATAAAAAAAATTACACAAATCACGTTAACAATGTGCAAGTAGCGTTCTTCTGAATTCAAGACACGCTAATGCACACAATCACATGCGGTACAATCGTATCTGCACACAAGCAACTAATCTTATGTGCGGAACGATCAGTGGAATCGAAAATTTCGGCTGCGAATTCCTTCAGCAATGAGCTTTATTGGCCTATATGGGTCTCGCACCAACCCCCTGGGTTGTGCTCTCTACTTCTAGTCTGCTGTACCTGAACCTCCTGGTCCTTGACCTCCTGGTCTGTTATGTACAGCAGACTCTACTGCTCATTAATATGTCGAGACTAACAAGGGACGCCTCCCAAGCCACCCCGCGCTATCACTCTCGCTGGTGTACCTCTTTCTTCTGGCCTATGGTTCCCACTTCCGTAATAAAAGAGAAATCTTATATATACACACTCTTACATTCGAACACTCTTATTTCTGTACAGAATTCCTTTCATTCAGTAATAGTCTAACCCAGAAGAATTGCAACAGAGAAAGTTTTTTTTTTCTTTTAACTTTTTGGATTTGAGATAGATTTGTGTTATTTTCGCGTTACTTCCTTATCGCCTACTAAAAACAATACTATCGTGCGGTTTGTATTATGTGGGCGTATCCGTACGCTCCATTGCGTAATACACGCTCCGTGCGTCGACCCTTGCGTTGCGTACGCCCTGCCCTTGTAAGGACACGTGTACGCAGACCAAGTACGTCCACAGTAACACACTACACGTTTATCAATGTAAATGATCTTTAACAGTAATCATTCACTGAACACCACCCAAATCTCCCTTGTATTTCTAGGCGAGACTGTGTGCGTGCCTTTTACAATTATTCCCTTAAATATTACTTTTTATCTTTTAACTATTAATAGCGACAAATCTCTCAGCACATTATCACTAGTATGTGGCAATCAGGAGAATGAGATACGGACAAATAATGCTAAACACGAAATACAGGTGTGTGTGTGCTTATGCGTACATACGCAAAACAGAAACTAAATACTTTTAAAAGACAATAACGTACTGTTCCTACCTTCCGGTTCCGGATTCCTTCAGCACTCCTTACTAAGCGAAGCAGACGCTTATCTGGTCAGCACTACGAGGAATATTACCTCCCGCCCTTTGCTGACCGATAATGTCTGCTGAGATTACCTAGTGCAGATATGTGAAGAGCGGGCTAGTCCCCAATTGATAAAGCCTACTGATATATCCTATATTAAACACGCTAAAAGGTTAAGAGACTCAGTACGCTATTGGAGTATGTGGTACCGTAAGGGTACGTACTTAGCATAGCGGACGCTTAGCCGTGGACGAGACGCACGAGCGGCACGTTCGCTCACGGCTTAATGCGTAGAGGCAAGCACGCTATAGGCTGCCGACTAACGTAACGATACGCTATCAGCGTAACGGACGCTCGAGACCACGAGGAGATCACAAGCGGCGCTGACGCTCACAGAGTTAAACCTTTATAACTCTACCATAAATAATGTACTTATACTGTAAACCTTTGTGCTGTGTTAGGGTGTAAATGCAACACAGTGTAACCTTGTTAGTTTAAAAGCTGTATGAGCGTATGTGACGCTCTGAGAACACTTAGCAATATAATAAACACTCAAATACCGGTCTAAGGGTCTAACACCTTTTAAGGGAGAGAATGAACGTTCAATTGCAAAAGAATACACCTTACAACTTATACACTACCAAACTAACATAAAATACCTAACCGAATTACTACACGTTAAAATTACAATAGCGGCACAATTACATTTAAGGGGAAGGAGAGAGAAAAATGGCTTACAACAAAATAGGAGATAAATATGGTTGCAGAGAACTTACGCACAAGGGGAAACAATCGCATGCGCCTTTCTGGATATCCAGCTCCCGATTGTCAGTGATGAGAACCGTTGAGAAGAGTAGAGAGCTGGCCCAGGTCGGCTTGTCTTTATATACACTTACACACAGTACAGTACAATGGTCCCTACATTCTTATTGTTCATTGGACACAGGAATCCGTCTCCGCATTATAACAAAAGGTCATAGGTTGGTTCATACAGGTGGGCTGTGACTATTTCAAACTGCTCAAGTGGGAGGGAAACTCAGGTTTCCCTCCGCATGGGTAATAAACTGCAAATATAGCAAATGTCCATAAACTTCTTATGGCCATAACTATACGCACGAGCGATTAATCCGTTTCTAACCAACACCGGAATATTGCTAATTTAATACTCTTCCGATGGATACTAAACACCACTGTGTCACCCCTGTCTGACCCTTCGTATCAAACAAAGAGGGATCTCTCTGTCTCTGAACATACTACATTGACTAAACTTTCAGATTCTATCAAAGGGACCATAATCTACAAAATACATTATATGACTAAAATATGTAACGATTGAGTCGCCCGCTAGACGCACACAAACTCTACTGTAAATGCGCATACCGTGCGCCTGCGAGTGCACGCGACTGCGAGTATACGCACGCACGGGAGGGCTCATGCACGTGCAGCGGGCACACGCATGAGGTGCATATATGGCAATGTGCAGCGTGATATTTTTCTGACTTTGACACAAATCAGATCCGTGGTGCAGGATTTCCGTAACATTAATATGTAATTAAAATAAATAATCTCAATGGCAAATTTCTAAGCAGCCTTTAATTAGTCTAGCCTGAAACGCTCCCCTGGTCCTGGTATGGCTGATTAGAAACCATATCCAAAAAGTATAATAGTCGCCACTAAACTCTGCTGTCACAGAGCGCTATCCCCAGCGGTAACATCATTAATCACTTACCAGTCAAACATATTTTGTAAAACTAATCCACGGAAAAAAAATAATTATTTTTGTACGCAAGAACTGATCGAGTAGTGAGAGAGTGATCTACGCTCTATGCAATAACCCCCGCACGCCATTTTCTCATTCTAGATGCATAAGGGGTCATACAAAATATACAATCTATAAATATTAGCTCTGAGGCCCTTATAGGCCTTTTCCACTTAAATCCCAGGTCTGACCCAGGCAATTGAGCACAGCAGGCTGGATCCGAGTATTCCCTCTACTGCCACTTGGAGATTGCTAGGGTGGCCAATCCCGGGCCATTTTTTCAATCCCGGGAATCGAGATTGAAAAATTATCAATCCGGGGATTCCTTGGATACACGGGATTGGCTTCTTTTCAATGTGCCCCACCCCTCCTGCCCTGCCCAGCCCAGATAACTCACCCTAATGTGGACAAGAAGGAGTATGGGCCACTTGCTGTGAGGTGTGAGGCAGTGCAGGGCGGGCAGCTGGCTGCACAGCATGACCTCTGACCTTCACGTCATGCTGCGCAGTGTGCACAGCCAGGGCAAGGGGAGCTGAGCAGGGGGTGCCAGGCAGGGTCTGAGCCTCCTATGGACATTCAATGCTGCCCGTCATAGAAAAAACTAAGGTGTTGGCCAATCCCAAAATCCCCAGAATTAGAAGCTTCAATCCCAGGATTGAATCCTGGACAATTTTAGGCCGGGTTCCCGCCGATCCCGGGATTGGCCACCCTAGAGACGACATCATCTCCAAGCACAAGTGAGCCAACTTTCCATAGGCTTTTAACGAGACCCAGGTCACCTGTTTACACTGCAGCCTTACCCTTATTTTTCAAGGACCCTTTTCCACTGAGCCACAACTCAAGTAGTCCCAGCAATATTCTGAGCCAGAGGTTCTCAAATGCTGTCCTCAAGCCACCCAAATGGTCAGTGTGTTAAGTTTATCCATGCTTGGTCACAGGTGACTAAATTAGCACCTTAGTTAATTTGGTTTAACCATCTGTGCTGAACCATGGTATATACCTAAAATCTGGTCCATTGGGGTGCCTTGAGGCCCGCATTTGAGAACCTCTGGTCTGAGCAGTGGAAAAGGGGAATAACCGTCTTGACATTATAAATAGTATGATTTGAGATATTAAGGTGGAGATTCAAAAGCAGGTAGGAATACTGGCACGTTTAAGGCTTAAATTTAAAAGGGCAATGCTTTTAATAGTAAAAACCCTAAGGGCCAGATTCAATTAGCTACACTAATTACCGTGCAAGGTACAGGGCTTGCAACCTCAGCCTGGAGCTATTCAATTACAAGCCTTGTCCATCACACAGTAAATCTGCAGCTAACCAGCATTAACTCATAGATTCCGAGATAAGTGCCCATAAGTTTACATCACCCGCGATAAGGGCAGAATTCTCTCCTTACCGTGGATTTCCACGATAAATGCAGCCTGCAGGCCTATCATGGGCTGCAGCAGCCTACAATTGAATAACCCTGGCCACTGTATAAGCCCATGGCAATTAGTGGGGCTCATTGAATCTGCCCTAAATGTCCGAGAAGTCAGAGGTTTGAAACAAGATTTGTTTAATTAAATGGCAGTACACAGACAAAATTACCAAAAAAAGTATTACAAACTCATAATGTACAATGTATGCAACATCTATACAATTGCAAAAGTAAATAATAATAATAATAATAATAATAATAATAATAATAATGTATTCTCCTATTTTGCATTTCTTTTCTTGGAATATGATTTTATTACACACATTTACATAAGAACAAAGTTGTAAATTGCAGCAAAATATACCATAAATTTTAATTTTATTTTATTTTTCAATTTCAAATATTGTATGTAAAGATTTTGTTTCCCCCTAACCAGAGTACTTTCATCTGTATTCACAGAGTTCATAACCATGGTGTCTGAATCCTAAGTCACTGAAGCTCTGTTGTTATTTGTGCACAGCGTTCACCTTCCTTAAAAGCCAAATTATGTATTGCTCCTGTTTTATACTCCACCTCTGGTCCATGCTTCCGGGAACAAATCATAACAAAATGCAATAAAGGGCAAAAACACCTCAGAAACTGGAATCTCTTGTCTTTTTTTTTTTTTTGCCACTAATTGGTTTCTATTGTAATTGGGTTGTAAAAACACAGTAAATGCAGCCATTTTGTGCTCTGAACCAATATTTAATGCAGCCTATGAATTCACTAGAAAGAAACCAGTGACATCACTGAGGAACTGGACAAGGGGGGTCATTCCGAGTTGTTCGCTCGGTATTTTTTTCTCGCAACGGAGCGATTAGTCGCTAATGCGCATGCGCAATGCCCGCAGTGCGACTGCGCCAAGTAAATTTGCTATGCAGTTAGGTATTTTACTCACGGCATTACAAGGTTTTTTCTTCGTTCTGGTGATCGTAATGTGATTGACAGGAAGTGGGTGTTTCTGGGCGGAAACAGGCCGTTTTATGGGTGTGTGCGAAAAAACGCTACCGTTTCTGGGAAAAACGCGGGAGTGGCTGGAGAAATGGAGGAGTGTCTGGCCGAACGCTGGGTGTGTTTGTGACGTCAAACCTGGAACGAAACTGACTGAACTCATCGCAGATGCCGAGTAAGTCTGGAGCTACTCAGAAACTGCTAAGAAGTGTCTATTCGCAATTCTGCTAATCTTTCGTTCGCAATTTTGATAAGCTTTGATTCACTCCCAGTAGGCGGCGGCTTAGCGTGTGCAAAGCTGCTAAAAGCAGCTTGCGAGCGAACAACTCGGAATGACCCCCAAGGTGTATAAACAAAAGCTACATTTTCAGTTCTTCAAATCACTGACTGTGTCTGCATGATAATGAGGCATATGTATCATGGCTTGGCGAGAGATAAAGTACCAACCAAACCAGGGACGGTTTAACAGAGGAGGGGGCCTGTGTGCAGAATCTGCGTAGGCCCCATTCCTCCCTACAGTGTAGTAGACTGGCAATGTCTGGAAACATGGTGCACACCATTTTCTGGTGACTAATCCCTGCTGCACATGTGCAGCAGCCATTTTGACTGTGATTTCTGCTGCAGTGTCAACGTGACGTGGGTCTCCGAAAAGGTAAGTAATTAAACATGGGTGCAGTGTGTGCGGTGTTGGCCCCCCCAGACCTAGGGGCCCGTGTGCACCACACACCCTGCACCCAATATACTGTAGATATGCCAATGAACCAATCAGCTCTTAACTATCATTTTTACAATACAGCCTGTAACATGGCACTTAGAACCTGATTGGTTGGTACTTTATCTTTCTCCATTTAATCTCTCTCCAAGCTTTCATGCATATGCCCCGATCTCTTTTAAGGTGGGCAGAACTCTATTTGGGGATCTCAAACTCTGCCACTACAAGTCCAGGTTTTAAGGAAATCCATGCTTGAGTGACTTAATTAATACCTCAGACAATTTGATTTAACCATCTACATACCTCCCAACATTTTCAATGAAAGAAGCGGGACTCCCTCGTGCGCGCAAAAGGGGGGCATAGCCTATGCGAAAGGGGGCATGACCTCGCGGCAGTGCCACAATTGTGAGCCACACAACCATTTACCGTCACTAAAGGGGGCAGTGTCGGACTGGGGCACGTAGGGCCCACCGGGGGAATGCAGTGGTAGGGGCCCATGTTAGGTGTGTGGCCAGTCTGCACCTCATTGGTTTGACTAACCATTAGAGAGTGCAACGTCTGGGCCCCTGCATAAATATATACAGTAAATTCAGCTGCTGCATGAATGATAATGTACCAGATTAATACCAGATTAATAACAGCAATGCACTGTAGAAAATACACCATAGTCCAGTATAAGTAACATAGATATGTATAATGTATAATTCAAATGTACAGTCTGGAACCTGATCCTTAGAGCAGGAGGTGGGTCCCCAGGCAGAGGGACCCACCTGTGGTTTCCCCTGTACCCCTGTGGGCCAGTCCAAGCCTGAAAGGGGGCATGCCTAATGCTCTGTGAGCTGCTGGCATGCCCCCTCTACCTCTGACTTCACTGAATAGACTATTGCAGGGCAGCGATGACAGGAGCCTCCCAACTGCCCACCGCGGGACACTGCGGCCTACGGGTGGGAGAGCGGGACAGTCAGAAAAAACGGAACTGTCCCGCAAAAATTGGGACAGTTGGGAGGTACGCATCTATACTCAAGCTTGGATATCCTTAAACCCGGACAGTAATAGCGGAGTTTGGGAAGCTACGGTACATATGGAAAGAAAACAGAATTTTATGATGACTGAAATATGCCATCCGTGTTAGTGCACTCATTCACAGGGATCACAAACTCCAGAATAAACTTATAACCACTCCAGAGGGCTCCCTCTGTGGTGACACTGAGACTGAGATGGACTATTTAATTCAAGAGACTCATTATAAAGGAAAGCTCTGTGACTTCTCCAACTTTTATTTTTGAATAAATGATGTTGCATTCACATACAATTCATTCAGTTATTTTTCACACCCAAACATCTGCTACATATACACTAGGAACACTTTACGCACACTTCCACATTCCCCTTCCCCCACTCACCCTTAGTGCTGTGCCTAATTGAAAATCTGTTTTAGCTCTGTTTCCCTTCATATCATGCAGGAGATTGAAAAAGGAATGGGTGCAGATGCACCATGCTATCATTTCTATAAATTAGAATTAGAGATGAGCGGGTTCTGTTCTCAGAGAACTGAACTTCCCCGAACATCACAGTCCGGGCTCGAGACTTCTTGCCAGACTCGGATCCCAGAACAAGGCAAAATGTCATCATTCTGCTGTCGGATTCTCATGGGTTTTGAATTCCATTATATAGAGCCATGTGTCACCGCCATTTTTACTCTAGACTTGGAGAGTGAGGGAGACAGACCTCTGTCTCTCTGTGAGCGGTGGTGTTGGGTGAGGTCAGTGTGTGCTCTCTAGGGGTGCTGTCCTATCACAGTGGTGTCCTGTGCTGTTATGGGTGCTTCAGCTGTACATGGGTGTTGCTGTCCTGTTACTGTGCTGTGCAGGGGCACTGTTCTGTATGCTGTAAAAATATGTGGGGGTAATATGGAAATAGAGGGGTGCTGGTTCTGTCCTATATGCTGTAAAAAATGCCATGGTTTTGTAAAGGTACACAGGCCCTTGTATCATATAAAATTACAGTGGTGCTGTGAAAACAAAAATGTACACTGGCCCTGTCTTGTATGCTGTAAAAATACAGGGGTGCTGTGAAAATACAGGGGTGCTGGCCCTGTCCTGTATGCTGTAAAAATACAGGGTTGCTGTTAAAATTAATGTACACTGGCCCTGTCCTGTATGCTGTAAAAATACAGGGTTGCTGTAGTTAAAATAAATGTACACTGGCCCTGCCCTGTATACTGTAAAAATACAGTGGTGCTGTAGTTAAAATAAATGTAACCTGGCCCTGTCCTGTATGCTGTAAAAATACAGGGGTGAAGTGATAATACAGCGGTGCTGCTGTTAAAATAAATGTACACTGGCCCTGTGTCCTGCATGCTGTAAAAATACAGGAATGCAGTTGTTAAAATAAATGTAAACTGGCCCTGTCCTGTATGCTGTAAAAATACAGGGGTGCTGTTGTTAAAACAAAGGTACACTGGTCCTGTTTTGTATGCTTTAGAAATACAGGGGTGCTATGAGAATACAGGGGTGCTGGCCCTGTCCTGTATGCTTTAAAAATACAGGGGTGCTGTAGTTTAAATAAAAGTACACCGGCCCTGTGTGGTATGCTATAACATTACAGGCTGCTGTGAAAATAAAGGGGCGCTGCTCTGTGTGCTGTAATAATAAAGGGGTGCTGGTCTGTGAAATGGAGAACAAAAATTTGGAGTAAAAAAAAGTGGAAGATCAGGAACCACTTTCAGTTCCTAGTACTAGTGCTGAAACTGCTGCTGCCACCAATCAGGACATTAACGATGCAATTCCATCAACGTCATCTGCTAAGGCCAATGGCTAATGTCATAGAGGGCATGTAAAATCCAAGAAGCAAAAACTAATAACCAGGAAAAAAAATTATCTGATGAGAAACAGAAAATTGGCAATATGCCATTCACGACACGAAGTGGCAAGGAAGGCTAAGGCCTTGGCCTATGTTCATGACTGGTGGTTCAGCTTCTCATGAGGTTGGAAGCCCTCCTCCCTCTCGAAAAAAAAATTAAACTTGTTAAAGCACAGGAAAAAAACAACTGTGCGTTCAGAGATATCACAAATCCCCAAAGAGAGTTCAAGTGAGTCCGCACTTGCGAAGTCTAGGCCTAACATTCCCAAGACTGTATGGGAAGAGCAGGTTACTACCACCATTTGCATGCCCTCTGCAAGTTCTGGGAGGAGCACCGCCAGTCCAGTTGCTGATATTGAGATTGAGGATGTCACTGTAGAAGTAAACCAGGATGAGGAGGATATGGGTGTAGCTGGCGCTGAGGAGTAAGTTGACGATGAGGATTCTGATGGTGATGTGGTTTATTTGAATAAGGCACCAGTGGAGACAGTTGTTGTCCATGGAATGAAAAAAGCCCATTGTGATGCCTGGGCAAAATACCAAAAAAGCCACCTCTTTAGTGTGGAATTATTTCTCCACAAATCCGGAAAACAGGTGTCAAGCCATGTGTTGCATTTGTCAATCCATAATAAGTAGGGATAAGGGCGTTACCTCCTAGGAACATTCTCCCTTATGCGTCACCTGCAGCGCATTCAACAGAAGTCATTGTCATGTTCATAAACTTTGGGTAAGAGCGTAAGCAGTCCACTGACACCTAAATCCCTTCTATTGGATCCAAGCTCCTGCAATCCACGCCACCAAAAACGTCATTTTTTTCCTCAGTCAGGAATGTAAGTAGTCCTGCAGGCCATGTCACTGGCATGACTGACGAGTCCTCAATTATCCGGGATTCTTCCAGAGGATCCTTGAGTGGTATTCCTACTGCTGCTGCCACTGCTGTTGCTGCTGGGAGTCGATCATCATCCCAGAGAGAAAGTCAGAAGACCACTTGTACTACTTCACCTAAGCAATTGGCTGTCCAAATATGACAACAGTCACACTGTTGCAAAGCGGATTACTGAGGCCATAACAACTATGCTGGTGTTAGATGTGCGTTCAGTATCTGCAATTAGTGCAGTGGGATTTAGACAGTTGATGGACGTACTGTGTCCCCGGTACCAAATCCCATCTTGATTCCACTTCACTAAGCAAGCGATTCCCGGACTGTACAGGGACATTATGACAAGTGTCCTCAGTGTCCTGAAAAATGCAGTTGTACCCACTGTCCACTTTACCACGGACAAGTGGAGCAAGGCAAACTAAGGACTACATGACTGTGACAGTCCACTGGGCACCAGCAGCAGCATCTCACAAATGCCAACTCGTTCCTAGGCAGGCTATGCTGTGTATCACTGGTTTTCATAAGAGGCACACCGCTGACAACATCTTACGGAAACTGAGGTACATCATTGCACAATAGCTTACCCCACTTAGACTCTCCTGGGGATTTGTGAAATCAGACAACGTCACCAATATTGTGCATACATTACATCTTGGCAAATTACAGCACATCCCATGTTTTGCACATACAATTAATTTGGTGATGCACAGTTTTTAAAAAAAAAATGACAGGGGCGTGCAAGAGATGCTGTCGGTTGCCCGAAAAATTGCGGGCCACTTTCAACATTTAGCGTTTGCGTGCTGAAGACTGGAGCACCAGCAAACACTCTTGAACCTGCCCTGCCATCACCTGAAGCAAGAGGTGGTAACGAGGTGGAATTCAACACTCTATATGCTTCAGAGGATGGAGGAGCAGCAAAAGGCCATTCAAGCCTATACATCCACCTATGATATAGGCAAATGAGGGAGAAAGCACCTATCTCAAGCACAGTGGAGAATGAGTTCCATGTTGTGCAATGTTCTCCAATCCTTTGAACTTTCCACACGTAAAGTCAGTTTAGAAACTGCCAGCTTGAGTCAGATCATTCCCCTCATCAGGATTTTGCAGAAGTAGCTGGAGAAATTGAAGGAGGAGCTAAGATGGAGCGATTCCGCTAAGTATGTGGGACTTGTGGATGGAGCCCTTCATTCACTATGCTAGGATTCAAAGGTGGTAAATCTGTTGAAATCAGAGCACTATATTTTGGCCACCATGCCTGATCCTAGGTTTATAGCTTACGTTTTATCTCTTTCTGGTGGACACAAGTCTGCAGAGGAGCAAAGACCTGCTGGTGAGAAAATTGTCAACTCAAGTGGAATGTGACCGTCAACAGCTCCTCATTCATTTTCTCCCACAACTGGGGCTGCAAGGAAAATAATAAAATTTCCTAGCCCACCCACTGGCGGTGATACAGGGCAGTCAGGAGCAAGTGTTGACATCTGATCTGGACTGAAGGAGCTGCCAACAATTACTGACATGTCTACTGTCACTGCTTATGATGCTGTCACTGTTATGATTCCTGTACTCCAGACCGGAGGAGATCTTATGGCAGGGATCTGAGTACAGGAAAATAAGCTGGTTGTGGGAGCTGGATAGCCTAGTAACCCCTGGCGCCCTAACTCCGTTGTCTCGCCCGTGTTATCAGAAATCCCCTGCGAGACTATGGTTGCTTGAGCCCATGGCAGCCGCGTTCGAAGGGCGGATTATGTCTGCCCAACCCCGATGCCCCCGCAGGTCTTAATGGGAGACAAGGGGAAGTCCGAGACAGGGTGATAACAAGGGGCCCTCTGACTAAGCAACCAGGCCAGGGGTTACAAGCTAACTAACTAAATCAAAAGGTATGTGCGGACTAGCCGCCAGGAAAAAGGACAACCAAGGATCCACTGATCCGACACTCCTATCCGGCTCCGCCGGACACCAGAGTGGATCTGTGGAAGCGGAATCCTCCGCAAAGCTCCAGAACACAATTAAACAAAATAATAAACAGAAGCGGACAAGCCGCAACACACGGCTGCGCCGCGACTCACGAACACCACCAGATGTTAAAGGTGCTCGGTCAGACTCCAGGAACAGATGGTAACTTCCGAGTACAGGATCTCTGAGGACAGGAACAACCGAAAAGACCGGGACTAGGAACTCTCTGCAGCAGACACCGGCAAACAGGAAGCTCAGGAACTAGCAGGAACCAAGCTCAGAACTCAAGCAGACTGAAAACCCAGAAATATCACCAGCGTCTGTGAACTGCAATCAGCCAGCATATAACAGAGAGGCCTAATTAATAATCCAGAGCAGCTGGCCTATTGCATGATTCCAGCTGACAAGATGCAATTAGCAGCCAGGTGAGGCTGAACACATGGAACAAGCTGCAATTACACAGACTAACCAGCGGCAGCAGACAAGAGCATACTAAAACAGAGCAACAGGAAATCCTGGCATGCAAGACAACTTAATAAACATAAAATAGAAATGAACCACTACCTGTGGTTCATAACAGTATCCCCTCCTTAAGGGTGAGCTCCGAGCACCCCATGATACCCACGGGGAACATAAACAGAAGTATAACATAAAATACAGAACCAAAATGCAAAACAGGAATGAGCCACAGCCGTGGCTCATAACAGTCACCATTGAAAGAATGGTGGAGGATTATATCGGTGACAGCATCCAAGTAGGCATGTCAGACTGTATACAGGTAGGGAAAAGAGGCAATTTGGAGGCCCTTGCACAAACTGGCTTTATTTTTTCTAAGTTGCCCCCCCCCCCCCCCCCCCCTCCAGTGTGTACTCCGAAAAAGTGTTTAGTGCAGCCTGTAACATTGTCAGCGGTCGGCATAGGAGGCTACTTCCAGAAAATGTGGAGAAGATGATCTTCATCAAAATGAATTATAAATTCCTCTAGGAATACCTTTACCAGCAATTGCCTCCAGAAACCTGTGATGGTGGAATCCAGTGGGGACAAATTAATACTCTGTGAGGATGAGGATGTAAACACTGAAAGGTATGAGGAATCCGAGGATGAGGATGACATTTTGCCTCTGTAGAGCCAGTTTGTGCAAGGAGAGAATAATTGCTTCTTTTTTGTGAGGGCCCAAACAAATCAATCATTTCAGCCACAGCCTTGTGGCAGACCCTGTCGCTGAAATGATTGGTTTGTTAAAGTGTGCATATCCTGTATATACAACATAAAGGTAGGTGGGAGGGCCCAAGGAGAATTCCATCTTGCACCTCTTTTTTTTTTCTTTGCATTATGTCCTCTTTGGGACCTAGTTTTTAAAACTGCCATCCTGTCTGCCACTGTAGTGCCATTCCTAGATGGGCCACGTGTTTGTGCCGCACACTTGTGTCGCTTAGCTTAGTCATCCAGCGACCTTGGTGCAACCTTTTGGCCTTAAAACAATATTGTGAGGTGTTCAGAATATACTGAAAATGAGTGGAAATGAATGTAATTGAGGTTAATGTGATTTTAGCTGTTTTTATGTTTTTGTCAAAATCCAGATCCAAAACCAAATCCCGAAAGGGTGGTTTTGGCAAAACCAATCCAGATCCAAAACACACGGTGATCCAGATCCTAAACCAAAACCCGAAAAGTGTCCACCGCACATCTCTAATCACAATATGTATGTGCTACATTTTGGGTGTTGCATTGCAAGATATGTGTGTGTTTAATTACAGGGAGTTTGTTCTGACTTATAGGGTATGTGTGTGTTGTAGAGATGTGCACCGGACCATTTTTGACAGATTTGGTTCTAATTCGTCAGCCATCTTTGGCTTTGCCAAAGACCGTAACTGGCTTTAGATTTGTTTGTTTTTTTTTAAATTTACATAAAAAGCTAAAATCACTTAATTTGGGAATTTTTTTTTGTCCCTAGACTGATTATTATTAACCTCAATAACATTAGTTTCCAGTCATTTCCACTCAATTTTGACCACCTTATTGCTCACACTGTTATTTTCATCCACTTTAGGCCAAAGTCTGCAGGGAGCTAGCTGGTTTACTAAGCAACAAAGCAGCTGCATAAACACACAGCAGTTTATAGTATATATATGAAAAACTAACACACAGCAGTGGGAGAAATTAACAAGATGCAATTGTCCTTGGGCAACTTCCCACCCACCCTAATTGTGGTTTTAAGAAAGGACATGCACACTTTAACAAACCAAGCACTCCAGTGCGGACTGCAGCTTTTGTGGCTGAAGTGCTTGGTTTCTTTGGGCCCCACAAAACAAACTACCAATCGGCTTAAGGCAACAGCTCTACAGTGTCTACATGTCATCATCATTGCCATTCTCATTCTCACCCTCATCAGTGTGTACATTCTCCTCACACAATATTAGTTCATCCCAGCTGGAATCCACCTTTACAGAAGTCTCTGTACTTTGACATAATTGCCAAGAAAGGTTGTCCTCATGGAATTTCCAGTTCATTTTGATGAACATCATCTTTTCCACATTTTCAGGAAGTAGCCTCCTACATCGATCACTGACAAGGTTACCGGCTGTGCAGAAAACTCTCTCAGAGTACACACTGGAGGGTGGGCAGCTCAAGTGATGCAAGGCCAGTTTGTACAAGGGCCTCCAAATTGCCTTTTTTTTTCTTCCAGTGCTCGAAGGAACTCTTTGTCATGCCTGTTTTTATGGTTTCATGAAAATAACCCTCCACCTTAATTTGGATGATGACCATATCAAATGGAGTTACTGTAGAGGTGTCAAAAATGCTGGGCAATTCATTTAGACTCGACCAGATGTCAAAATATTGTGTTGACTTTTTTTTCTCCTGGCTGCTGGCGAAGAAACTGAAGGAGACATTGTAGTGCCATGTGTCACTTGAGCTGCCAACTTGCTCACCAGGAGCTCTTTGCATCTCTTAAGATCTGGGTCAGTTGGAAAATAAGAAACAGCATATGACTTAAACCTAGGATCACGTATGGTTGCCAAAATGTAGTAATCTGATTTCAAGATATTGGCAAACCTTGGATCCTGGTGAAGCGAAAGTCCGGCATAGTTTGCGGATTTGCTTTGTTTTATCTCCTCCTTCAATTTCTCTAGCTGATTTTCCAAAAGCCTAATTAGTGGAATCACCTGGCTCAAGCTGGCAGTGTCAGCACTCACCTCCCAGGTGGCTACTGCAAAGGGTTTGAGCATGTTGCACGAGACAAAATGTACTCTCCACTGTGCTAGGCTAAGGTACATCCCCCTTCTCTCCCAAATTCATGGCTTGTTGTGTAGCTATAGATGGCTTTTTGCTGTTCCTCCATCCACTGAAGCATACTCTATAAAGGGTGGAGTTCCACCTTGTTACCACCTCTTGCTTCAGTTGATGATTGGGCAAATTAAACTGTGCTGCGATTTCCTGCATGCTTTTGCTGAATGCCGAAAATGTCCAAAAATCTTTTGGGACACAGACAGCATCTCCTGCACGCCCCTGATTTTTTTTTAAAACCTTGTACCACCAAGTTATTCGTGTAGGCAAAACAGAGGATGAGTTGGAATTTAACCAGCTGTAATGCTTTCATGATATTTGTGGCATTATCAGAAACCACAAATCCTGAGGAGAGTTCAAGTGGGTTAATGTATGTTGCCCTCAGTTTTTCTAAGAGGTTATCAGCGGTATGCCTGTTGGTGAAGCCGGTGATACACAGAGTAGCCTGCCTCTTAATGAGGTGGCTTTTGATAAGATAATGATTCTGCTGCTGATGATGAAGGTGATTCACCCACCCAGTGGGCTGTTACAGTCATATAATCTTTAGTTTGCCCACTACCACTAGTACACATATCTGTGGTTAAGTGGACAGTGGGTACAAATGGCATTTTGTAGATTTTTTTTCTTTTTTACGTCCTGGTACAGCCGGGGAATGGCTTGTCGGCTAAAACAGAACTGAGATGGAACTCAGGACCTCAATTAACTGTGTAAAACCCACTGCATTAATGGCGGATATTGGATGCAGAACTAATACTAGCTTAGCAGTCATGGCGTCAGTGATCAGTTGTGCAACTGGGTGAGAACTGTCATACTTGCTCCCACTTGCAATGGATTATTTAACAGACAATTGTTTTGTGGAACAATTACTAGCAGTTTTCTTCGTCCACTTCTTAGATGAAGATCCACTCCCCGCAGCAGCAGCAGCAGGCCTAGCTCTCAAGGATTCTTCTGGGGAATCCTGGAAAGAAGAGGAGTAACCTAGCATTGACAAATTGGTTGCAGGACTATCTCTGATCATTAATGAGGATTTTGAGGATGAAGGTGGTGGAGATTGCAGGTGCTAGGATCTAGTAGAGAGATGGAAGCTAGCTGATGCTGGACTGCTTGCTGTTATATTTTTAGCACCAGTTGTGGATGTTATAAAATGCTTTTCATGAGCTCGCTGCAGATAATGTAATAGGATAGAGGTAGCTAAATGCTTAACATCCCTACCTCTACTAACTGTTGTTCCACAAAGGCTACAGATGGCTTGACAGAAATGGTCAGGATCTGGGTAAAAATAATTCCACACAAAAAAGGTGGATTTGTTAATCCTGTGCCCGGGCATGACAATGGCCTTCTTAACACGGCCAAGAGATGCTTCCACTGGTGCCTGACTAACACAAACAACATCTTCATCCTCAACGTCCTCATAAGTGCCAGCGTCAGCTACACAAATCTCTCCTCATCCTCTTGCAATTCCACGATGGTATCCTAAATTTGTATGACATCAGCAAATTGAATAATGCTGCTCATCCCCACATATACAGAGGAAGCAGAAATGGTGGAAGGCGGCTTCTCTGTGAGTACAGTATCAGAAAGGAAAAAATAGGTGAAGCGTCTCCACTCTTCCACAGCCGCCGCGGTTATACTAACCCGTGGACACAGCTACAAAGCCCTCCATCCCCTGCAATTGACATCAGGACCCCGGTGAGTGGGGACCAGGCAGGAGGAACCAAAAGGAGGACACACGGGTTTCACGCAACACGGGAGTGCTCCTGAGATTACTAATGGGTGAAGTATAAACCACACCATTACAACAGCTAGCACCCACTTCTTAAGTGGCACGTGTTCATATTAACTCTTGTGATCATCATACTAATCAGTATTCAGCCGGTCTGGAGATATACTGTGTTCTTATGTGCACATAAAATTTAACTCATCAGCTGAAAGAGAATTATCCTGTAACTCCCATTAATCATCAGTGCATGCAATTAAGGTTCCTTTGTGATCTATTTTCTGCACGACTAACAGTTAATGCTTGGGACTAAAACTAATCATATTTTGTTCACACATGTGCATGGACTTTGAGTATATCAGCTGAAGGAGTTTTATGCATATTCGGTCTACTTTAGATGGGTGCATGCATTAAGCCATCTTCAAAAGGAGCCATTTACTAACCAAAGCATCAGTCTGTGTGGAGCGAATTCTAATATATGTGGTATTAACCCTATGAATGTTTGTTGGTCTTATGGTAATTACCTTTGTTTTATTGTGTGTTTTTTTTTAAAGATTTTAAATTTCATTAGAAATAAATTACCAATTTGTATCAAAACAGCAGTCGGTTACTATACATTTGTGCGCCTTCACCTATTTTTTTCTTGTCTGCATTAGTATACTGGGTGGATTTCCAGGTCCACTTTGGGAAGGCAGCCGATTACAGACTGTCCTCTCTTCTTTATAGAGATTAGTACATATCAATCTAGCGCCAGACACATTGGTTTTTGTTGTCTCTTTTTTGCAGTATCAGAAAGGTCAGACTGACACATAGCACTTGAGAACACACTTAGGGGGTCATTCTGACCTGATCGCTGCTCTGCGTTTATGCACAGCAGCATTCGGGTCTGCACTGCGCATGTGCCGGCGCTGCAGTGCGCCAAACGCATGGCAGGCAGCCGACGGCTGTTTTAGGCTAGCGATCACCTCTGCCTGAGGCAGAGACAGTCACTGGGTGGGAGGGGGTGTGCCGGCAGCATTTGGCCGATGTTTAGGGGGCGCAGTCCGAGCAATGCAGGCATGCCCAGACCATTGGGGGGGAGGGCCACGGCGGCTGCATGACGTCACACACAGCTGCTGCGACCTGAGCAGCAACGAGTAACTCCTGCCAGCGTGCAGGAGCGGCGCTGGCTGGGAGTTACTCCTACAGTACAAAAGCATTGCTGCTGTGCGATGTTTTTGTACTTCTGCGACTGGGTAGGGCCTGGTGCGGACTAGCCCTATGCTGGGCATCCCCCCGCATGTCAGTGTGCCTGATCAAGTCTGAATCACCCCCTTTGACACTCCTCAGGTATTTGTGAAATTTCTGTTTCCGATTGCACAGTGTGTTGTACTTAGGGGGTCATTCCAAGTTGATCGCTCGCTAGCAGTTTTTAGCAGCCGTGCAAACGCTATGCCGCCGCCCACTGGTGAGTGTATTTTAGCTTAGCAGAAGTGCGAACGCATGTGCAGCCGAGCTCTGCAAAAAAAGTTTGTGCAGTTTCAGACTAGCTCAAAACCTACTCAGCGCTTGCGATCACTTCAGTCTATTCGTGTCCGGATTTGACATCATGCACCTGCCCAGCGAACGCCCAGCCATGCCTGCATTTTTTCAGACACGACTGCATTTTTGCAAACACTCCCTGAAAACGGTCAGTTGACACCCAGTAACGCCCCCTTCTTGTCAATCTTCTTGCGGCCGTCAGTGCGACTGAAAACTTTGCTACAACCTGTGCACAACCACAACGGGCTTTGTACCCGTACGACACGTGTGCGCATTGTGGCCCATACGCATGTGCAGAAATGCCGATTTTTAGCCTGATTGCTGCGCTGGGAACAATGGCAGGTAGCGATCAACTCGGAATGACCCCCTTAGTGCCTTAGTGCTTTTCAGTTTTCTTACACCTCTTCTGGACTCCGAGTCTGAGGTTTCATGAGAGGCAGAAGAAGATGCTTTATTGACGTGCCAAACCACCACTTAGAAATATAGGCCAAGGCCTGAGCCTCTCCTTGCCACTGCATGTGATGAATGGCATGTTGGCAATGTTATGTTTTTCTGGCCCACATGTTCCCTTTATAAGAGGTTTTTTTTTCTTTTCTTTACCACTGTATATTGGGTTTTTGGTTTTAGATGCCCTGACTTAGATCCGCTATGTCCTTGAGCACCGAGTTTAGTAGACGCTAGACTATCATCATCCTCATGACAGGTGGCAGCACGTTGGTGTTCTCTAAATTGATTGTTATCCTATCTAACTGTCAGAGTTAGCGCTTATTACTTAATATTATTTAGTAAAGTTAACTGGCAGAGTTAGTGCTTAGTGGCAGCGTGCACCATCTACATTGTCCATGGAGAAAAGGCACCGAGTCCCAAACGCGGCTCCCTTTAAAGGCTCGAAGTCTTGTGAGAATCCAATGCCGGGATGATGACGTTCGGCCTCAAGCTGGGATCCGAGCTAAGCGGGAACACCAGAGCCCGAGGCTCGGATATACTTGGATCCCGGTGTTCGGAGCAGCTCGGATTTTCTGGAATCTGAACCACTCATCCCTAGTGTATTGTAGTACCGGACATATGTGTGTTGCATTAGAATAAATGCATGTTGCATTACAAAGCATGTGTGCTGCATTACACGGCCTGTGCTGCATTACAGGGCATGTGCTGCATTACAGGGCATGTGTGCTGCATTACAGATAGAGATAAGGTCGACAGGAATAAATGGTCGACACACATGGTTAACACAGCTTTTTGGGGGTTTAATTTTTTTCAACTTTTTCATGCTTTACCTGTTATGATTCCAGCACTCTGGTCAGAGGAGATCTTATGGCAAGGACCGGAGCACTGGAACGGAATGCTGGGGAAGGGAGCAGGACAGGAAAATAGCCCCTGGCGCCCTAACTCTGTTGTCTCACCCGTGTTGTCAGAAATCCCCTGCGAGACTATGGTTTCTTGAGCCCTTGGCAGCCGCGTTTGAAGGGCGGATTATGTCTGCCCAACTTCGATGCCCCCCGGTCTTAATGAGAGACAAAGGGAAACCCGAGACAGGGTGATAACAAGAGGCCCTCTAACTAAACAACCAGGCCAGGGGCTAAGCAAACTCAAAACTATAATATGTGCGGAGAAACCGCCAAGGAAAAGGACAACCAAAATATCCACTTGTCCAATTCTCCTACCCGGCACTGCCGAGTACCAGAGAGGACTTGTGGAAGCGGAACCCTCCGCAAATGCTCCAAACACAAAATATAAAAGGTAAAGCGGCTGAGCCGCAACACACGGCAGAGCAGCAACTCACGAACACCACTGGATATAAAACGGTCATCAGTCAGGACTCCAGGGACGAGATGGTAACTCCCGAGTACAGGACTTCTGAGGACTGGAATGACCGGATACAGCAGGACTGGAAACAGACTCTCGGCAAACAAAGGCAGCATGCAGGAAGCTATTACCGGCGTCTGTGAGAAGCCCTGGGAGTGTACTTAACAGGGAGTCCTCCAATCAGCTGTTTAGAGGCTGATTGGACTAAATGCCGTGCAGCTGCCTTGCTGCACGGCCAGAGAACAGGTGAACGCATTAAATCCTAAAACCCAGCAACAGGGAACGCGGTCCGCCAGTGGCGTCCCCGTTGCTAGGGTCCGTGCGGCTTCAGCGCGCCCGGCGTCTAGCGTTGCTAGAGAGCCGGCAGCTGTACGTGCACGGCGTCCCTAGTTGCTAGGCGCCGGGTCGCGTGGACAAGCGGACTCCGGCGCCTAACAGTACCCCCCCCTTGAGGAGGGGTCAAGGTACCCCTAAAGCCAGGTTTCCGAGGAAATTCCCGAAAAAATGCCCTCTTGAGCCTCGGGGCATGAAGATCCTTATCCAGGACCCAAGACCTTTCCTCCGGACCATAGCCTCTCCAGTGAACCAGAAAATAAAGCCGGCCCCGGGACAATTTGGAATCGAGAACCTTCTCCACCAAGAACTCCTGTTGTCCCTGTACATCCACCGGAGATCTACCCTGAGAGATCCTCCGAGGAAATCTACTGGAAGAAACGTTTTGTTTCAACAGGGAACAATGAAACGTATTTCCAATCCTGAGAGATCTTGGTAAATGTAACCGAAAGGCAACTGGGTTAACTCTTTTAATAATAAGAAATGGCCCAATAAATTTGGGTCCCAATCTAGCCGAGGATTGTCGAAGCCTGATGTTACGAGTCGACAACCATACCCTATCTCCCACCTTAAAAGTGCAAGGACGTCGGAGCCTGTCAGAGAATTTCTTCTCTCGAAAGGCCGCTTTTCTGAGAGCAAGGTGCACTTTTTTCCAAATGGCTCTGAGATGGGAGGTTAAGGTTAGCGAGGAGACAGAGGAATGATGAAAAAAAGAATTAGCTCTGGGGTGAAAACCAAAAACTGAAAAGAATGGAGACTCTTTAGTGGAGGAATGACAAGAATTATTGTAAACAAACTCCGCCAACGGAAGAAATTCGGACCAATCATTCTGGAGTTTGGCAGAATACAAGCGCAAATACTGTTTCAATGATTGGTTAACTCGCTCGGTTTGCCCGTTGGATTGTGGGTGGTAACCGGATGTTAACGACAATTTCATCTTTAATGAGGCACAAAAACATTTCCAGAATTGTGCGATGAATTGTGGACCCCGATCAGAAACAATATCAGTAGGCAACCCATGAAGTCTGAAAACATGGCGGAGAAACAAAACTGCCAATAATGAATGAACCTTTAGGCGCTACCACTTTCTAGAGATCATATAATGTCCTTGAATGTTGATCTTTAAATATTGGTTCCAAATAAAGTCACTTGATTCACATGTATTATTCCTTCTTCTAGAGGTTCGATCCTCTTCAAGTTGATTTTCTTGTATAGCGATGTAGTTCATAAAAAGAAAAAATGGCGTATATAGTGTAGTAATTTAGGTTCAAGGTTGGATTTATTAAATGTACAAGAAAGTATAAAATAATTTTTTCAGTTAAAAGAGTTTTTCAATTAAAATAATCACTCCACTCTTTAATAAAATTGGAACCGTACCGTGTCAGGCTCCCAGCAGTTTTATGAACTACATCGCTATACAAGAAAATCAACTTGAAGGATCGAACCTCTAGAAGAAGGAATAATACATGTGAATCAAGTGACTTTATTTGGAACCAATATTTAAAGATCAACATTCAAGGACATTATATGATCTCTAGAAAGTGGTAGCGCCTAAAGGTTCATTCATTATTTGTTGTTGTACATTAGTCCTTTTTGGTGATTGGGAGTCACCTGAATATACCTTGGGCTGCTTTACTCCCACTAAGCGCTATTTTCTATTCCTCTCACATATATTCTAAACAAAACTGCCAACCCTTGGGCAGAAGGCAATCGGGGGAGAGCAATAAAATGAGCCATCTTGCTAAAACGGTCCACTACCACCCATATGACTCGGAATCCGGCTGAAAGGGGAAGGTCAACCACAAAATCCATGGAAATATGGGACCATGGCCTGAGAGGAACATTTAAGGGCATAAGTTGCCCGATAGGCAAGAAACGGGGAACCTTATGCTGTGCACAAACCTGACATGAATAAACAAACTCCTTAACGTCTTTAGAAAGACCAGGCCACCATACTGAGCGAGAGACTAACTCCAAAGTCTTAGAGATTCCCGGATGCCCGGAAACTTTGTTATCATGGAATTCAGTTAAAACAGTAGCTCTCAAAAACTCAGGGACGTAAAGACGACCAGAAGGAGTATTTCCAGGAGCTTGGTGTTGAAGCTGTTTTAACTGGGTAAATAAATCTTGTGTGAGGCCTGCCCAGATGACCGAAGATGGAAGTATGGGAGTAACAGGACTGTTATTGTGAACCGGAAGAAAGCTGCGTGACAGGGCATCAGCCTTAGTATTCTTGGAACCAGGCCTGAAAGTGATTATAAATTTGAAACGAGTAAAAAATAAAGCCCAACGTGCCTGCCGGGCATTAAGCCGTTTAGCCGATTCTATGTATTGCAGGTTTTTATGGTCAGTCAATACTGAAATAGTATGTTTTGCTCCCTCCAGCCAATGCCTCCACTCCTCGAAAGCCCACTTTACCGCCAGTAGCTCCCGATTACCAACGTCATAGTTGGATTCAGCGGAGGAGAATTTCCTGGACATAAAGGCACAAGGATGTAACTCCAGAGACTCCGGATCCTTTTGAGAAAGGATAGCCCCCACTCCAACCTCCGAGGCATCAACCTCCACAACAAAGGGCAATTCCGGATTGGGATGTCTGAGGACTGGAGCCGAGACAAAGGCTTGTTTCAAGGCCCGGAAGGACAACTCAGCTTCACGCGACCAGTTGGTAGGATCCGCTCCTTTCTTTGTCAGAGCTACAATGGGAGCAACCAGGTCAGAAAAAGAATGAATGAACCTCCTATAATAATTCGCAAACCCTAAAAAGCGCTGAATTGCTTTTAAATTGGTGGGTTGCGCCCAACTAAGGATGGCCTGGAGCTTCTTTGGTTCCATGGAAAATCCCTGAGGGGAAATAATGTACCCTAAAAAAGATACTTCCGTGACATGAAACTCACACTTCTCCAGCTTGGCATATAAATGATTCTCACGTAACTTTTGAAGAACCAGACGCACCTGGGTAACATGTTGTTTCATTGATTCAGAATAAATCAGGATGTCGTCTAAGTAAACGACCACGAATTTCCCTCGGAAGTCACGGAGCACATCATTAATGAGGTCTTGAAAAACTGCTGGAGCATTAGACAAGCCGAACGGCATCACCAGGTACTCGTAGTGACCCGACTGAGTACTGAAGGCTGTTTTCCACTCATCTCCAGATTTAATTCGGATGAGGTTGTACGCTCCTCTAAGGTCAATTTTAGAAAAAATCACAGCAGAACGTAACTGATCAAAGAGTACAGAAATCAACGGCAAAGGATAGGTGTTTTTAACTGAGATCTTATTCAGGGCTCTAAAATCAATGCAAGGTCTAAGCGAGCCATCCTTTTTCTCCACAAAGAAGAAGCCTGCACTTAAAAGAGATTTTGATGGTCTAATAAATCCTTTTTCAAGGCTCTCCTTTACATAATCATTCATAGCCGCAGTTTCTGGCCCGGATAATGCATATAATCTTCCCTTTGGCAATGCGGCACCAGGAATTAACTCCATAGCACAATCATAAGGCCGATGGGGAGGCAGAATGTCCGCATTGCCTTTGGAGAAAACATCAGCAAACTCCTGGTATTCCACTGGAATGGGTTCTGGAATGATAGCTGCTACTCTGACTGGAAACGTGATACATTCCTTATCACAAAAAGTACCCCATTGTGAAATCTCCCCCGACCGCCAATCAATGGTGGGATTATGAAAGGCCAGCCAAGGGTGACCCAGAACAACTGGAACTGCTGGGCAATGTGTAAGAAAGAACTCGATTTTCTTGGAATGTAGAGCTCCTACTGTAAGTAGTACAGGGGGTGTACGGAGAGAAATAATCCCATTAGACAGCGGACTCCCATCTAAGCCATGCATGGTGACACACCTACCCAAAGGTAACTGAGGAATGCCTAAGGCCTTAGCCCAAGTTAAATCCATAAAGTTTCCTGCAGCTCCACTGTCAACAAAAGCCGACACCGAAGAACTGAGGCTGCCAAAGGAAACTTTAACTGGGACTAAAAGGGAGTTATTCGAGGAGATAAGCTGCAGACCTAGGTGAACCCCCTCACAATTCACCTGGTCAAAGCGTTTCCCGACTTGTTCGGACAATTACGAGCAAAAATGTCCCTTACCCCCACAGTACAGACAAAGACCAGAATTTTGCCTTCTGGCTCTTTCTTCAGGAGACAGCCGGGAGAGACCCATCTGCATGGGCTCCTCTACGTCTTCAGGAATGGAATATACACACGGAGTTGACCTTACAGGTGCTCCTTTTTCAGCCCTCTGCTCTCTGAGACGACGATCAATCTTAATAGAAAGCTCCATGAGTTTATCGAGAGTCTCAGGAGCGGGGTACTGAAGGAGACTGTCTTTTATAGACTCTGATAAGCCGAGGCGAAACTGACTGCGCAGGGCTGGGTCATTCCAGCCACAGTCGTTCGACCAACGGCGAAACTCCGTACAATAAACCTCCGCAGGATTTCTACCCTGTCTGAGAGCGCGCAACTGACTTTCAGCGGACGCCTCTCTATCAGGGTCATCATACAAGAGCCCTAAAGACTCAAAAAAAGCGTCAACTGACAACAATGCCGGATCCTCTGCTCTTAAACCAAATGCCCAGGTCTGAGGATCCCCCTGGAGCAAAGAAATAATAATCCCGACCCGCTGAGATTCAGTACCCGAGGAAATCGGTCTTAAACGAAAATAAAGTTTACAGGATTCTTTAAAATTAAAAAACTCTTTTCTATCACCAGAAAAACGGTCAGGCAAATGCATCTTTGGTTCTGGGACTACCCTTGGGGAAGCTCGCAAAAGATCTTCCTGCGACTTCACCCGAAGAGAAAGATCCTGAACCATCTGAGTAAGTTCTTGAATCTGGCTGACTAAGAGCTGACCAGGATTTGGCCCTAAACCTGTTGGATTCATGAGGCCGATAAACTCTCACAAAACTGAATGAGAAAAAATTAAACCCCGTTTAATTTTAAGTTTTGGTTTGGCCGGTAATAATGTTATGATTCCAGCACTCTGGTCAGAGGAGATCTTATGGCAAGGACCGGAGCACTGGAACGGAATGCTGGGGAAGGGAGCAGGACAGGAAAATAGCCCCTGGCGCCCTAACTCTGTTGTCTCACCCGTGTTGTCAGAAATCCCCTGCAAGACTATGGTTTCTTGAGCCCTTGGCAGCCGCGTTTGAAGGGCGGATTATGTCTGCCCAACTTCGATGCCCCCCGGTCTTAATGAGAGACAAAGGGAAACCCGAGACAGGGTGATAACAAGAGGCCCTCTAACTAAACAACCAGGCCAGGGGCTAAGCAAACTCAAAACTATAATATGTGCGGAGAAACCGCCAAGGAAAAGGACAACCAAAATATCCACTTGTCCAATTCTCCTACCCGGCACCGCCGAGTACAAGAGAGGACTTGTGGAAGCGGAACCCTCCGCAAATGCTCCAAACACAAAATATAAAAGGTAAAGCTTGTTGGATTTTAGGAAGGCTGATTTTGTAGGGATGGGAAAATGTGTAAGCGATTCTTTGGCAGAGTGGAGGAACTTGGAAACAGTGCAGGAGAGGTGGGAAACATTCAAATGTGCAATATTGAAGGCAACAGACCTTTGTATCAAAACTGTTAGGAAAAACACAAGGAAAAGGAAGCCAGTGTGGTTTGCAAAAGAAGTAGCAAATATTGTGAGAGCAAAAAAGATGGCTTTTAGGAAATATAAGCAGACACAAAATAATGAAGACAAAAAGATATATCTTGTTAGACAGAAGGAGACAAAGAAGGTAATCAGATGTGCAAAGGCACAAGCTGAGGAGAAAATGGCCCAGTCAGTGGGTAAAGGAGGCAAAACTTTTTTTAGGTATATAAGCGAAAAGAGAAAAACAAAAGGCGGAATTATAAAACTAAAGACGGACACTGGGAGTCTTGTTGAAGGAGACAATTTAATAGCAGATCATCTTAATGATTATTTTTACATTTACAGAGGAGAAGGTCCTAACAGAACTCTCAAAGCTGAAAGTGGACAAATCTATGGGGCCAGATGGGATACATCCAAGGATATTAAAAGAACTTAAAGAGGTGCTGGTAGCACCATTGACAGAATTATTCAACCAGTCATTAGCTACAGGAGAAATTCCAGGGGACTGGAAAAGAGCAAACGTAGTCCCACTGCACAAAAGTGGAAGCAAGGAAGAGGCAAACAACTACAGACCAGTGAGTCTTACATCAGTAGTAGGGAAATTGATGGAAACACTCTTAAAAGAAAGAGTTGTAGATTATCTCAAATCCGGCAATTTACTGGATCCCAAACAGCATGGATTCACTGGGGGGAGATCATGTCAAACAAATCTTATTGACTTTTTTGATTGTGTGACTAAAGTGATGGATAAAGGTGGAGCCATGGATATAGCTTATCTAGACTTTAGTAAGGCTTTTGACACAGTTCCACATCGCAGACTGCTAAATAAACTTGAAAGTTTGGGATTGGATATTAGGATTATTGAATGGATAAGATTGTTATGCACACCAGTGCCTGCAGGAAAGTACTGGTGTCAGAACTGTTATGCACTCCAGTGTCTGCAGGAATGTACTGGTGTTTGAACTGTTATGCAAAACAAATGGACTCACAGACAAACTGGGGAATATGACATAACGTACACAGAAGGTAATAGGGTAACAAAATACACACAAAGTGAACAGAGAAGCCCAGAGGCTAAGGAACTGGGCATCTCCTTTGTATTAGAACTGCACAGATGGAAAAAGCAAGATGTTGTGTTTTAATACATAGAGAACCCGAAATGCTGTTGCTAAGGGCAACAGCAAAACCCTAAAGGGTTACCAACGGGTGTGGCAGTAAACTCCTTGGTCAGAGATGGAATGATAGACACAAGGAGAGTCTCCACAATCCTATTTCTCACTTGCAGTGCACAGGTTTTAGCTTACAGCCACTAAACTGACCCCTGACACCTAGCACAGTGAGACAGGATTAGACAGGCAAGTCTTAGAATACAGCCGCAAACTTGCTAAGTTCACAGAGTGGTAACAGAACCCCAGCAAGCTAAACGACTGACTCCAGTCTTACTGCTAGGTCTGGATTGGCAGAGTGTAATACCAAATCCCCAGGCCTATTTGCAGTAAGCAACAAACAAATACAAAGCTACACAGTACTGGCTAACTTTCATGAACTGACTAACCAACAAAGGGGTATATTTACTAAGCTCCCGATTTTGACCGAGATGCCGTTTTTTCATCAAAGTGTCATCTCGGTCAATCTCGGTCATTTACTAAACACTAATCACGGCAGTGATGAGGGCATTCGTAATTTTTTGCTAGTTCAGGTAAAAAATTACGAATGAATACACCATCGGTCAAATTACGCCTGTTTAGATACGAATCTCGGTCATTTACTAAGCAAAAAAACACAAAACACTGCCGTGAAAAATTACAATTCGCAAAAAAGTCCTAAAAAAAACCAGACCTGCTTTTTTTATTCGTGATTTGAGATGCATGCAGGGATCCATGAGATCCGTGCATGTATATCAATGGGAAGGGGTGGGAAAGTGTTTTTTGTTGTGAAAAAAAATTGCGTGGGGTCCCCCCTCCTAAGCATAACCAGCCTCGGGCTCTTTGAGCCGATCCTGGTTGCAGAAATATGGGGAAAAAAATGACAGGGGTTCCCCCATATTTAAGCAACCAGCATCGGGCTCTGCGCCTGGTCCTGGTCCCAAAAATACGGGGGACAAAAAGAGTAGGGGTCCCCCGTATTTTTAAAACCAGCACCGGGCTCCACTAGCTGGACAGATAGTGCCACAGCCGGGGGTCACTTTTATACTGCGCCCTGCGGCCGTGGCATCAAAAATCCAACTAGTCACCCCTGGCCGGGGTACCCTGGGGGAGTGGGGACCCCTTCAATCAAGGGGTCCCCCCCCCCCCAGCCACCCAAGGGCCAGGGGTGAAGCCCGAGGCTGTCCCCCCCCATCCAATGGGCTGCGGATGGGGAGGCTGATAGCCATTTGTGATAATGAAAAGATATTGTTTTTAGTAGCAGTACTACAAGTCCCAGCAAGCCTCCCCCGCATGCTGGTACTTGGAGAACCACAAGTACCAGCATGCGGCGGAAAAACTGGCCCGCTGGTACCTGTAGTACTATTACTAAAAAAATACCCAAAAAAACACAAGACACACACACCGTGAAAGTATAATTTTATTACATACACACATACATACATACTTACCTTAAGTTCCCACGCAGGTCGGTCCTCTTGTCCAGTAGAATCCAAGGGGTACCTGTTGAAAAAATTATACTCACGAGATCCAGTGGTCCAGGCTCCTCGGCAAATCCAGGGTTAATCCACGTACTTGAATAAAATAAAAAAACGCTGTCACGACCACGAACTGAAAGGTGACCCATGTTTGCACATGGGTCACCTTCCCACGAATGCCAGAAACCCACTTTGCCTTCTGGCTAAGTGGGTTTCTTCAGCCAATCAGGGAGTGCCACGTTGTAGCACTCTCCTGATCAGCTGTGTGCTGCTGTCCTCACTGACAGGCAGCACGCGGCAGTGTTACAATGTAGCGCCTATGCGCTACATTGTAACCAATGATGGGAACTTTCTGCTCAGCGGTGACGTCACTTTAGGTCAACCGCAGGGCAGAAAGTTCCCATCATTGGTTACAATGTAGCGCATAGGCGCTACATTGTAACACTGCCGCGTGCTGCCTGTCAGTGAAGACAGGAGCACACAGCTGATCAGGAGAGTGCTACAACGTGGCACTCCCTGATTGGCTGAAGAAACCCACTTAGCCAGAAGGCAAAGTGGGTTTCTGGCATTCGTGGGAAGGTGACCCATGTGCAAACATGGGTCACCTTTCAGTTCGTGGTCGTGACAGCGTTTTTTTATTTTATTCAAGTACGTGGATTAACCCTGGATTTGCCGAGGAGCCTGGACCACTGGATCTCGTGAGTATAATTTTTTCAACAGGTACCCCTTGGATTCTACTGGACAAGAGGACCGACCTGCGTGGGAACTTAAGGTAAGTATGTATGTATGTGTGTATGTAATAAAATTATACTTTCACGGTGTGTGTGTGTCTTGTGTTTTTTTGGGTATTTTTTTAGTAATAGTACTACAGGTACCAGCGGGCCAGTTTTTCCGCCGCATGCTGGTACTTGTGGTTCTCCAAGTACCAGCATGCGGGGGAGGCTTGCTGGGACTTGTAGTACTGCTACTAAAAACAATATCTTTTATTTTACAACAAAGGCTATCAGCCCTCCCATCCGCAGCCCATTGGATGGGGGGGGACAGCCTCGGGCTTCACCCCTGGCCCTTGGGTGGCTGGGGGGGGGGGACCCCTTGATTGAGGGGGTCCCCACTCCCCCAGGGTACCCCGGCCAGGGGTGACTAGTTGGATTTTTGATGCCACGGCCGCAGGGCACTATATAAAAGTGACCCCCGGCTGTGGCATTATCTGTCCAGCTAGTGGAGCCCGGTGCTGGTTTTAAATATACGGGGGACCCCTACTCTTTTTGTCCCCCGTATTTTTGGGACCAGGACCAGGCGCAGAGCCCGATGCTGGTTGCTTAAATATGGGGGAACCCCTGTCATTTTTTTCCCCATATTTCTGCAACCAGGATCGGCTCAAAGAGCCCGAGGCTGGTTATGCTTAGGAGGGGGGACCCCACGCATTTTTTTTTAAAAAATTACATTGTTTACTTTAAAAAAAAAAAAAAAAAAACCCCCAGCACGGATCACACAAATCCGGCCGAGATTGATTGTAAAAAAAAACGGCAGTGTTTTGCTAATCACTGCCGTTAAATTAGGTAAAAAAACACGAATGACATCGACATCGGAAGCAAAGAAAAACACGAATACGACAGCTTAGTAAATTAGTCGTAATCCATTCAAAAAGTTGCAGTTTTACACTGTCGATGTCATTCGTGATTGAACTTTGACCTTTTTTCGGAAATTACGAATCTTAGTAAATAAACCCCAAAGATTCAGCAGCATCTGCTTACCCTGAAAAGAGGCCTTATAAAGCAGGTGCTGTCCACGCCCCACTCAGACCTCACAGACTGTGAGCACAAAAACCAGCACCGGATCCCCTGCCGTGCACAGAGCCTATAACCACTGCACAGCAAAAGACCCGAACCGGAGTATCAGCTGCGCTCAGGTTACTCCACTAGCACTTGTCTCCCGGTTGCCATGACGACGTGGCAGCACAGGGCAGGAGACCCTAACAGTACCCCCCCTCTGACGAGGGGTCAAAGAACCCCTACCACCGGGTTTATCGGGGAACTGCGAGAAGAAAGAGCGTATCAGTCTGGGGGCATGAAGATCACAACTGCGCACCCACGACCGCTCCTCCGGGCCATACCCCTTCCAGTGCACCAAAAATGACAGCCGACCCCGAACCACCTTGGAGTCAAGAATCCTTTCAACAACAAACTCCCTCTGGCCACGTATCAGAAGAGGGGAAGGTCTTCCACTGGAAGAAGGATTACTAATCGCCCGTTTTAAAAGGGAACAATGAAATGTTTTATTGATACCCAAAGAACGGGGCAGATCTAACTGAAATGCCACCGGATTGATAACCCTGGTGATCTTATAAGGGCCGATGAACCGGGGCCCTAACTTATGAGATGGCTGTCTCAACTTCAAATTTTTGGTAGACAACCAGACGAAGTCTCCTAATTTGAAGCTGCAGGGTCTTTTCCGCTTATCAAAAACCCTTTTGGTCACTAATGACACAGACACAAGGGCTTTCTTCACTTTCCGCCAAATACCTCTAAGGACCGAAACCACAGAGGAACCACCAGGCGTGGAGTCCAGGGGGTCAAAAGAATTGGCCTTAGGATGATGCCCATACACACAAAGGAAGGGAGAGATCCCTGTAGCAGAGTGAGCCGCGTTGTTATAGGCAAACTCCGCCATGGACAGATGAGCAACCCAGTCAGTCTGACACTTGGAGACATAACACCTGAGGAACTGCTCCAAGGACTGGTTCACCCTTTCAGTCTGCCCATTAGACTGCGGATGGTAGCCTGACGACAAGCTGACAGAAATCTGGAGATCGGAACAAAATGCCCTCCAGAATTTGGCCACAAACTGGGATCCGCGGTCAGAGACCACATCAAGTGGCAACCCGTGGAGACGCACAACATGCAGCATAAATAATTCAGACAGGCGTCTGGCTGATGGCAGCCCAACCAGTGGAATGAAGTGCGCCATCTTCGAAAACCTGTCAACGACAACCCAGATGGCTGTCATCCCAGAGGATTTGGGCAAGTCCACCACAAAATCCATTGAAATGTGGGTCCATGGCTTAGATGGGATAGAGAGTGGATGTAATGGGCCAACAGGAACCCCTCTAGGAGTCTTATTTCGGGCACAGATGTCACATGCCCGAACCCACTGATCCACATCCTTAGCCACCGAGGGCCACCACACCGCCCTAGATAGCAACTCCCGAGTTCTGGCAATACCCGGGTGACCTGCCGACTTCTTGGCATGGAATTCCAGGAACACTCGCTGTCTTAACCTAGGAGGCACAAACAAAAGACCTACCGGAAGGTCTGGAGGAGCCTGCTCCTGTGCTCTAAGGACTAATGATAAGAGGTCCTGGGTAATGCCCACTTTAATACATGATGGGGAAACAATGGGCAACGGCTCCTCGGTGGTCTCCTGGATTGGAGCAAAACTCCGCGAGAGCGCATCAGCCTTGATGTTTTTTGACCCAGGGCGATATGTTATCAAAAAATTAAAGCGAGCAAAAAACAAAGCCCATCGTGCCTGCCTGGCATTGAGACGCTTCGCTGACTCTAAATATGCCAGATTCTTATGGTCAGTGAGAATTGAGACCACAAACTTAGCCCCCTCAAGCCAGTGTCTCCACTCCTCGAGTGCATCCTTAATAGCCAACAATTCCCGGTTACCCACGTCATAATTCATCTCGGCAGGCGAAAATTTACGGGAAAAGTAAGCACAGGGATGAAGGCGATTATCAGACACTCCCATCTGAGAAAGCACTGCCCCAATACCCATCTCAGAGGCATCCACCTCCACCACAAAAGGACGCTCTGGATCTGGGTGTCGCAGCACCTTGGCCGAAACAAATGCCCTTTTGAGACGGGCAAAAGCCTCTTTAGCCTCACAAGACCAGTGAGCAACATCCGCCCCTTTCTTAGTGAGTGCCACCAAGGGCGCCACTATAGACGAAAATCCAGCGATAAATCGTCTATAAAAATTCGCAAAGCCCAGGAAACGCTGAAGCGCCTTCAAACTAGTGGGCTGCACCCAATCCAGGACTGCCTGTACCTTGGAACCCTCCATTTGGAAACCTTCTGGGGAGATAATATATCCTAGAAATGCGATTTGCTGAACTTCAAATTCGCACTTCTCCAGCTTCGCCCCAAGCCGGTGGTCTCTGAGTTTCTGGAGGACTAAGCGTACATGCTTCCGATGTTCCTCCAGGGAATGGGAGAAGATTAGGATGTCATCTAAGTATACAACTAAGAATCTATCCAAATATTCCCTGAGCACATCATTCATGAAATCCTGGAAGACTGCCGGGGCATTACAGAGCCCAAAAGGCATCACCAAATATTCATAATGCCCTGAGTGGGTATTAAAGGCAGTCTTCCATTCATCCCCCTCTCTTATTCGGATTAGATTGTACGCACCGCGTAGGTCAATCTTAGAAAAAATGGTGGCAGTACGAAGCTGGTCAAACAAGACCGAAATGAGAGGCAGTGGGTATGAGTTTTTAATCGTGATACGGTTAAATTCCCTGAAGTCGATGCAGGGTCGCAACGAACCGTCCTTTTTACCCACGAAGAAGAACCCCGACCCAACTGGAGACTGTGAAGGTCTGATAAATCCCTTAGCCAAGTTCTCCTGAATGTACTCTGCCATAGCCTGAGTCTCAGGACGTGACAGGGAGTACAACCTGCTCTTGGGAAGCTTAGCATTTGGCAACAAATCAATGGCACAGTCATAGGGGCGATGGGGAGGTAGTACCTCTGCAACTTTTTTGGAGAACACGTCCGCAAAATCTGCATAACACCCTGGCAATCCTGGCAAACTTAGCTGCGAGAGCCTGACTGGAAGGCTCAAGCAACTCCTGAAACAATCAGTACCCCAACTAAGAATCTCCCTAGAGACCCAGTCAAATTGAGGATTGTGGGCCCTTAACCAGGGTAACCCCAACACCAATGGGGCAAAAGTACAGACAGTCACATAAAAGGACAATTTTTCAGAGTGTGTGGCTCCAATAAACAAAGAAATCTGGCTAGTGCAAGAGGTAATTTTACCTTGGGATAATGGTTCCCCGTTTAACCCACAAATCTCAATTTCCGATGCCAAGGGTACTAAGGGAACAGAGTGTTTCAGGGCGAATTGGCGGTCCATAAAACCCCGTCGGCCCCACTGTCCACAAAGGCCTCAGTCTTGACAGTTTGACCGAGGATCTTCAAGGTCACCGGAATGATAAAAGTCTTCTTGGGAAATTCTGACTTCTGGCCTGACAGGATATTTCCCATCACCCTCAGGCCCTGAAGTTTTCCGGCTTTTCTGGGCATGATACTACCACATGACCTTTATTCCCACAGTACAAACACAACCCCTGCTGTCTCCTCCGCGTCTTCTCACGCGAGGAGAGGCGGGTAGCCCCAATCTGCATAGGCTCCTCAGAAAATTCCTCAGAGTCTGAGGTTCCCTTGGGAAGGAAGGAAATCTCAGTCTCCCTTTCAAGCCTACGCTCTCTCAGCCGTCTATCCACCCGGATGGATAACTGCATGAGCTGATCCAAGCTATCAGGCAAGGGATATTGTACCAGTTGGTCCTTTATCTGGTTAGAAAGACCTCTTCGGTACTGGTGTCTCAGGGCTGGGTCATTCCACTGGGTATCATGGGCCAACCTCTGAAACTCCGTACAGTAAACCTCAACTGGCCTTCGCCCTTGCTTAAGGATCGAAATCTGAGCCTCGGCTGAGGCCGTCTTGTCAGGGTCATCATACAACATGCCCAGTGCCGTAAAAAAAGCATCAACACTTTTAAGCGACGGACAGTCAGGCTGCAACCCATATGCCCAGACCTGTGGGTCTCCTTGTAGCAAGGAAATCACTATGCCCACCCGCTGAATCTCCGACCCAGAAGACTGAGGCCTAAGCCGGAAGTATAGCTTGCAGCTCTCCTTGAAACAAAAGAACTGCGAGCGATCTCCAGAAAAACGATCCGGGAGATTTACTTTCGGCTCCTTAACCCCTGCAGGTGCTGCTGCTGCGGGAGCTCCACCAGCAGCCTGGGAGGTGTGCATTTTAATGGACAAATCATTAAATTGTCGAGTCAGGACCTGCACCTGATCGACCACCTGTTGCAACGTATTTTGAGGGGTATGCTCCATATTCCCACAAAATTTCAACAGGAGTATTAGGCTGCTGAATATGTTATGCACACCAGTGCCTGCAGGAAAGTACTGGTGTCAGAACTGTTATGCACTCCAGTGTCTGCAGGAATGTACTGGTGTTTGAACTGTTATGCAAAACAAATGGACTCACAGACAAACTGGGGAATATGACATAACGTACACAGAAGGTAATAGGGTAACAAAATACACACAAAGTGAACAGAGAAGCCCAGAGGCTAAGGAACTGGGTATCTCCTTTGTATTAGAACTGCACAGATGGAAAAAGCAAGATGTTGTGTTTTAATACATAGAGAACCCGAAATGCTGTTGCTAAGGGCAACAGCAAAACCCTAAAGGGTTACCAACGGGTGTGGCAGTAAACTCCTTGGTCAGAGATGGAATGATAGACACAAGGAGAGTCTCCACAATCCTATTTCTCACTTGCAGTGCACAGGTTTTAGCTTACTGCCACTAAACTGACCCCTGACACCTAGCACAGTGAGACAGGATTAGACAGGCAAGTCTTAGAATACAGCCGCAAACTTGCTAAGTTCACAGAGTGGTAACAGAACCCCAGCAAGCTAAATGACTGACTCCAGTCTTACTGCTAGGTCTGGATTGGCAGAGTGTAATACCAAATCCCCAGGCCTATTTGCAGTAAACAACAAACAAATACAAAGCTACACAGTACTGGCTAACTTTCATGAACTGACTAACCAACAAAGATTCAGCAGCATCTGCTTACCCTGAAAAGAGGCCTTATAAAGCAGGTGCTGTCCACGCCCCACTCAGACCTCACAGACTGTGAGCACAAAAACCAGCACCGGATCCCCTGCCGTGCACAGAGCCTATAACCACTGCACAGCAAAAGACCCGAACCGGAGTATCAGCTGCGCTCAGGTTACTCCACTAGCACTTGTCTCCCGGTTGCCATGACGACGTGGCAGCACAGGGCAGGAGACCCTAACAAAGATCTTGGTTGAAGGATAGAAAACAGAGAGTTGTGGTAAATGGAGTGCATTCGCAGGAGGGAAATGTTACCAGTGGAGTACCCCAGGGATCTGTACTTGGACCAGTGCTTTTTAATATCTTTATTGGTGACATTGCAAATGGCATTAAAGGGAAAGTATGCCTTTTTGCAGATGACACAAAGGTATGCAACAGGGTAGACACACCAGGTGGGGTAAAACAAATGATTGAGGATCTAGGTAGACTAGAGGAATGGTCAAGAGTCTGGCAATTACAGTTTAATGCCAAAAAATGCAAAATCATGCACTTGGGTCTCAAAAATCCTAAAGCTAAATACAGTATTAATGGCACTATACTGGAAACTACTGAGGAGGAAAGGGATCTAGGAGTCACTATTTCAGATGACTTAAAAGCAGGTAAGCAATGTAACAAGGCAATGAGGAAGGCTAGTCAGATGCTTGGCTGCATTGGGAGAGGAATCAGCAGCAGAAAGAAAGAAGTAATAATGCCACTGTATAGGTCATTAGTACGGCCTCATCTAGAATACTGTATTCAGTTCTGGAGGCCATATCTTCAAAAGGATATTAATACTTTAGAAACTGTACAAAGGAGGGCAACTAAAATGGTGCATGGCCTACATCACAAAACATACCCAGAAAGACTTAAGAAATCTCAATATGTATAGTTTGGAGCAGAGAAGGGAAAGGGGGGACATGATAGAAACTTTCAAATATATGAAGGGTTTTAACAAAGTCCAGGAGGGAAACATTCTCCAAATGAAGAGAAGCAATAGGACACGAGGACATGCACTGAGACTGGAGGGGGGGAGGTTCAGGGGAAATTTGCGGAAAAATTATATCACAGAAAGGGTAGTGGACAAGTGGAATAGCCTCCCATCAGAGGTGGTAGAGGCTAAGACAGTAGAGCAATTTAAACATGCATGGGATAGACATAAGGATATACTTACAAAGAAAAAAGGATCAAATAAGGTTAGTGATAAAAAATAATATAAAAAAAATAATAATAAAAATAAAATAAAAATAAGGGGCAGACTAGATGGGCCAAGTGGTTCTTATCTGCCGACAAATTCTATGTTTCTATGTTTCTATAAAGCGGCTGAGCCGCAACACACGGCAGAGCCGCAACTCACGAGCACCACTGGATATAAAACGGTGATCAGTCAGGACTCCAGGGACGAGATGGTAACTCCCGAGTACAGGACTTCTGAGGACTGGAATGACCGGATACAGCAGGACTGGAAACAGACTCTCGGCAAACAAAGGCAGCATGCAGGAAGCTATTACCGGCGTCTGTGAGAAGCCCTGGGAGTGTACTTAACAGGGAGTCCTCCAATCAGCTGTTTAGAGGCTGATTGGACTAAATGCCGTGCAGCTGCCTTGCTGCACGGCCAGAGAACAGGTGAACGCATTAAATCCTAAAACCCAGCAACGGGGAACGCGGTCCGCCAGTGGCGTCTCCGTTGCTAGGGTCCGTGCGGCTTCAGCGCGCCCGGCATCTAGCGTTGCTAGGGAGCCGGCGGCTGTACGTGCACGGCGTCCCTAGTTGCTAGGCGCCGGGTCGCGTGGACAAGCAGACCCTGGCGCCTAACATTACCATCCATGTGGACTACAATTGGGAATAGTACCAAGCGAAGTAAGCCATGTGAGAGGAAGCGGTAAATGGGGTTCAATGTGCTATGATGGTGAAAACGACACCAAAAACATAAAAAAGCCATGTCAACTTATTTTGTGTTAACTATTAGTGTTGTCAACCTTTTTCGATGTCGTCCTTCTGGCCATGTTGACCTTTCACAAGTCATACTTTCTTTATGTCGACCTTTGCCATGTTGACCAAAAGTTATTGACCTAATTACTGTTGATTTAATTAGTGTCTACCCTGTGATCCATACAGACTCAGTCACACATAATATACAAGTGTCATACAGTATATTAATCATAGAGATTAGTGGGGTCAGTTCTTCGAGAAATGAACCTTCCCGATCTGAGTCCGACTCGAAGTTTCCTGCCTAAACTGGATCCCAAAACAAGGTAAAACGTCATCACCCCGCTGTCGGATTTTTGCAGGTTTTGGATTCTATAAAGGTCCTGGTGATCTGCGCCATTTTTACTCCATCTGTGGAGATTGGACTGAATGGACATATCTGTATCCAGTGCTGGGTTGTGTGGCGTGGGTCGTTGGGATGGTAGCTGCTGCAGGGCTGGTGTATCAGTCCAAGGGTACTCTGTCTCTCATCTGCTGTATCTGACAAGGGGTGCTCTGTCCACCTAGGGGTGATCTGTCCATACATCCATGAGCTCTGCCCCAGTGTTAATTAAAAACCCAGTATACTGTGTACATCCAGGAGCTGGTGTGTCCTATCAGTGTCAGTCCATGGGTGCTCTGTCTATAGTCTGCTGTATCTGACAAGGGGTGCTCTGTCTACCTAGTGGTGATCTGTCCAACCATCCAGGGGCTCTGCCCCATTGTAAAATTGAAATAATAAAAGCTGAAAAGCCTAAAGTACAATTATAAAAAAATATTTATATGTTTTTGTTTCTGCTGTACCCAAGTGTACTATACAATTTTTATTTTATTTTCATAAGTACTGTGACACTGCCAGTCAGTTTGCAGTATATTATTATTTAGTACTCATACACATATTGTGCGGCACTGTTGGTGAAGGTGGTACCACAGTAATAGATTTTCATACTCATGCACGTATTGTGCAACACTGTGAAGGTGATACTGTAAGAGACCTGGCTGGTGGGGGCGGGGCACTGCTGACGACGCGTGAGTACAGTTACTCACCTCGCCTGCCGCTGACTCTTACCTTTGGGTCGGTGACGGTCCTGGATCTCTCGCCCTGTCGGCTGCACTCCCGTTTTCGGGACGGTGACGGTCCCGGACCTCTCGCTCCCTGACGGCTGCCCTCCCGTCTGAAAGAGAAGGGGCAGCTGCGCTAAGTCTCTGGCAGGGGACTGGGGAAAGTCAATCGGGCCGATGCTCGCAGAATTAAAGGATGGTCATCATTGGCACTTGTGGCCTCAGACTGGTTACACCCGCGTGCGAGACACGGTGGGTGCAACCCGGACGGAAACGCCCTACGAAGCAGGGGGGGGGGTAAAGGGGGCCTAGCGCCCGCTGCTGCTCAGGCCTTGGCCTGCCTAATGTGGGGAACAATGGGGGCCTAGCGCTCTCTGCTGCTCAGGCCTTGGCCTGCCTAATGTGGGGAACAATGGGGCTGCTGCTCAGGCCTTGGCCTGCCTAATGTAGGGAACAATGGGGGCCTAGCGCCCGCTGCTGCTCAGGGCTTGTCCTGCCTAATGTGGGGAACAATGGGGGGGCCTAGCGCCCGCTGCTGCTAAGGCCTTGGCCTGCCTAATGTGGGGAACAATGGGGGCCTAGCACCCTCTGCTGCTCAGGCCTTGGCCTGCCTAATGTGGGGAACAATGGGGGGGCCTCGGCCTAGCGCCGGCGTTGGTGGTGCGGTGGGAAAAGGGCTGAGCACGGCGGGTGCCTGTGGGAGAAAAGGGGCCTCACTGAGGGCTTACCTTGTCCACCTACGTCCGGATATCAGACTCCGGTCCCGGGTCCTCCGCAAGGCTGCCTCCGCTGACCGCGCAGATGTCCTCGTCATCCAGCTCTCTTCTCTTCCTGCCACGTGCGGGCGTTTAAAAACCCCACCGCGCGGCCCTCTGGGATGGGTGACGAGGCAGGTCCTCATTGGCCCGCCGCATCGCCCAGTGACGACGCGCCACAGCATGTGGGCGCGCCTGCTACTGCGGCGGGCGGCAGTGGGGGGTGAAGGCTCCGAAACGGCAGCGGGGGGTGGAGTGGGTCGCGCCTGCACTCCCACACTTCCCCCCTCCTTTTCATTTGTGGTCCCCACAAAGACTGGGTTGTGCGACCACTCGAAGTTGGGGTCTGCGAAGCGTGGTGGGGGTACTCCCATGGTGGAGCAGGCCGATCTCCGGACCGGTGCGGCTGAGGGCAGGGGGGGTGGTGTGTTCTCCCTTGGTGCCTCTTCCAGCCTCACTGGGGATGAGTCAGTTGTCGGCTCCTCCGTAGATGGGGGGCTGGTTTCCATGGTTGTCTCCCCTGCGGGCGGGCCGACCGGTGGCACTGGAGTTGGGGGGGTACCCATAAGTCGAAGAGTATTGGCCCCAGGGTGGCGGCTGGTCCCCCTGGAGCCACCCTGGCTACCGGGGGGTTGCACAGCACTGGCTCCTCTACTTCGCCCCTTGTGGCCTGTGGTTCGCAAGGCTGCAGCATGTCTCGATGTAGGGTGCAGGTACAACCGCTGTCGTCCTCGGCTCACACCTGGTAGACTGGACTGCCGGGAGATACCTGCCGCTGCACCACATAGGGCACTACTACCCACCTTTCACTCAGTTTGTTCTTGGGCCGTTTCTCTTGAACTCTGACCCGTTGACCCACCTCGAGGAGTTCCCTCCGCGCCTGTGGAGGTTGGGGGTGTTCGGCAGTGCTGTTGTGGGACTCTGCCATCTCCGCCACAGTCTTTAGGCGACGTCTCTGCTCCTCAACCCATCCACCTTCGGTCCATTGGTCATCCCCCATTGGTAACGTCAAATCAAGGTCCTGCAGCTCCCGCCCCGGCCGGCCAAACATCATGAAATAGGGGGAAATGCCTGTTGTCTTGTGTACTCTTGTTTTATGCCCACACGCACTCCTGGACAAAGTCAGGCCAACGCCTTCTCTTCTCGGGTGCTAGCGTTCTCAGCATCTGTAAGAGGGTCCGATTAAATCTCATCATTCGCCTGAGGGTGATAGGGGGTGGTCTGGGATTTCTGCGTACCATAGGTCTGACAGTGTCGCTCCATCACTCGGCCTTGGAAGCACACCCCCTGGTCCGAGTGGATGCGCTCAGGGCAACCGTACTTCCGGATGAACTGCTCCACGATGGCTTTGGCGGCCCCCTCTGCGGTCTGATCCTGGGTGGGGGCCACCACGGTGAACTTGGTGAAGTGATCTGTCATTACCAAGGCATACTGGTATCCGGCCCCCGACTCGTCTAACGAGACATAGTCCACCATCAGTAGCTCCAGGGGCCTACTCGTCTTTATGGTTTGGACGGGGGCCCATTGTTCATTGGGCTTGGTGATCCCACACCTCTCGCACATTTGGCAGACGTCCTCCACCACCCCCTTGAGGCCGGGCAGGAAGTACTGTCGGCGGATCCACTGGAGTGTCTTGGCCACCCCAAAATGGGCCCCTTCCTCATAGGCCTCGGCCACCAAGGCCCGGGCTGTAGCTTCGGGGAGGACGATCTGCAACACGTAGTGAAGTTCCTGCTCCAGGTAGGCGCGCCGACATAATACACCCTCATGGACCGCCAGACGATTTCACTGGTGTAGCATCTTCTGCCCGGTGGTTCCAAGCTGTTCCCTCTCTCGGTTGGAGGGCCAGTGCCCTTCCCCTTTCCCGCTGCATATGACTCTCAGGTCCAGATCTTGTTCCTGTTGCATAGCCCAATCCTTGGGGGTCTTTTGCAGGAGGAGGCCGCAGCTGTTTGCCTGGCCGGACCAGGGGGTTGGTCTGACTCTGGTGAGGTTTGGGATCTCTAGTCCCTCTTGCTCTTCATCCGTGGGGCCAGTGGGGCCATCTACTGGAAACCGAGACAGGGCGTCCGCGTTGGCGTTGTCCTTCCCTGGACGATACTTGATCTTGTAGGGGAACTTCACCAGTCGGGCAACCCAGCATTGCTCCAAGGCCCCTAGTTTGGCCGTGCCGAGGTGGGCCAGGGGGTTGTTGTCAGGTACGACCTTGAAGTCCACGCCCGTCAAGTACTCCGCAAACTTTTCTTTCACTGCCCACACCAGCGCCAGCAACTCAAGCTTGAACGAGCTGTAGTTATTGGGGTTCCGTTCGAAGTCCAGTAAACTCCAGCTTCCATAGGTGATCACCCTCTCCTGGCTGTCCTTGTGCTTGGGAGAGCACTGCCCCAACCCTTGGTGGCTCCCGTTGGTATAGACTAAGAACGGTTTGCCGAAGTCCGCATAGGCCAAGACCAGGGCCCGCATGAGAGCATCTTTCAGCTGGTTGAACGCATCGTCTTGGGCTCGCCCCCATTCCACCGCCTTCCTCCGGGCGTCTGTCACCACCCCTCAAAGTAGTTCATGTAAGGGTCCGGCAATCTTGGCAAAACCCTTGATGAATCGTCGGTAGTACCCCACCAGTGCCAAGAAGGCCCTCACCTCCGTCACGGTGGTTGGGACCTTCCATCTGTGGATTGCGTCGAGTTTGTCGGGGGTTGGCTTTACCCCTTACTGGGATACCACATGCCCCAAGTACTCAAGGCTGGGCTTGAGGAAGTGGCATTTCCTTGGCTTTAATTTGAGCCCGAACTGCTCCAGCCTTTGCAGGACCAAGTCCAGTCTCCACAAGTGTTCCTCCAATGTTGGGGCGAACATGATGATGTCGTCGAGGTAGATCAGAATCGCATCGAAGTTCAACTCCCCCAGGCAATGTTCCATGAGGCGTTGAAACATGGTGGGGGCGTTGGAGAGTCCGGAGGGTATTCGACAAAAATCAAACAGACCCATGGGGGTGATGAAGGCGGTTTTTGCCTGGTCCTTCTCGGCTACCGGCACCTGCCAGTACCCACTGGCCAGATCCAGTGTTGAAAAATAGCGGGATTTACCTAGGGCTGCCAAAGACTCCTCGATCCATGGCAGCGGGTATGCGTCCCACACAGTGCAGTGGTTAAGCTTCCGTTAGTCCACACAGAAGCGTAGCACGCCATCCTTTGTCTTCACCAGTACAAAAGGGGCACTTGCTCCCCCTAATAACCTGGTTGTCCAGCATCTGGCGGATCATGCTTTTTACTTCCTGGTACAGTTTGGGCGGGATCAGCCGGTATCGCTCCCGGATAGGGGCGTTGTCCCCCATGTTGATCTCGTGCTCCAACTCTCGGGTGTAGCCGAAGTCTTCCTCATGCCACGAGAACGCCTTTTGCCTTTTCCATAGCATCTGTTCTAGTCTTTTGATGTCGGAGGGGGTGGCCTGCTAAAGAGAGACGTCCATCTGGGCCAGTATGGTTTGGCCGTTCCAGCTGGCAGTGGGTTCCTCCGATTCTTCCAGGCTCACAGCCAGTGTCCAAGGATTCCGACCATCCGGATCCAGGACTAGGCCTCGTCCTGTCTCCACGCCTTCTGCTGGGATCGCGTCCACCTGTGCGAGGATGGTCCGGGGGGGGGGGAATTTGTGTGGGGAGGTCGCCCAGGTTACAAATCTGGATGGGGACCATGCCGTTCCGGACCACCGCCAGGACCCGGGCCACAACCAGCCCCGCACCGGACTGGCTGAACCAGCATGACTTGATCAGTACCGCCTTACCTTCCAGCCGGTGCTGCGTACATACGGGGAGGTCCAACACTACCTCCTGTCGGGCTGGTATCTTCACCCTTTGATTGTGGCGGGTCTTGATCCGCCCCAAGGGGCCTAGGCCTTGGGCAGACAGCAATCCGTCGCCCAGCTGGACTACTCTCTGTAGGGCCTGTTGTACGGGCTTCTGTATCCCCAGGTACTTCCAATATCGGGGGCCTTTCTCCTGGGCCAGGGCTTGATCCAAGTCTCACAATATGTTGTTACCCAGGATGATGGGCCCATGTCTTAACTCGTCTCCGGCGACTACCATTATCCTTTTTTTCCCAAGGGATTGGCCATACAGTTCTACCTCGAGCCACACAATGCCCAGGATTGGGAGGGGCAAGTTGTTGGCGGCCGTTCTTTTCAAGTGGCTGTAGTCTTGTTGGAAGCATCTCTCGGACATGGTGGATACCTGAGAACCGGTGTCCAGCAGGCAGCGTTGCCTCTGACCATCTAGCCGCGCTATCACAGTGGGGTATTCTCCAATTAGATCCAATGAATGGGCAATATCCACAAAGTCATCCCTGTGCCTCGCAGTTTTGCCCGCAACTGTGAGGGATGTTAGTTTAAAGCCCTCCTGCGATTGCCCCGGTGGAGTCGGGCCTCGGGACACTCCCGCGCGAAGTGTCCAGGACATCCACACTCCCAACACATCATCTCCTGAGGTTCCCTTCTCGGGGTGTCTTCCGTTTGTCTGCGCAGCTTCTCCCGCCGGCGCAGTCGTTGAAAGGAGTCCTCCACCTCTTCCTCGGCGTCCCCTGTGTTGCCTCCCGTAGTTACATTATGGATTTCCTATTGCTCCACCCGTCGCTTCAGTTTGGACATCTCTTCCTAGTAGGAGGGCATTGGTCAGGTCCTTGATGCAACCTTCCAGGGGACTGACTTCTGGCTTGGGGGACGGCGCTGGTGGCTGGGTCTGCGCCAGCTGTTCTGCCTGCTGGAGAGCTATGACGCAGGACCCAAATTCTGCATCCTGGTCTTTTGTCAAGGCCCTCTCCAGCTCTTCGGGGAAGGTCATGGTGGGCTGCGCATTGATCCTGTCCAGGAGGTGGTGTCGTAATTGTTTATTTTTCAACCCGGCCACGAAACGGTCCCGAAGGCCGGAGTCCGCGTCTCCGGTCATCCACTTCTCATCGGGACGAGCCTTGATCTTCTGTGTGCACCTCTGTAAGGCGTTGGCAAACTTGGAGATAGTTTCATCCTCCGTCAGGAATCGTGTGAAGAGGCACCTCCAGAGGCCATCAGCCGTTGACCTCTCCCGGTAGACGCCCTTGAGGATCTTGTACATCCCGTCGAGGTCCATTTTCTGCTCATCTGGTCGCAGCCTCATGGTCTCCCTGGCTTCTCCTTGGAGGAAATGTAGGGCAAGATCCACGTGCGCCGAAGCGGGCAGGCGGTGCAGTCAGATGGCCGAATTCAGCTGATGCTTCCACTCCTCGAGGGGCATATTCCAACCATCGTACCTTGACAAAAAATGGATGGCCATTCCGAGGGGCAGACCGGGCCACTCCGGCGCTGGTCCGGCACTGGGACCGGTGCTGGGACCGGCGCTGGAACTGACGCTGGGTCCGTCATGTTCAGATCCTGCCGACTATGCCAAATGTAAGGGACCTGGCTGGTGGGGGCGGGGCGCTGCCGACGATGCGCGACTACAATACTCACCTTGCCTGCCGCTGACTTACCTTCGGGGTGGTGACGGTCCCGGACCTCTCGCTCCCTGTCGGCTGCCCTCCCTTCTGAAAGAAAAGGGGCAGCTGCGCTAAGTCTCTGGCAGGGGACTTGGGAAAGTCAATCAGGCCGACGCTCGCAGAATTAAAGGATGGTCATCAATGGCACTTGTGGCCTCAGACTGGTTACACCCACGTGCGAGACACAGTGGGTGCAACCCGGATGGAAACGCCCTACGAAGCAGGGGGGGGGGTCACGTACAACACAACAAACAAACTCAAACAGGTTATCCTCACCGGGTATATGCTTGTCCCCTTGATAGCCAGAGGTCTTGGTCTCGGCGCCTGGAACAAACTTCGAACAACAACAACAACCCCGAAACGGTACCTTACTTTCAATAGGAACCTACCGGTGGAGGGCCCGCGAGCAGTCACGGGTGGTGCACATCGCAATGGGAACAGTACACGACAGCGCTCAGTGTTAGCGCATAAGCAAGACAATGTGGGACAGTGTATGGAAAGGTGAACAGTGTATAATAATAACAAACACGGAGATACTATAATAAACAGTGCGCTACAACGGGTGTGACGCACACCCAAGTAAACAATGGTGGGCCTAGTGCCCGCTGCTGCTCAGGCCTTGGCCTGCCTAATGTGGGGAACAATGGGGGGTCCTAGCGCCCACTGCTGCTCAGGCCTTGGCCTGCCTAATGTGGGGAACAATGGGGGGCCTACCGCCCGCTGCTGCACAGGCCTTGGCCTGCCTAATGTGGGGAACAATGGGGGGCCTAGCGCCCGCTGCTGCTCAGGCCTTGGCCTGCCTAATGTGGGGAACAATGGGGGCCTAGCGCCCTCTGCTGCTCAGGCCTTGGCCTGCCTAATGTGGGGAACAATGTGGGGGCCTAGCGCCCTCTGCTGCTCAGGCCTTGGCTTGCCTAATGTGGGAAACAATGTGGGGGCCTAGCGCCCTCTGCTGCTCAGGCCTTGGCCTGCCTAATGTGGGGAACAATGGGGGGGCCTCAGCCTAGCGCCGGCGTTGGTGGTGCGGTGGGAAAAGGGCTGAGCACGGCGGGTGCCTGTGGGAGAAAAGGGGCCTCACTGAGAGCTTACCTGGTCCACCGACGTCCGGATATCAGACTCCGGTCCCGGGTCCTCCGCAAGGCTGCATCCGCTGAGCGCGCCGATGTCCTCCGTCGGGGTCCCGCAACGCCGCTTGTCATCCAGCACTATTCTCTTCCCACCGCGTGCAGGCGTTTAAAAACCCCACCGCGCGGCCCTCTGGGATGGGTGATGCGGCAGGTCTTCATTGGCCCGCTGCGACGCCCAGTGATGACGCGCCACAGTACGTGGGCGCGCATGCTACTGCGGCAGGCGACAGTGGGTGGTGAAGGCTCCGGAACGGCAGCGGGGGGTGGAGTGTGTCGCGCCCGCACTCCCACACTACCACAGTAATATATTTTCATATTCTGTGACACTGTTATTTAAAGTTAATGGAAAGGGGAGGAGGAGGGTGTTGTAGGTGCACTACCTCTAGCATTAATGATATCATTCAGCTTAGCATATAATTAGAGATGAGCGGGTTCGGTTCCTCAAGATCCGAACCCCCCGAACTTCACGTGTTTTTCACGGGTCTGAGGCAGCCTCGGATCTTCCCGCCTTGCCCGGTTAACCCGAACGAGGCCGAACGTCATCATCCAGCTGTCGGATTCTCACGAGATTCGTATTCTATATAAAGAGCCGCGAGTCTCCGCCATTTTCACTCGTACATTGTTGTTTGAGCAGAGAGAACGTGGCTCCGTTCTCTGCCTGAAAAGCTCCATATCTGTGCTCAGTGTGTTGCAAATATCTGTGCTCAGTGTGCTGCAAATATCTGTGCTCAGTGTGCTGCAAATATCTACGTTCTCTGCCTGAAAAGCTCCATATCTGTGCTCAGGGTGCTGAAAATATCTGTGCTCAGTGTGCTTCATTTTGGTGACCAACAGTATATAGTTGTACAGTACATTAGGCCATTGCTGTAGTATCTCGCAGCTCAGTGTCACTGCAAGTATCCATTCCATATCTGTGCTGCATTTTTGTGAGCAGTATATAGTATTACAGTGCAGCATTTTGGTGACCAACTGTATATAGTTGTGTACATTAGGCCATTGCTGTATCTTGCAGCTCTGTGTCACTGCAAGTATCCATTCCATATCTGTGCTGCATTTTTGTGAGCATTATATATAGTATTACAGTGCAGCATTTTGGTGACCAACAGTATATAGTTGTACAGTAGGCCATTGCTGTATCTTGCAGCTCTGTGTCACTGCAAGTATCCATTCCATACCTGTGCTGCATTTTTGTGAGCAGTATATATAGTATTACAGTGCAGCATTTTGGTGACCAAGAGTATACATATATAGTACAGTACAGTAGGCCATTGCTATTGATATATTACTGGCATATAATTCTACACATTAAAAAATGGAGAACAAAAATGTGGAGGGTAAAATAGGGAAAGATCAAGATCCACTTCCACCTCGTGCTGAAGCTGCTGCCACTAGTCATGGCCGAGACGATGAAATGCCATCAACGTCGTCTGCCAAGGCCGATGCCCAATGTCATAGTAGGGAGTATGTAAAATACAAAAAACAAAAGTTCAGTAAAATGACCCAAAAATCGAAATTAAAAGTCTCTGAGGAGAAGCGTAAACTTGCCAATATGCCATTTACAACACGGAGTGGCAAGGAACAGCTGAGGCCCTGGCCTATGTTCATGGCTAGTGGTTCAGCTTCACATGAGGATGGAAGCACTCATCCTCCCGCTAGAAAAATGAAAAGAGTTAAGCTGGCAAAAGCACAGCAAAGAACTGTGTGTTCTTCTAAATCACAAATCCCCAAGGAGAGTCCAATTGTGTCGGTTGCGATGCCTGACCTTCCCAACACTGGACGGGAAGAGGTGGCGCCTTCCACCATTTGCACGCCCCCTGCAAGTGCTGGAAGGAGCACCCACAGTCCAGTTCATGATAGTCAAATTGAAGATGTCAATGTTGAAGTACACCAGGATGAGGATATGGGTGTTGCTGGCGCTGAGGAGGAAATTGACAAGGAGGATTATGATGGTGAGGTGGTTTGTTTAAGTCAGGCACCCGGGGAGACACCTGTTGTCCGTGGGATGAATATGGCCATTGACATGCCTGGTCAAATTACAAAAAAAAATCACCTCTTCGGTGTGGAATTATTTTAACAGAAATGCGGACAACAGGTGTCAAGCCGTGTGTTGCCTTTGTCAAGCTGTAATAAGTAGGGGTAAGGACGTTAACCACCTAAGAACATCCTCCCTTATACATCACCTGGAGCGCATTCAACAGAAGTCATTGACAAGTTCAAAAACTTTGGGTGACAGTGGAAGCAGTCCACTGACAACTAAATCCCTTCCTCTTGTACACAAGCTCCTGCAAACCACACCACCAACTCCCTCAGTGTCAATTTCCTCCTTAGACAGGAAATCCAATAGTCCTGCAGGCCATGTCACTGGCAAGTCTGACGAGTCCTCTCCTGTCTGGGATTCCTCCAATGGATCCTTGAGTGTAACGCCTACTGCTCCTGGCTCTGCTGTTGTTGCTGCTGGGAGTTGATCATCATCCCAGAGGGGAAGTCGGAAGACCACTTGTACTACTTCCAGTAAGCAATTGACTGTCCAACAGTCCTTTGCGAGGAAGATGAAATATCACAGCAGTCATCCTGCTGCAAAGCGGATAACTCAGGCCTCGGCAGCTGTGTTGGTGTTAAATGTGTGTCCGGTATCCACCGTTGATTCACAGGGAATTAGAGAATTTCTTGAGGTAGTGTGTCCCCGGTACCTAATACCATCTAGGTTCCACTTCTCTAGGCAGGCGATACCGAGAATGTACACAGACGTCAGAAAAAGAGTCACCAGTGTCCTAAAAAATGCAGTTGTACCCAATGTCCACTTAACCATGGACATGTGGACAAGTGGAGCAGGGCAGACTCAGGACTATATGACTGTGACAGCCCACTGGGTAGATGTATTGCCTCCCGCAGCAAGAACAGCAGGGACGGCACCAGTAGCAGCATCTCGCAAACGCCAACTCGTTCCTAGGCAGGCTACGCTTTGTATCACCGCTTTCCATAAGAGGCACACAGCTGACAACCTCTTACAGAAACTGAGGAACTTCATCGCAGAATGGCTTACCCCAATTGGACTCTCCTGGGGATTTGTGACATCGGACAATGCCACCAATATTGTGCGTGCATTACATGTGGGCAAATTCCAGCATGTCCCATGTTTTGCACATACATTGAATTTGGTGGTGCAGAATTTTTTAAAAAACGACAGGGGCATGCAAGTGATGCTGTTGGTGGCCCGAAGAATTTCAGGCCACTTTCGTCATTCAGCCACCGTGTGCCGAAGACTGGAGCACCAGCAAACACTCCTGAACCTGCCCTGCCATCATCCGCAGCAAGAGGTGGTAACGAGGTGGAATTCAACCCTCTATATGCTTCAGAGGATGGAGGAGCAGCAAAAGGCCATTCAAGCCTATACATCTGCCTATGATATAGGCCAAGGAGTGGGAATGCACCTGACTCAAGCGCAGTGGAGAATGATTTCAACGTTGTGCAAGGTTCTGCAACCCTTTGAACTTGCCACACATGAAGTCAGTTCAGACACTGCCAGCCTGAGTCAGGTCATTCCCCTCATCAGGCTTTTGCAGAAGAAGCTGGAGAGCTTTTAGGAGGAGCTAAAATGGAGTGATTCCGCTAGGCATGTGGGACTTGTGGATGGAGCCCTTCATTCGCTTAACCAGGATTCATGGGTGGTCAATCTGTTGAAATCAGAGCACTACATTTTGGCCACCGTGCTCGATCCTAGGTTTAAACCCTGCGTTGTATCTCTCTTTCTGGCAGACACAAGTCTGCAGATGTTCAAAGACCTGCTGGTGAGACACTTGTCAAGTCAAGCGGAACGTGACCCGTCAACAGCTCCTCCTTCACATTCTTCCGCAACTGGGGCTGCGAGGAAAAGGCTAAGAATTCCAAGCCCACCCGCTGGCGGTGATGCAGGGCAGTCTGGAGCGAGTGCTGACATCTGGTCTGGACTGAAGGACCTGCCAACAATTACTGACATGTCGTCTACTGTCACTGCATATGATTCTGTCACCATTGAAAGAATGGTGGAGGATTATATGAGTGACCGCATCCAAGTAGGCACGTCAGACAGTCCGTACGTATACTTTCAGGAAAACGAGGCAATTTGGAGGCCCTTGCACAAACTGGCTTTATTTTACCTAAGTTGTACTCCAGTGTGTACTCCAAAAGAGTGTTTAGTGTAGCTGGTCACCTTGTCAGCAATCGGCGTACAAGGTTACTTCCACAAAATGTGGAGAAGATGATGTTAATCAAAATGAATTATAATCAATTCCTCCGTAAATACATTCACCAGCAATTGCCTCCAGAAAGTACACAGGGACCTGAGATGGTGGATTCCAGTGGGGACGAATTAATACTCTGTGAGGAGGGGGATATACACAGTGAAAGGGGTGAGAAATTGGAAAATGAGGAGGAGGTGGACATCTTGCCTCTGTAGAGCCAGTTTGTGCAAGGAGAGATTGATTGCTTCTTTTTTGGTGGGGGCCCAAACCAACCAATCATTTCAGCCACAGTCATGTGGCAGACCCTGTGGCTGAAATGATGGGTTTGTTAAAGTGTGCGTGTCCTGTTTATACAACATAAGGGTGGGTGGAAGGGCCCAAGGACAATTCCATCTTGCACCTCTTTTTTTAAAATGTATTTATCTCTGCATCATGTGATGTTTGGGGCTAATTTTTTTAAGTGCTATCCTGTCTGACACAGCAGTGCCACTCCTAGATGGGCCAGGTGTTTGTGCCGCCCACTTGGGTCACTTAGCTTAGTCATCCAGCGACCTTGGTGCAAATTTTAGGACTAAAAATAATATTGTGAGGTGTGAGGTGTTCAGAATAGACTGGAAATTAGTGGAAATTATGGTTATTGAGGTTAATAATACTATGGGATCAAAATTACCCCCAAATTCTATGATTTAAGCTGTTTTTGAGGGGTTTTTGAAAAAAAACACCCGAATCCAAAACACACCCGAATCCGACAAAAAAATTTCATGGAGGTTTTGCCAAAACGCGTCCGAATCCAAAACACGACCGCGGAACCGAATCCAAAACCAAAACACAAAACCCGAAAAATTTCCGGTGCACATCTCTACATATAATAAATAGTTGCTGTACAAGAAGAAGACAATTTTTTTCAGTATAAGCGCCACAATATAAAAATAAAATAGATATGACATATACGTCCCTTGGAGATGTTCGATATGTTGATCCTCAATTGCTCAACGAATGTTCTGAATTGATGTAGTTAATATCCAGTGGTTTTATATGAAAGCAGAAAAAAGCAAACATACAATGTGTAGTATTGTTTTATGCAATATTTTCTTTTTATATATAGAGATGTCCTTATCCCATCAGAGTAAAAGGAGACGATAGCATAAATAGGGGATCTATGTGAGGTGCACCCCAACTCACACTAGGAAGAACGAATGTGTGCACAAAAAGGTTTCTTTAGAATTCTTCACCCTCTCTGTGTGTCCTTCACCATATAGTATGCATGGAAGAGCATACCTAAACTCACTTTAAAGTGTGAATGAGTCAAGTATATAAAGGTATCTTTCTCCTATATTGCTGTATCAATAAAGGTGCGTACCACACTCACAAGAAAGAAAGTGAAGATGTTCCTATCTAGGTATCTTTTGAATCCACAACCATTTCAGACTTCAGGAAACCAATGCGCAGTTTGACAGTTCCCGATCAAAAAAAATAAAAATGGTGCCAATCAATCCATTTTTAAAAAAAAAAAGTTTAATTTATACACAATCCCATAGTTGTGAAGAAAAACACGTACATAGATAAACGACAATCACTCCTTAGAAGGAGAGTCAAGTTAAAACACAATTCGCACCCAAAAAAAAAAAATGTTAAAAAATCCAAATTTCATAAAGTGCGATAGATGATGAAGAAATACCTCAAAGGCTGGCTTTTTGGAGTTGAGAGAGGTTGCACAGTGCCCAGTATTGTCGACGCGTTTCGGCTCAACAGGAGCCTTCCTCAAGACATGTGGGCACTGTGCAACCCCATGCTATTTATCTGGGCACTGGCCAATGAGGTATACAGGAAATGACCTCACACTTATATAATCAATTAATAAAAGTATTGAGAGAATTGTAAATTCTTATGTTCTGGATTGAAAGATTACTTTCAAAAAGCCAGCGTGTTGTACAATAACTGAAATTTGATGAATATTAAGCTGAGTAATACATCATCTGACAGGAAGCAGGCTCATAAGGTGTGTGCTGATATAAGTATTCCCCCATAAACCTGTACCTATAGAGGAGGTTCCACTATGCTAACACACTCCCACAAGCTCGGAGGTGTCAGCACACTGCGCCCGCCTCTGCTCCGTCGTGGCGCATGTATGCGTTCCATGGCGCGTACATGCATTCCACGGCTTATTTCCGGGGAACGGACTCTTAGTGGTGATGCGATTTGCGTTCCACCACCGGGTCTGTGCGTTCCACATGCGACTTCCGTGTTGGGGAAAAGAAGACCGCTGTGTTCAGCGGTACTTATCCCCAACAGCATAAAAGGGAACAATTGAAAAACCTTCTAATGGACTTTACCATGGTTACCATAACATTACATAGACATAATTCCAAAAAATGCACAAAAACATCTAGTAAATAACATAAACATATAAAAAATATATACAAAGAATATGTAAAAATAGGTGATCATGTCGATGTGTTGCCCGAGAACGGGCATCCACCAGGGCGCCACCCCTATCCAGAAGATGTATAACCTGAAAGGTGCAGAACAATGGAACAATGAAATCTTTCAAGTTCTTTCTTTTATAGAGATGTCCATGTTGTTTTCTCATAAGTAGAGTCAAGTCCAGAAAGTTAATCAGTTCCACACAAAGAATTTTTTAAGATGAATGATACGACATCTGAAAAAAACACCGGTCAATAACCAGACAAACATGAACAAGACATAAATACTATTTTTCAAAGAAACCATTATAATTCGAAATCCTTATTCAGGCCCTGTGGTACTAGGGTTTAATAAGAGTAAATGCAGTTCATTTCTAATTCTGCTAAGGATTTTGCTATACTTCCACCTCTAATACTGCCCTTAACGGTCCTAATTCCATAAAAGGCTTTAATGTATTCAACAGAGCTTTCATGGACTTCTTTAAAATGGCAGGATAAGGCATGTGTCTCTAAGCCTTTTTGATGTTTCTGAGGTGTTCAGATAAGCAAATTTTCAGTTGCCTAGAAGTGGCGTTTGGTTATGTATTGATAAATGCATGTAGCTGCAGCCCCGCGCCAAGGGACTCCACTCTGCTGCAGTACCTAACACTATAGGGGTTCAAACCTAGGGTACGGGACCCCCCAGAACACCACAGCCAAACGACCCTAGGACATCACAGGGAATGATTATGTGTAGTGAGAAGGATTAAGGAATAGGTGAGAAAAAAGTGTTATGGGATGAATTAATATAAGTGAAAAAGGTGTGACATGTATAATAAACAAACAGTGAAAGTGCCAAATTACAAACTTTGACAATTTGCATTAATTACTGCCTCAATGCGGCTTGGCATGGATTGTATCAGCCTGTGGCACTGCTGAGGTGTTATGGTAGACCAGGATGCTTTAACAGTGGCCTTCAGCTCTTCTGCATTGTTTGGTCTCATGTCTCTCATCTTTCTCTTGGCAATGCCCCATAGATTCTCTATAGGGTTCAGGTCAGGTGAGTTTGCTACCCAATCCAATACAGTAATCCTACGGTCATTGAACCAGGTTTTGGTACTTTTGGTGGTATGGGCAGGTGCCAAGTCCTGCTGGAATATTAAGTCAGCATCTCCATAAAGCTTGTCTGCTGAAGAAAGCATGAAGAGCTCTAAAATGTCCTGGTAGGTGGCTGCGTTGACTCTGGACTTAATAAAGCACAGTGGACCAACACCAGCAGATGACATGGCTCCCCACATCAACACAGACTGTGGAAACTTCACACTGGACTTCAAGCATCTTGGATTCTTCCTCCATACTCTGGGACCTTGGTTTCCAAATGAGATGCAAAATTTTGTTCTAATCAGAAAAGAGGACTTTGGACCACTGAGCAACAGACAGTTCTTTTTTTCTTGTCAGGAAAAGGCCAATCAAAAGTGTGGTGGAGCTTCACATGGAGTGGACTGAGGCTCGAGTTAGTGCATCAAAAGCCACCACACACAGACAGATTCTGGAAATTGGCTTCAAATGTCATATTCCTCTTGTCAAGCCGGTCCTGAACAACAAACAACATCAGAAGCGTCTTACCTGGGCTAAAGAAAAAAGAGAATCTATGGGGCATTGCCAAGAGAAAGATGAGAGACATGAGACTGAACAATGCAGAAGAGCAGAATGCTGCTATTGAAGCATCCTGGTCTTCCATAACACCTCAGTAGTGCCACAGGCTGATAGAATCCATGCCACGCCGCATTGAGGTAGTAATTCATGCAACAGGAGCCCAAACCAAGTGGTATCCGGACAAAAGGTCGACACCAATAAGGTCAACACCACTTAGGTTGACACCAATTGGTTGACAAACCTTAGGTCGACACCTGAAATTGGTCAACATGGACAAATGGTCGACATGAACAAGGTCGACATGGAAAAAAAGGTCAACATGAGTTTTTCACATATTTTTTCATTTTTTAAAACTTTTTCATACTTTATGATCCATGTGGACTACAATTGGGAATGGTAACCTGTGCCAAGCACAGTGAGGAACCTTGCCCGAAGCATGGCAGGCGAAGCGAGCCATGCAAGGGGACTCGGGTGGTCATTCCGAGTTGTTCGCTCATTGCCGATTTTTGCTATGCTGCGATTTGTTGCTAAAAACGCATGCGCATGGTACGCAGCGCGCACGCGCTTAGTTATTTAACACAAAACTTAGTAGATTTGCTGGTGTATGTGTGGCGCTTTTCAGTCGCACTGCTGATCGGTGAATGATTGACAGCAAAGGGGCATTTCTGGGTGGTAACTGAGCATTTTCCGGGAGTGTGCTAAAAAACGCAGGCGTGTGAGGGAAAAACGCGGGAGTGTCTGGAGAAACGGGGGAGTGGCTGGCCGAACGCAGGGCGTGTCTGTAACGTCAACCCAGGAACTAAACGGACCGAGCTGATCGCAATCTAGGAGTAGGTCTGGAGCTACTCAGAAACTGCAAAGAATTATTTATAAGCAGTTCTGCTAATCTTTCGTTTGCTATTCTGCTAAGCTAAGATACACTCCCAGAGGGCGGCGGCCTAGCGTTTGCAATGCTGCTAAAAGCAGCTAGCGAGCGAACAACTCGGAATGAGGGCCTTGGTGCACTAATTAGAGTTCCCGGTCACATTATGGAGATAACAACACCAAAAAAAACATAAAAAACTAATGTTGACCCTTTTCCATGTCGATCTTGTTCTTGTCGACCTATTTGTCCTTGTCGACCTATTTCAGGTGTCGGCCTAAGATGTGTCAAACCAACTGGGTCGGCCTAAGTGGTGTCAACCTAATTGCTGTCGACCTTGAGTCCCAGACCCAACCAAGTACTGAGTGCATATGCATAATTATACTTTTCAGATGGCCGACATTTTAAATCCTTTTTTTTTTAATTGATTCTATGTAATATTCTCATTTTCTGAGATTTTGGATTTGGGGGTTTTCTTAAGCTGTAAGCCACAATAATTATCAAAATTATAACAAATAAAGGCTTGAAATATCTCACTTTGCATGTAAAGAGTCTATATAATATATCCCATTTTAAGTTGAATTACTGAAATAAATGAACTTTTGCACAATATTCTTATTTTCTGAGTATCACCTGTACTTACTGTACTCTACCTCCCTTTGGCCCATGATCTAGTTATTGATAAAGATCTGTGTCAGGCCATTTTTGCTGATTTTGGTTTAAATTTTTTTTTTTTTTCGTTTACAAAAAAGCTAAAATCACAGGATTTGGTCTTTTTGTGTTCCTAGAGTATTATTAACCCCAATAAGATTCATTCCAAGCATTTTTTGCCAATTATGATCACAGTGCAAACAATGAAAAATAAAATATATATTGTACAATATATATTTTCAGATGCTGTAATCATCTGTACAGATGATTTTCAGCATCAATGCAGGATCAGTTTCTGAAAGTTATGTTTGACCTGGAGACGGATTCACCTATTTTAGTAGTTTGCAAACAACGGGTGGGGTGGCTCCGGTTGCCTCAGCCAGCTTTACTCAAGGTATGTACCATGTAAATAAATATGTATGTTTTTAACCGGCTGCCAAAGCTCCTGATTGACTGACGTACTGCGAGCTTTGATTGGCCCACGGATCAACGCCTAATTGAAGATAGACACCAGCACCTCCGCCGGAGACTGAGGGGCAGGAGAGGCGCACGATGTGCTCTCCTCCACTCATACACAGGACAGCAGCAGCGCGGTAAGCAGCATGGGAAGAGGGGGCACTGTGAGGACATGTGCACCTAGCACTGGGGGCATATCTGGAACTGCGGGGACATGTGTATCTGGCACTGGGGGGCTTTCTGTATCTGGCACTGGGGGTTTATCTGGCACTGTGGGGCATATCTGGCACTGTGGGGCATGTACAGTATGTGTCTGGCACTGGGGGCATATCTGGCACTGTGGGGGCATATCTGTATCTGGCACTGGGGGCATATCTGGCACTGGGGGCATATCTGTATCTGGCACTGGTGGCATATCTAGCACTGTGGGGGCATATCTGGCACTGTGGGGGCATATATGTATCTGGCACTGTTGAGGCACCCATGTTTTGGTGTTTTATATCTATGTGGCACTGTACTAGGGCATTATATGTATGTTGCTCTGTACAACATGACTAAAAACGGGGTTATGACACAAGGTCATACTCCTACAAACGTCATAACGAAAGGTGTGCGCACAAAAATGGGGTGTGGCTTTGTGACATCTAGGCCATGCCCCCAATTTTGCACACACACCTTCAGCACGTGCATGATAGTGGCTCTTGCCCTTAACTACAGATCTTTTCTGGTTCTTTGCCTGTGACTGGTTGGCCACCGCTGGTCTAGACAGTCAATAGGTCAACATTCTTTAGATCAAAAGGTTCAAAAGGTCAATATGGTGAAAAGATTGTTTGGTAAAATTTTGTAAATTCTTGAGGTCGGCCAATTCAGAAGGTTGACATGACAATGGTCAACACAGACATGGTTGACACATATTTTTTTATTTTTTTTATGTCTTTTAAATGTTGGCTTGATTTACTATCCATGTGGATTATGATTTGGAATAGGTCCAGGTCGACCTTTTGCACCTGTCTACCTTTTCCATGTTGACCTTTTGAACCTATCGACCTGTTGGATATCAATCATTTGGTGTTGACCCAATGACTGTCTATCTGTTTAATATAGATCTTCTATACTAAGCCCTTTGAATATTATGAAGAGTTAGGCAAATGCACACCATCTACTTATCCACTATTATTCCCAGGATCCCTAGGCATCTTCATATGTACTTTATTACAGGTTACATCTGGGTACACAAACCTCATCAACTAAATGATTAAGTAATAAATATGTGATATTACTTTTAATATTCAAACTTTTTCTTACTTTATATCAGCATTTTTTTGTTTTATACTGTATTTCACTCCAGATTTATGGTTATAATGGTTTCCTTACAGTCTTCTAACAGTATGAAATAACAGTAGCATTTTACAGAAGGGAACATTGGGGGTCATTCCGAGTTGATCGCTCGCAGGCAGTTTTTAGCAGCCGTGCAAACGCTATGCCGTCGCCCACTGGAAGTGTATTTTAGCATAGCAGAAGTGCGAATGAAATGATCGCAGAGCGGCTACAAAGTTTTTTTGTGCAGTTTCAGAGTAGCTCTAAACCTACTCAGCGCTTGCGGTCACTTCAGACTGTTCAGTTCCTGTTTTGACCTCACAAACATGCCCTGCGTTCGCCCAGCCACGCCTGCATTTTTCCTGGCATGCCTGTGTTTTTCCGAACACTCCCTGAAAACGGTCAGTTGACACCCAGAAACTAGAGATGAGCGGGTTCGGTTTCTTTGAATCCGAACCCGCACGAACTTCACTTTTTTTTTCACGGGTCCGAGCGACTCGGATCTTCCCGCCTTGCTCGGTTAACCCGAGCGCGCCCGAACGTCATCATGACGCTGTCGGATTCTCGCGAGGCTCGGATTCTATATAAGGAGCCGCGCGTCGCCGCCATTTTCACACGTGCATTGAGATTGATAGGGAGAGGACGTGGCTGGCGTCCTCTCCATTTAGATTAGATTTAGAAGAGAGAGAGAGAGAGAGATTGCTGTGATACTGTAGATTAGAAGAGAGTGCAGACAGAGTTTAGTGACTGACGACCACAGTGACCAGTGACCACCAGAGACAGTGCAGTTGTTTGTTTTATTTAATATATCCGTTCTCTGCCTGAAAAAAACGATACACAGTCACACAGTGACTCAGTCTGTGTGCACTGCTCAGCCCAGTGTGCTGCACATCAATGTATTGTATATAAAGCTTATAATTGTGGGGGAGACTGGGGAGCACTGCAGGTTGTTATAGCAGGAGCCAGGAGTACATGATAAATAATATTATATTAAAATTAAACAGTGCACACTTTTGCTGCAGGAGTGCAACTGCCAGTGTGACTAGTGGTGACCAGTGCCTGACCACCAGTATATTAGTAGTATTGTATACTATCTCTTTATCAACCAGTCTATATTAGCAGCAGACACAGTACAGTGCGGTAGTTCACGGCTGTGGCTACCTCTGTGTCGGCACTCGGCAGGCAGTCCGTCCATCCATAATTGTATTATAATATATACCACCTAACCGTGGTTTTTTTTTCATTCTTTATACCGTCGTCATACTAGTTGTTACGAGTATACTACTATCTCTTTATCAACCAGTGTACAGTGCGGTAGTTCACGGCTGTGGCTACCTCTGTGTCGGCACTCGGCAGGCAGTCCGTCCAACCATAATTGTATTATATACCACCTAACCGTGGTTTTTTTTTCATTCTTTATACCGTCGTCATACTAGTTGTTACGAGTATACTACTATCTCTTTATCAACCAGTGTACAGTGCGGTAGTTCACGGCTGTGGCTACCTCTGTGTCGGCACTCGGCAGGCAGTCCGTCCATCCATAATTGTATTATAATATATACCACCTAACCGTGGTTTTTTTTTCATTCTTTATACCGTCGTCATACTAGTTGTTACGAGTATACTACTATCTCTTTATCAACCAGTGTACAGTGCGGTAGTTCACGGCTGTGGCTACCTCTGTGTCGGCACTCGGCAGGCAGTCCGTCCAACCATAATTGTATTATAATATATACCACCTAACCGTGGTTTTTTTTTCATTCTTTATACCGTCGTCATACTAGTTGTTACGAGTATACTACTATCTCTTTATCAACCAGTGTACAGTGCGGTAGTTCACGGCTGTGGCTACCTCTGTGTCGGCACTCGGCAGGCAGTCCGTCCATCCATAATTGTATTATAATATATACCACCTAACCGTGGTTTTTTTTTCATTCTTTATACCGTCGTCATACTAGTTGTTACGAGTATACTACTATCTCTTTATCAACCAGTGTACAGTGCGGTAGTTCACGGCTGTGGCTACCTCTGTGTCGGCACTCGGCAGGCAGTCCGTCCAACCATAATTGTATTATAATATATACCACCTAACCGTGGTTTTTTTTTCATTCTTTATACCGTCGTCATACTAGTTGTTACGAGTATACTACTATCTCTTTATCAACCAGTGTACAGTGCGGTAGTTCACGGCTGTGGCTACCTCTGTGTCGGCACTCGGCAGGCAGTCCGTCCATCCATAATTGTGTTATAATATATACCACCTAACCGTGGTTTTTTTTTCATTCTTTATACCGTCGTCATACTAGTTGTTACGAGTATACTACTATCTCTTTATCAACCAGTGTACAGTGCGGTAGTTCACGGCTGTGGCTACCTCTGTGTCGGCACTCGGCAGGCAGTCCGTCCAACCATAATTGTATTATAATATATACCACCTAACCGTGGTTTTTTTTTTCATTCTTTATACCGTCGTCATACTAGTTGTTACGAGTATACTACTATCTCTTTATCAACCAGTGTACAGTGCGGTAGTTCACGGCTGTGGCTACCTCTGTGTCGGCACTCGGCAGGCAGTCCGTCCAACCATAATTGTATTATAATATATACCACCTAACCGTGGTTTTTTTTTCATTCTTTATACCGTCGTCATACTAGTTGTTACGAGTATACTACTATCTCTTTATCAACCAGTGTACAGTGCGGTAGTTCACGGCTGTGGCTACCTCTGTGTCGGCACTCGGCAGGCAGTCCGTCCATCCATAATTGTATTATATACCACCTAACCGTGGTTTTTTTATACCACCTAACCGTGGCAGTCCGTCCATAATTGTATACTAGTATCCAATCCATCCATCTCCATTGTTTACCTGAGGTGCCTTTTAGTTCTGCCTATAAAATATGGAGAACAAAAAAGTTGAGGTTCCAAAATTAGGGAAAGATCAAGATCCACTTCCACCTCGTGCTGAAGCTGCTGCCACTAGTCATGGCCGAGACGATGAAATGCCAGCAACGTCGTCTGCCAAGGCCGATGCCCAATGTCATAGTACAGAGCATGTCAAATCCAAAACACCAAATATCAGAAAAAAAAGGACTCCAAAACCTAAAATAAAATTGTCGGAGGAGAAGCGTAAACTTGCCAATATGCCATTTACCACACGGAGTGGCAAGGAACGGCTGAGGCCCTGGCCTATGTTCATGGCTAGTGGTTCAGCTTCACATGAGGATGGAAGCACTCAGCCTCTCGCTAGAAAACTGAAAAGACTCAAGCTGGCAAAAGCACCGCAAAGAACTGTGCGTTCTTTGAAATCCCAAATCCACAAGGAGAGTCCAATTGTGTCGGTTGCGATGCCTGACCTTCCCAACACTGGACGTGAAGAGCATGCGCCTTCCACCATTTGCACGCCCCCTGCAAGTGCTGGAAGGAGCACCCGCAGTCCAGTTCCTGATAGTCAGATTGAAGATGTCAGTGTTGAAGTACACCAGGATGAGGAGGATATGGGTGTTGCTGGCGCTGGGGAGGAAATTGACCAGGAGGATTCTGATGGTGAGGTGGTTTGTTTAAGTCAGGCACCCGGGGAGACACCTGTTGTCCGTGGGAGGAATATGGCCGTTGACATGCCAGGTGAAAATACCAAAAAAATCAGCTCTTCGGTGTGGAGGTATTTCACCAGAAATGCGGACAACAGGTGTCAAGCCGTGTGTTCCCTTTGTCAAGCTGTAATAAGTAGGGGTAAGGACGTTAACCACCTCGGAACATCCTCCCTTATACGTCACCTGCAGCGCATTCATAATAAGTCAGTGACAAGTTCAAAAACTTTGGGTGACAGCGGAAGCAGTCCACTGACCAGTAAATCCCTTCCTCTTGTAACCAAGCTCACGCAAACCACCCCACCAACTCCCTCAGTGTCAATTTCCTCCTTCCCCAGGAATGCCAATAGTCCTGCAGGCCATGTCACTGGCAAGTCTGACGAGTCCTCTCCTGCCTGGGATTCCTCCGATGCATCCTTGCGTGTAACGCCTACTGCTGCTGGCGCTGCTGTTGTTGCCGCTGGGAGTCGATGGTCATCCCAGAGGGGAAGTCGTAAGCCCACTTGTACTACTTCCAGTAAGCAATTGACTGTTCAACAGTCCTTTGCGAGGAAGATGAAATATCACAGCAGTCATCCTACTGCAAAGCGGATAACTGAGGCCTTGGCATCCTGGGTGGTGAGAAACGTGGTTCCGGTATCCATCATTACTGCAGAGCCAACTAGAGACTTGTTGGAGGTACTGTGTCCCCGGTACCAAATACCATCTAGGTTCCATTTCTCTAGGCAGGCGATACCGAAAATGTACACAGACCTCAGAAAAAGAGTCACCAGTGTCCTAAAAAATGCAGCTGTACCCAATGTCCACTTAACCACGGACATGTGGACAAGTGGAGCAGGGCAGGGTCAGGACTATATGACTGTGACAGCCCACTGGGTAGATGTATGGACTCCCGCCGCAAGAACAGCAGCGGCGGCACCAGTAGCAGCATCTCGCAAACGCCAACTCTTTCCTAGGCAGGCTACGCTTTGTATCACCGCTTTCCAGAATACGCACACAGCTGAAAACCTCTTACGGCAACTGAGGAAGATCATCGCGGAATGGCTTACCCCAATTGGACTCTCCTGTGGATTTGTGGCATCGGACAACGCCAGCAATATTGTGTGTGCATTAAATCAGGGCCAATTCCAGCACGTCCCATGTTTTGCACATACCTTGAATTTGGTGGTGCAGAATTTTTTTTAAAACGACAGGGGCGTGCAAGAGATGCTGTCGGTGGCCAGAAGAATTGCGGGACACTTTCGGCGTACAGGCACCACGTACAGAAAACTGGAGCACCACCAAAAACTACTGAACCTGCCCTGCCATCATCTGAAGCAAGAAGTGGTAACGAGGTGGAATTCAACCCTCTATATGCTTCAGAGGTTGGAGGAGCAGCAAAAGGCCATTCAAGCCTATACAATTGAGCACGATATAGTAGGTGGAATGCACCTGTCTCAAGCGCAGTGGAGAATGATTTCAACGTTGTGCAAGGTTCTGATGCCCTTTGAACTTGCCACACGTGAAGTCAGTTCAGACACTGCCAGCCTGAGTCAGGTCATTCCCCTCATCAGGCTTTTGCAGAAGAAGCTGGAGGCATTGAAGGAGGAGCTAACACGGAGCGATTCCGCTAGGCATGTGGGACTTGTGGATGCAGCCCTTAATTCGCTTAACAAGGATTCACGGGTGGTCAATCTGTTGAAATCAGAGCACTACATTTTGGCCACCGTGCTCGATCCTAGATTTAAAGCCTACCTTGGATCTCTCTTTCCGGCAGACACAGGTCTGCTGGGGTTGAAAGACCTGCTGGTGACAAAATTGTCAAGTCAAGCGGAACGCGACCTGTCAACATCTCCTCCTTCACATTCTCCCGCAACTGGGGGTGCGAGGAAAAGGCTCAGAATTCCGAGCCCACCCGCTGGCGGTGATGCAGGGCAGTCTGGAGCGACTGCTGATGCTGACATCTGGTCCGGACTGAAGGACCTGACAACGATTACGGACATGTCGTCTACTGTCACTGCATATGATTCTCTCAACATTGATAGAATGGTGGAGGATTATATGAGTGACCGCATCCAAGTAGGCACGTCACACAGTCCGTACTTATACTGGCAGGAAAAAGAGGCAATTTGGAGGCCCTTGCACAAACTGGCTTTATTCTACCTAAGTTGCCCTCCCACAAGTGTGTACTCCGAAAGAGTGTTTAGTGCCGCCGCTCACCTTGTCAGCAATCGGCGTACGAGGTTACATCCAGAAAATGTGGAGAAGATGATGTTCATTAAAATGAATTATAATCAATTCCTCCGCGGAGACATTGACCAGCAGCAATTGCCTCCACAAAGTACACAGGGAGCTGAGATGGTGGATTCCAGTGGGGACGAATTGATAATCTGTGAGGAGGGGGATGTACACGGTGATATATCGGAGGGTGAAGATGAGGTGGACATCTTGCCTCTGTAGAGCCAGTTTGTGCAAGGAGAGATTAATTGCTTCTTTTTTGGGGGGGGTCCAAACCAACCGTCATATCAGTCACAGTCGTGTGGCAGACCCTGTCACTGAAATGATGGGTTGGTTAAAGTGTGCATGTCCTGTTTTGTTTATACAACATAAGGGTGGGTGGGAGGGCCCAAGGATAATTCCATCTTGCACCTCTTTTTTCTTTTCTTTTTCTTTGCATCATGTGCTGATTGGGGAGGGTTTTTTGGAAGGGACATCCTGCGTGACACTGCAGTGCCACTCCTAGATGGGCCCGGTGTTTGTGTCGGCAACTAGGGTCGCTAATCTTACTCACACAGCTACCTCATTGCGCCTCTTTTTTTCTTTGCGTCATGTGCTGTTTGGGGAGGGTTTTTTGGAAGGGACATCCTGCGTGACACTGCAGTGCCACTCCTAGATGTGCCCGGTGTTTGTGTCGGCCACTAGGGTCGCTAATCTTACTCACACAGCTACCTCATTGCGCCTCTTTTTTTCTTTGCGTCATGTGCTGTTTGGGGAGGGTTTTTTGGAAGGGACATCCTGCGTGACACTGCAGTGCCACTCCTAGATGTGCCCGGTGTTTGTGTCGGCCACTAGGGTCGCTAATCTTACTCACACAGTCAGCTACCTCATTGCGCCTCTTTTTTTCTTTGCGTCATGTGCTGTTTGGGGAGGGTTTTTTGGAAGGGCCATCCTGCGTGACACTGCAGTGCCACTCCTAGATGGGCCCGGTGTTTGTGTCGGCCACTAGGGTCGCTAATCTTACTCACACAGCTACCTCATTGCGCCTCTTTTTTTCTTTGCGTCATGTGCTGTTTGGGGAGGGTTTTTTGGAAGGGACATCCTGCGTGACACTGCAGTGCCACTCCTAGATGGGCCCGGTGTTTGTGTCGGCCACTAGGGTCGCTTATCTTACTCACACAGCGACCTCGGTGCAAATTTTAGGACTAAAAATAATATTGTGAGGTGTGAGGTATTCAGAATAGACTGAAAATGAGTGTAAATTATGGTTTTTGAGGTTAATAATACTTTGGGATCAAAATGACCCCCAAATTCTATGATTTAAGCTGTTTTTTAGTGTTTTTGGAAAAAAACACCCGAATCCAAAACACACCCGAATCCGACAAAAATAATTCGGTGAGGTTTTGCCAAAACGCGTTCGAACCCAAAACACGGCCGCGGAACCGAACCCAAAACCAAAACACAAAACCCGAAAAATTTCAGGCGCTCATCTCTACCAGAAACGCCCACTTCATGTCAATCACTCTGCGGTCAGCAGTGCGACTGAAAAGCTTTGCTAGACCCTGTGTGAAACTACATTGTTCGTTGTAATAGTACGTTGTGCGTGCGCATTGCGCCACATATGCATGTGCAGAAGTGCCTTTTTTTCGCCTCATCGCTGCAGAGCGAACGAATGCAGCTAGCAACCAACTCGGAATGACCACCATTGTCTGTTTTCAGCATTCTATGGGGGTTACTCATTCTAGGGGGTGATTTGTCACATGGCAGATGTATTAAGCCTGGAGAAGGCATAAAGAAGCAATAAAGCGGTGATAAGTGCAAGGTGATATCGCACCAGCCAATCAGCTCCAATATGTAAATTGACAGGTACGAGCTGATTGGCTGGTGCGTTTTCACCTTGCATTTATCACTGCTTTATCACTTTTTTATGCCTTCTCTAGGCTTAATACATCTATGTGTCTCAGTCAAGTAGTTCCTGTTATTTTTTAAACACAGCCTGTAACATGGCAGTTAGAAGCTGATTGGCTGGTACTTCATCTCTCTCCACTTTAGCTCTCTCTAAGATTTGATAACTACCTATAGATTTCTCAGTTCACCAATAAACAAACTCTTCTTTCTCTTTCAGCACAGTAATGACAGATGTTGGAGTTTATGGTTGCACCCCATCTAGAGAGTAGATAGATTTCTACCCATTATACTAAACATAGGGAGAATTAACCAAAGTACTCAAATGTACTGATAAGACTGCAGCATAGCTACATACCAGTGCTACACTTTGGTGCAGGACAAAATCCTAACATTATATGATAGCAGGGAATAATATTACCCTCCTCCCCAAATATATAGTCACCTTTTCTGACACGTCATTTACCCATAGTTTCTAGGTAAACCCTCCCACCAGGCACCTAGTTTAAAAGCTCCTCCAACCCCTCCCCCCAGCACCGCAGCCCCCTCATTCAGGTGCAATCCATCGCTACAAAAAAGATGGCGCCTGACTGAGAAGTCCGTCCAGTGTTCCAAGAACACAAACTCCTCCTTCCTACACCAGTCTCTTAGCCACACATTTACCTCCCTGATCTCCCTCTGCCTCCCTGGGCTAGCGCGTGGCACAGATAATATTTCGGAGAATATTACCTTAGATGTCCTTGCCTTTAGTTTCTGGCCTAAGTCCCTATAATCTTTCTCAAGGAAATCCCACCTACCACTAACTTTGTTGTTGGTGCAAACATGCACCAAGACCGCCGGGTCTTTCCCAGCCACTCCCAACAATCTATCTACCCTGTCCGCGATGTGCCGCACCCGGGAGACAACAGACCGTATGGCGAACGCGATCCCGGTAGCAGATTGCCCTATCTGTCTTCCTGATGATAGAGTCCCCTACCACCACAATCTACCTGGGTACCTCTCTCTCTCTTTCATCCCATCTGAGCCAGAGGGACCACTCCTCTGGTTGCTAGAGGGAACAGTCTCCTCCAGCTCCATGATTTCCTCGCTATCATCCACCTAATCTTCGTCTAATTGGGCAAATTTGTTCGGGTTTGATAGCACGGAGATGTCGTGCCTCCCCCTCTTTTTCTTCCTTCTAACAGTGACCCAGCTGGCTACCTGGTTGTCCTCATCTACCGGTGTGTGTCCCTGCAACTCCTCCACCATTCTAGACTTTGCTAGAGAATGTGAATCTCCCTCAGCCGCATAAAGGTTTGCCCTAGATCAGTTACCTGGGCTTCCAGGGCAACCGTTCGCACACATCTTGGACAGATGTATTCACCCTGGGACGGTTGCTCCAGGTGTGCATACATCTTGCACGACATGCACTGAGTGAAACTCTTAAACTCTGCCCCTCCCATTTGCTTGAAAACTCAACTCCCTATTAACTTCCAAAGAACAATGCAGAATAATACAAAAAAAAAATGCAAGCAATGAATACAAACAATGCAATATGATACTGACTATGGCCTAGCTGTCGAGATAATCAATATTCACAACACAGCAGAAATAGCCAATTCAATCACATACAAGATGAAGTAGGTAATCAATACCTATCTGAGTGGGCCCTCTCCTGCGACTCCGCTACTCCTCCTTGCAGTTGATTCACACCTCCTTCTCACTTGCTGCACCCGACTTCTGGCACCAACTTCGTCCTCAGTTTGCAGTCGTCCCCAGCTCGCAGTTCGCAGTCATTCTCAGCTCGCAGTCCCTTACACGCGGGCTGTGTCTGCAGCAGCAGCACACTTTCCCTCACCCGACAGCAGCAGCCCCTCTCCCACTTACTCTCCCCCTCTCACTTCCCTCAGCAGCAGCACACTCTCATCCCGTGTCTGTAACAGCAGCAGCTGCAGCACACTCTTACTCACTGACTCAGCAGCAGCCTTGCACACTTACTCTCCCCCAGCACTTACTCTCCCCCTCACACACTGAGTTGCCAGCACTTGTTTATCCCTTCACACACTTTCTTTATCCCTTCACACACATACTCTTCTACACACATGCACTCTTAATCACACTTACACTTATGCACTCACTCTCACTCACTAGCAGCGGCCCGACACTCACCCACACACACTCTCATTCACACCGGCAGCAGCAGCGATCCTCCTGCTGCACGCTCCGCTGCTCTGCCCGCTCAGCCCGGCTCCGGCCCTGACTTCCGCCTCCTCCACTCACTTCCACCTCTTCATTCCTGTTTCCATCACGTCACCAGCATCAGCGCCTCTGACCAGCCTGGAGGAGTAATTTCAGTACTACAAGGAATGCAATAAAAAAATGCAAAAAAGCAATAAGAGCAGCAAAAATGTAAAATGAAAAGCAAATAGCTATAGAGAGCAAAAACAATCCTAAGAAGTTTTTTAAATACATATACAGTAAAAGGTTAAGAAAGGAGAACATAGGTCCAATAAAAGATGAATTTGGAGTATTGATAAATGATGACGAAACAAAAGCAGAAATACTGTACAAATTTTTTCATCTGTGTTCACCAGAGAAGAAGCGACGGTGGGAGTAGTATATAGCGATAGTGAAAGCAAGGATTTCTGGCTAGATACTTGTTTAAGTGAGGAGATAGTCCGGGAGGGACTAAGCAAAATTAAGATTAATAAATCACCTGGACCTGATGGACTTCACCCGAGGGTTCTTATGGAGTTTAGGTCACAACTAGGAAGACCCCTATACTTGATTTTCAATAGTTCTATTAGATCAGGCATGGTACCTATGGATTGGTATATAGCTGAGGTAGTGCCATTATTTAAAAAGAGATCTAAAAATCATCCAGGAAATTACAGACCTGTTAGTTTGACATCTATAGTGGGGAAATTATTGGAGGGAATTTTAAGGGATAGCTTACAGGAGTATCTACATGCCGCTGACTTTAGTAGCAAGAACCAGCATGGGTTTGTAAGGGACAGATCATGTCAAACTAACTTAGCTTCTATGAGGAAGTGAGCGTCAATCTTGACCAAGGAAAAGCAGAGGATGTGGTATACTTAGATTTTGCAAAAGCCTTCGATACAGTGCCTCACAGAAGACTGATCATCAAATTAAAGGAGCTTGGCCTAGGAAAAACTATTTGTACATGGATAAGTAATTGGCTGGATAACAGAGTACAGCGAGTAGTGGTCAATGGAATGTCCTCCAGCTGGACACCAGTAGTCAGCGGAATACCACAAGGATCCGTACTTGGGCCACTACTGTTCAACATATTTATCAACGGCCTGGAAATCAGAGTGTCAATCTTTGCAGATGATACTAAATTGCGTAAGGTAATTAATTCAGAAATAGATGTGGAGTCTCTGCAGAATGACTTATCTTAACTTGAAATCTTGGCGTCTAAATGGAAAATGGGATTCAATATAGAAAAATGCAAAGTTATGCACTTCGGGTGCAAAAAAAAACTTGCAACCTACATATTAAATGGGGAAAATCTAGGGGTAACAGTATTGGAAAAAGATTTGGGGGTACTCATTGATAATAGGCTAAACAACCATACGCAATGTCAAAATGCAGCAAAGAAGGCAAGTAAATTGCAAGCGTGCATAAAACGGGGAATTGAGGCAAGGGACGAAAGTGTTATCCTGCCGCCGTTCAAATCATTGGTACGTCCGCACCTGGACTATTGTGTTAAATTTTGGGCACCTCATAATAAAAAAGGTATATGTGAACTCGAAAGGATTCAAAGGCGTGCCACTAAATTGATTAAAGGGCTAGAGGGAATGGAGTATGAGGAAAGGCTCACCAGCTTGAAACTGTATACACTAGAAAAGAGGCATCTAAGAGGAGACATTATCAATATCTTCAAATACATAAAGGGAAATTACAAAGAGTTATCAGAGGAATTGTTTATTAAAAGAACTCTGTATAAGATGCGAGCACCGAGGCTTGAGGAGAGAAAATTCCATACGCTACGTAGGAAAGGGTTCTTCACTGTTAGGGCAATACGGTTCTGGAATTCCCTGCCAGTAAAGGTGGTAATGGCGGACACTATATATGCATTTAAAAACGGATTGGATACATTTCTGACTGAAAAAGATATTCAAGGTTATAACATTTAAAATATTGAGATTTTTAATCAGGGAGGAACATGCTTTTCAGTTGATAACTAAACATAAAACATTATTTCAATTGGGACATTATAATGAACTCGGCTTAAGACAGAATACAGGTTGAACACGATGGACATCTTGCCTCTCAACCTCATTAACTATGTAACTATGAGAGAGTTACTGTCATATATTCTATACCCTGAGAGAGTTACTGTCATATATTCTATACCCTGATAGAGCTACTGTAATGTCATATATTTTATACCCTGAGAGAGATACTGTAATGTCATGTATTTTATACCCTGAGAGAGCTACTGTAATGTCATATATTTTATACCCTGAGAGAGATACTGTAATGTCATATATTTTATACCCTGAGAGAGTTACTCTCATATATTCTATACCCTGAGAGCTACTGTCATATACTCTATACCCTGAGTTACTGTCATATATTCTATACTCTGAAAGATACTGTCATATATTCTATACCTGAGAGAGTTACTGTCATATATTCTATACCGTGAGAGATATACTGTCATATATTCTATACCCTGAGAGAGTTACTGTCATATATTCTACACCACGAGAGAGGTACTGTCATATATTCTATATCCTGAGAGAGTTACTGTCATATAATCTATACCCTGAGAGCGTTACTCTAATATATTCTATACCCTGAGAGCGTTACTGTCATATATTCTATACCCTGAGAGAGTTACTATCATATATTGTATACATGAGAGAGTTACTGTCATATATTCTATACCCTGAGAGAGTTACTGTCATATATTCTATACCCTGAGAGTTACTGTCATATATACTATACCCTGAGAGAGTTACTGTCATATACACTATACCTTGAGAGAGTTACTGTCATATATTCTATACCCTAATAGAGGTACTGTCATATATTCTATGCCCTGAGAGCGTTACTGTCATATATTCTATACCCTGAGAGATTTACTGTCATACTGTATATTCTATACCCTGAGAGAGTTACTCTCATATTTTCTATACCCTGAGAGAGTTACTGTCATATATTCTACACCGCGAGAGAGGTACTGTCATATATTCTATATCCTGAGAGAGTTACTGTCATATACTCTATACCCTGAGAGCGTTACTCTCATATATTCTATACCCTGAGAGCATTACTGTCATATATTCTATACCCTGAGAGAGTTACTGTCATATATTGTATACCTGAGAGAGTTACTGTCATATATTCTATACCCTGAGAGAGTTACTGTCATATATTCTATACCCTGAGAGTTACTGTCATATATACTATACCCTGAGAGAGTTACTGTCATATATACTATACCCTGAGAGAGTTACTGTCATATATTATATACCCTAATAGAGGTACTGTCATATATTCTATACCCTGAGAGCGTTACTGTCATATATTCTATACCCTGAGAGATTTACTGTCATACTGTATATTATATACCCTGAGAGAGTTACTCTCATATTTTCTATACCCTGAGAGAGTTACTGTCATATATTCTAGACCGTGAGAGAGTTACTGTCATATATTCTATACCTGAGAGATATACAGTACTGTCATATATTCTATACCCTGAGAGCAGTACTGTCATATATTCTATACCCTGAGAGAGTTACTGTCATATATTATATACCCTGAGAGCATTACTGTCATATATTCTATACCCTGAGAGAGTTATTGTCATATATTGTATACCCTGAGTGAGATACTGTCATATATTCTATACCCTGAGAGAGTTACTGTCATATATTCTATACCCTGAGAGAGTTACTGTCATATATACTATACCCTGAGAGAGTTACTGTCATATATTCTATACCCTAATAGAGGTACTGTCATATATTCTATACCCTGAGAGCGTTACTGTCATATATTCTATACCCTGAGAGATTTACTGTCATACTGTATATTATATACCCTGAGAGAGTTACTCTCATATTTTCTATACCCTGAGAGAGTTACTGTCATATATTCTACACCGTAAGAGAGTTACTGTCATATATTCTATACCTGAGAGATATACAGTACTGTCATATATTCTATACCCTGAGAGAGTTATTGTCATATATTCTATACCTTGAGAGCAGTACTGTCATATATTATATACCCTGAGAGGGTTACTGTCATATATTCTATGCCCTGAGAGAGGTACTGTCATATTTTCTATACCCTATGAGAGCTACTGTCATATATTCTATACCCTGAGAGTTACTGTCATATATACTATACCCTGAGAGAGTTACTGTCATATATACTATACCCTGAGAGAGTTACTGTCATATATTCTATACCCTAATAGAAGTACTGTCATATATTCTATACCCTGAGAGCGTTACTGTCATATATTCTATACCCTGAGAGATTTACTGTCATACTGTATATTATATACCCTGAGAGAGTTACTCTCATATTTTCTATACCCTGAGAGAGTTACTGTCATATATTCTACACCGTGAGAGAGTTACTGTCATATATTCTATACCTGAGAGATATACAGTACTATCATATATTCTATACCCTGAGAGCAGTACTGTCATATATTCTATACCCTGAGAGAGTTACTGTCATATATTATATACCCTGAGAGCATTACTGTCATATATTCTATACCCTGAGAGAGTTACTGTCATATATTGTATACCTGAGTGAGATACTGTCATATATTCTATACCCTGAGAGAGTTACTGTCATATATTCTATACCCTGAGAGAGTTACTGTCATATATACTATACCCTGAGAGAGTTACTGTCATATATTCTATACCCTAATAGAGGTACTGTCATATATTCTATACCCTGAGAGCGTTACTGTCATATATTCTATACCCTGAGAGATTTACTGTCATACTGTATATTATATACCCTGAGAGAGTTACTCTCATATTTTCTATACCCTGAGAGAGTTACTGTCATATATTCTACACCGTGAGAGAGTTACTGTCATATATTCTATACCTGAGAGATATACAGTACTGTCATATATTCTATACAATGAGAGAGTTATTGTCATATATTCTATACCCTGAGAGATTTACTGTCATACTGTATATTCTATACCCTGAGAGAGTTACTCTCATATTTTCTATACCCTGAGAGAGTTACTGTCATATATTCTACACCGCGAGAGAGGTACTGTCATATATTCTATATCCTGAGAGAGTTACTGTCATATACTCTATACCCTGATAGCGTTACTCTCATATATTCTATACCCTGAGAGCATTACTGTCATATATTCTATACCCTGAGAGAGTTACTGTCATATATTGTATACCTGAGAGAGTTACTGTCATATATTCTATACCCCGAGAGAGTTACTGTCATATATTCTATACCCTGAGAGTTACTGTCATATATACTATACCCTGAGAGAGTTACTGTCATATATACTATACCTTGAGAGAGTTACTGTCATATATTATATACCCTAATAGAGGTACTGTCATATATTCTATACCCTGAGAGCGTTACTGTCATATATTCTATACCCTGAGAGATTTACTGTCATACTGTATATTATATACCCTGAGAGAGTTACTCTCATATTTTCTATACCCTGAGAGAGTTACTGTAATATATTCTACACCGTGAGAGAGTTACTGTCATATATTCTATACCTGAGAGATATACAGTACTGTCATATATTCTATACCCTGAGAGCAGTACTGTCATATATTCTATACCCTGAGAGAGTTACTGTCATATATTATATACCCTGAGAGCATTACTGTCATATATTCTATACCCTGAGAGTTACTGTCATATATTGTATACCCTGAGTGAGATACTGTCATATATTCTATACCCTGAGAGAGTTACTGTCATATATTCTATACCCTGAGAGAGTTACTGTCATATATACTATACCCTGAGAGAGTTACTGTCATATATTCTATACCCTAATAGAGGTACTGTCATATATTCTATACCCTGAGAGCGTTACTGTCATATATTCTATACCCTGAGAGATTTACTGTCATACTGTATATTATATACCCTGAGAGAGTTACTCTCATATTTTCTATACCCTGAAAGAGTTACTGTCATATATTCTACACCGTAAGAGAGTTACTGTCATATATTCTATACCTGAGAGATATACAGTACTGTCATATATTCTATACCCTGAGAGAGTTATTGTCATATATTCTATACCTTGAGAGCAGTACTGTCATATATTATATACCCTGAGAGGGTTACTGTCATATATTCTATGCCCTGAGAGAGGTACTGTCATATTTTCTATACCCTATGAGGGCTACTGTCATATATTCTATACCCTGAGAGTTACTGTCATATATACTATACCCTGAGAGAGTTACTGTCATATATACTATACCCTGAGAGAGTTACTGTCATATATTCTATACCCTAATAGAAGTACTGTCATATATTCTATACCCTGAGAGCGTTACTGTCATATATTCTATACTCTGAGAGATTTACTGTCATACTGTATATTATATACCCTGAGAGAGTTACTCTCATATTTTCTATACCCTGAGAGAGTTACTGTCATATATTCTACACCGTGAGAGAGTTACTGTCATATATTCTATATCTGAGAGATATACAGTACTATCATATATTCTATACCCTGAGAGCAGTACTGTCATATATTTTATACCCTGAGAGAGTTACTGTCATATATTATATACCCTGAGAGCATTACTGTCATATATTCTATACCCTGAGAGAGTTACTGTCATATATTGTATACCTGAGTGAGATACTGTCATATATTCTATACCCTGAGAGAGTTACTGTCATATATTCTATACCCTGAGAGAGTTACTGTCATATATACTATACCCTGAGAGAGTTACTGTCATATATTCTATACCCTAATAGAGGTACTGTCATATATTCTATACCCTGAGAGCGTTACTGTCATATATTCTATACCCTGAGAGATTTACTGTCATACTGTATATTATATACCCTGAAAGAGTTACTCTCATATTTTCTATACCCTGAGAGAGTTACTGTCATATATTCTACACCGTGAGAGAGTTACTGTCATATATTCTATACCTGAGAGATATACAGTACTGTCATATATTCTATACCCTGAGAGAGTTATTGTCATATATTCTATACCCTGAGAACAGTACTGTCATATATTATATACCCTGAGAGGGTTACTGTCATATATTCTATGCCCTGAGAGAGGTACTGTCATATTTTCTATACCCTATGAGAGCTACTGTCATATATTCTAAACCCTGAGAGTTACTGATATATAATCTACAGTATACCGTGAGAGATACTGTCATATATGCTATACCCTGAGAGAGTTACTGTCATATATTATATACCTGAGCGAGTTAATGTCATCTATTCTATACCCTCTATACCCTGAGAGAGTTACTGTAATATTTTCTATACCCTGAGAGAGGTACTGTCATATATTCTATATCCTGAGAGAGTTACTGTCATATACTCTATACCTTGAGAGCGTTACTCTCATATATTCTATACCCTGAGAGAGTTAGTGTCATATATTCTATACATGAGAGAGTTACTGTCAAATATTCTATACCCTGAGAGAGTTACTGTCATATATTCTATACCCTGAGAGAGTTACTGTCATATATACTATACCCTGAGAGAGTTACTGTCATATATACTATACGCTAAGAGAGTTACTGTCATATATTCTATACCCTAATAGAGGTACTGTCATATATTCTATTTCCTGAGAGAGTTACTGTCATATACTGTATACCTTGAGAACTGTACTCTCATATATTCTGTACCCTGAGAGAGTTACTGTCATATATTCTATACCTGAGAGATTTACTGTCATATACTCTATACCCTGAGAGAGTTACTGTCATATATTCTATACCCTGTGAGTTACTGTCATATATACTATACCCTGAGAGAGTTACTGTCATTTATACTATACCCTAAGAGAGTTACTGTCATATATTCTATACCCTAATAGAGGTACTGTCATATATTCTATACCATGCGAGAGTTACTGTCATATACTGTATACCCTGAGAACTGTACTCTCATATATTCTATACCCTGAGAGAGTTACTGTCATATATTCTATACCCTGTGAGTTACTGTCATATATACTATACCCTGAGAGAGTTACTGTCATATATACTATACCCTGAGAGAGTTACTGTCATATATACTATACCCTAATAGAGGTACTGTCATATATTCTATACCCTAAGAGAGTTACTGTCATATATTCTATATCCTGAGAGAGTTACTGTCATATATTCTATACCCTGAGAGAGTTACTGTCATATATACTATACCCTAATAGAGGTACTGTCATATATTCTATACCCTGAGAGCGTTACTGTCATATATACTATACCCTAATAGAGGTACTGTCATATATTCTATACCCTGAGAGAGTTACTGTCATATATACTATACCCTGAGAGAGTTACTGTCATATATTCTATACCCTGTGAGTTACTGTCATATATACTATACCCTGAGAGAGTTACTGTCATATATTCTATACCCTGAGAGAGTTACTGTCATATATACTATACCCTAAGAGAGGTACTGTCATATATTCTATACCATGCGAGAGTAGATGTCATTCTTACCTGAGAGATCAGAGAGAATAGCAGGCAGTGGATCAGGACAGCTGGTAATGATATTGTTCCCTACATGATATGAGGGGGGAATAATGAGACTCCACCAGCTATATAGTCACCTGCTCTAACACATATTCTGTAAACTGAGAGACATTTGAAATTAGTACCATACTTTTTTCTTGCAATGCAAGACTTTCTAAGCATAAACCCTGGAAACTGTGGGTATTGGGAGTGTGCATACAGGGGGTCATTCAGACCCGATCCCACGCTGAATTTTTTTGCAGCCGTGCGTTCGGGTCTGTACTGCGCATGCGCACGAGTCGCAATGCGCAGGCATGTCGCTAGCCTAGCAACAAAGCTAACGAAGAAAGCGATCGAACCGGCGATTGCAAGAAGATTGACAGGCAGAAGGCATTCCAGGGCTGCAACTCACCATTTTCTGGAAGTGTCAGGAGAAACGTAGGTGTGCCCAGCCATTCCGGAGGTGGGTTCCTGACGTCACAGCCGGCCCGGATCATCTCAGCATCTGAGTAAGTCCTGGGCTGTGCAGAAACGTTTGTGCAGCTCACTGCACAACCCATTGCCCCCTGCAAAGCCCTTACCCCTCCCCCTGCAGGCGGCGTTTACCTGGTAGCAGCAGTACAAAAAATAGCCTGCGTGTGACCAGGTCTGAATTAGGCCCACAGTCCCTAATCAAAAATTGGACGTGAGGCCTGCAGGTTTTTTTGCAGTCAAAGCCCTGTTGCCCAACCCAACTGGATACCCCCCTTAGAGAGTAGATGTCAGTCTTACCTTCTGTCACTTATATCTGTACAACATTGATGAACTCAACTTGAGATTTCTTTGTTATTCAGTCACACTGACCTTTATTACATTTCAAGATGCTGACATACCCGGGATTTGAAGCCATTGCCTGTGGCATTGCAGTCAGATGATCTATTCATTGAGCTATCTGCCCTTGCATTGAAAGGTAGAGAATTCTAAAGGTGCATACACACTGGGCGCTTTTGCCAGCGTGTATGCACAGTGATGATCATGAACATCGCTGCAGGAAAATAGCTCAGTGCATACACACTGAGCCATTTTCCCTGTGCCCAGCGATGTTCACCCGGGGAGGGAAGCACTTTTCACAGTAGGAAACTGTGGATAGTGCTCCACTTGGCTGTATGGACGGCAGCGCCTGGTGATCATGCTGAAGCACGCATCAGCGCTCACCGCTCATCGCCTGCCCACACACACTGGCCGAGTTTGAGCTCAAAGTACCTCAAAACGCCAAAGGTGACCTACTTTGAGCTCAAAATCAGCTAGTGTGTATGGGCCTTTAGCTAGAGAAATCTAACTGTTTGACGCTTACCTTGTACTTTGTGAAAAAATGATCAGCATTGTGGCTGAGTGGATCTATGTAGTGTGTTGCTGCAAGGGATTGGTTGTGTGGCTGCTCACTACATAGATCTGCTCAATTGCAATGCTAATCATGTATTTACAATGTACCATTAGCTTCATGTAGTGTTCATAGTTTTTATGCTGGATCGAATAGCTCAATGAGTAGGGTGTTTGATTATTTATTTATTTATTTATTTATTAACAGTTTCTTATATAGCGCAGCAAATTCCGTTGCACTTTACAATTGGAAATAACAATGATATAACAAACTGGGTGATAACAAACAGTCATCGAGGTAGGAGGGCCCTGCTCGCAAGCTTACAATCTATAGGGAAATAGGCAGGGTCGGACTGGCCCACAGGGGAACAGGGGAAACCACTGGTGGGCGCCACTGCCTGTGGGCCCACCTCCTCCTCTAGGGATTAGGTACCAGGATGTATCCTAGTACACTTTAATTATACATTATACATATGTTACCTTATACTGCACAGGACTATGGGACCAGACCATGAACTCTCTTACGGTTAGGTGGGCCTCTGTGGTGGTTGGCCACTCCTCCACTATTGCCTGGCCACATCCTTAAGTATGGGCCCCTACCACTGCATTTCCCCGATGGGCCATTCTTGCCCCTGTCCGACACTGGAAATAGGCATATATACACAAGGAAAATGCTATCTATTGCATAGTTGTCCGCTAGATTGCAAAGGTTCTTGGTGGGCTGTATGATATGGTCATACAGCAATGATGATTAGAATTCAATAGGCTATAGGCTTGAATCCTGAGCCTGGTAGTATATTCAAATGTGTAATTTAACAAAGGGTGTTGTAACTAAATAACAATGGGCTCTTAAGTTATGTGCATGAATGTGGTATAAAGAGGATTTGTGTCCAAATCCATTTTCTTGCAGTGGTATAGAAATGTGTATGTGTGTGTGCATATAAATATGTGTGAAGGGGTGTATCTTAGCATGGGCGTTCTCTGGGATCAATCTTTTCATGCCCCTTCCCCGCACCTCATGTCCCTATTGAAAAAAATGGGGAGGAATGTGGGGGCAGAATTCACTCTCTGGCACAGGGCACCGAAAAGTCTAGTTACAGCTCTGAAATTAGTTATGTAATGGCTTTACGGTTACTGTATACTGTTGGGTGTCTTATCCTTTTATATATTGGTGTACCCATGTGAACGTTACATTTATGGGCAGTGCCAGTTTATTGTCCACATGGGCCTTGAACAGAAATTTATGATGGGCCTATTGTGTGCCATTGATAGTAATGTGACAAGCATTACCGTGGCGTGACTAGTGATGTGGGGCCGTGATCAGTGTGGTGTGGGTGTGATCTACATAGGACATGTGGTCTGTGCCATGCATCTAGCTATTTCTATGGAGGGCACAGCTAGCACCTACCTTCGGGATCCGGACTGAAAGTCGACAGTAACTAGGTCGACAATGTCTAGGTCGACCACTATTGGTCGACAGTAACTAGGTCGACAGGGTGTCTAGGTCGACAGGGTCTTTAGGTCGACATGTTCTAGGTCGACAGGTCAAAAGGTCGACATGAGTTTTTCACAATTTGTTTCTTTTTTTTGATCTTTTCATACTTAACGATCCACGTGGACTACGATTGGAACGGTAATCTGTGCCGAGCGAAGCGGTAGCGGAGCGAAGGCACCATGCCCGAAGCATGGCGAACGAAGCGAGCCATGCGAGGGGACGCGGTGCACTAATTGGGGTTCCCGGTCACTCTACGAAGAAAACGACACCAAAATAACATTAAAAACTCATGTCGACCTTTTGACCTGTCGACCTAGAACATGTCGACCTAAAGACCCTGTCGACCTAGACACCCTGTCGACCTAGTTACTGTCGACCAATAGTGGTCGACCTAGACATTGTCGACCTAGTTACTGTCGACTTTCAATACCACACCCCCTACCTTCAGCCACTTTACAGTGGTGATATACATATGTGTACTCATACATATTTACTGCAGTTGTACCAAACAGCCCCTCATGGCATGCCAGGTCCTGTTAGAATTAGAGATGAGCGGGTTCGGTTCTCTGAGATCCGACCCCCCCCCCCCCCCCGAACTTCACGTGGTTTACACGGGTCCGAGTCAGCCTCAGTTCTTCCCTCCTGACTCGGAAAACCCGAACGAGGCAAAACGTCATCATCCCGCTGTCAGATTCTCGCGAGATTCGGATTCCATATAAAGAGCTGTGCGTCACCATCATTTTCACTTGTGCATTGTCGAGATAGCGAGAAGACGTGGCTACATTCTCTGAGTGGAAAGCTCAATATCAGCTCAATATCAGTGCTCATTATCTGTGCTGCATTGTGGTGACCAGTATACTACGGTACAATAGTCCAGTGCTGTTCTCGCTGCCCAGTGTCAGTTCTAGTATCCTCATCAGTGCTCATTTTCTATACTGCATTGTGGTGACCAGTATACTACAGTACAATAGTCCAGTGCTGTTCTCGCTGCCCAGTGTCAGTTCTAGTATCCTCATCAGTGCTCATTGTCTTGCTGCTGCATTGTGGTGACTAGTATACTACAGTACAATAGTCCAGTGCTGTTCTCGCTGCCCAGTGTCAGTTCTAATATCCTCATCAGTGCTCATTATCTGTGCTGCATTGTGGTGACCAGTATATTACAGTACAATAGTCCAGTGCTGTTCTCACCGCCCAGTGTCAGTTCTAGTATCCTCATCAGTGCTCATTGTCTTGCTGCAGCATTGTGGTGACCAGTATATTACAGTACAATAGTCCAGTGCTGTTCTCGCTGCCCAGTGTCAGTTCTAGTATCCTCATCAGTGCTCATTATCTGTGCTGCATTGTGGTGACCAGTATACTACAGTACAATAGTCCAGTGCTGTTCTCACCGCCCAGTGTCAGTTCTAGTATCCTCATCAGTGCTCATTGTCTTGCTGCTGCATTGTGGTGACCAGTATACTACAGTACAATAGTCCAGTGCTGTTCTCGCTGCCCAGTGTCAGTTCTAATATCCTCATCAGTGCTCATCATCTGTACTGCATTGTGGTGACCAGTATATTACAGTACAATAGTCCAGTGCTGTTCTCACCGCCCAGTGTCAGTTCTAGTATCCTCATCAGTGCTCATTGTCTTGCTGCTGCATTGTGGTGACCAGTATACTACAGTACAATAGTCCAGTGCTGTTCTCGCTGCCCAGTGTCAGTTCTAGTATCCTCATCAGTGCTCATTTTCTTGCTGCTGCATTTTGGTGACCAGTATACTACAGTGCAATAGTCCAGTGCTGTTCTCGCTGCCAGTGTCAGTTCTAGTATCCTCATCAGTGCTCATTATCTTTCTGCTGCATTGTGGTGACCAGTATATTACAGTACAATAGTCCAGTGCTGTTCTCGCTGCCCAGTGTCAGTTCTAGGATCCTCATCAGTGCTCATTGTCTTGCTGCTGCATTGTGGTGACCAGTATATTACAGTACAATAGTCCAGTGCTGTTCTCGCTGCCCAGTGTCAGTTCTAGTATCCTCATCAGTGCTCATTGTCTTGCTGCTGCATTGTGGTGACCAGTATATTACAGTACAATAGTCCAGTGCTGTTCTCACCGCCCAGTGTCAGTTCTAGTATCCTCATCAGTGCTCATTGTCTTGCTGCAGCATTGTGGTGACCAGTATATTACAGTACAATAGTCCAGTGCTGTTCTCGCTGCCCAGTGTCAGTTCTAGTATCCTCATCAGTGCTCATTATCGGTGCTGCATTGTGGTGACCAGTATACTACAGTACAATAGTCCAGTGCTGTTCTCACCGCCCAGTGTCAGTTCTAGTATCCTCATCAGTGCTCATTGTCTTGCTGCTGCATTGTGGTGACCAGTATACTACAGTACAATAGTCCAGTGCTGTTCTCGCTGCCCAGTGTCAGTTCTAATATCCTCATCAGTGCTCATCATCTGTACTGCATTGTGGTGACCAGTATATTACAGTACAATAGTCCAGTGCTGTTCTCACCACCCAGTGTCAGTTCTAGTATCCTCATCAGTGCTCATTGTCTTGCTGCTGCATTGTGGTGACCAGTATACTACAGTACAATAGTCCAGTGCTGTTCTCGCTGCCCAGTGTCAGTTCTAGTATCCTCATCAGTGCTCATTTTCTTGCTGCTGCATTTTGGTGACCAGTATACTACAGTGCAATAGTCCAGTGCTGTTCTCGCTGCCCAGTGTCAGTTCTAGTATCCTCATCAGTGCTCATTATCTTTCTGCTGCATTGTGGTGACCAGTATATTACAGTACAATAGTCCAGTGCTGTTCTCGCTGCCCAGTGTCAGTTCTAGGATCCTCATCAGTGCTCATTGTCTTGCTGCTGCATTGTGGTGACCAGTATATTACAGTACAATAGTCCAGTGCTGTTCTCGCTGCCCAGTGTCAGTTCTAGTATCCTCATCAGTGCTCATTGTCTTGCTGCTGCATTGTGGTGACCAGTATATTACAGTACAAAAGTCCAGTGCTGTTCTCGCTGCCCAGTGTCAGTTCTAGTATCCTCATCAGTGCTCATTTTCTTGCTGCTGCATTGTGGTGACCAGTATACTACAGTACAATAGTCCAGTGCTGTTCTCGCTGCCCAGTGTCAGTTCTAATATCCTCATCAGTGCTCATTATCTGTGCTGCATTGTGGTGACCAGTATATTACAGTACAATAGTCCAGTGCTGTTCTCGCTGCCCAGTGTCAGTTCTTGTATCCTCATCAGTGCTCATTTTCTTGCTGGTGCATTGTGGTGACCAGTATACTACAGTACAATAGTCCAGTGCTGTTCTCGCTGCCCAGTGTCAGTTCTAATATCCTCATCAGTGCTCATTATCTGTGCTGCATTGTGGTGACCAGTATATTACAGTACAATAATCCAGTGCTGTTCTCGCTGCCCAGTGTCAGTTCTAGTATCCTCATCAGTGCTCATTGTCTTTATGCTGCATTGTGGTGACCAGTATATTACAGTACAATAGTCCAGTGCTGTTCTCGCTGCCCAGTGTCAGTTCTAGTATCCTCATCAGTGCTCATTGTCTTGCTGCTGCATTGTGGTGACCAGTATTCTACAGTACATTACTAAAAGTCCAGTGTCTTGTGCTGCATCTTGCTGCTGTAGGGTGCTGTGCTAGTGTCCTGTCACTGTACGTAGGTCATCATAATTCCAGTCACAGTGGTATCTGGTATCTATCTAGGGGTATCTAATTCCAGACACTACTGCCGTATAATTCCAGGTATATTACTGGCATATAATTCCACACATTAAAAAATGGAGAACAAAAATTTGGAGGGTAAAATTGGGAAAGATCAAGATCCACTTCCACCTAGTGCTGAAGCTGCTGCCACTAGTCATGGCAGAGACGATGAAATGCCATCAACGTCGTCTGCCAAGGCCGATGCCCAATGTCATAGTAAAGAGCGTGTAAAATCCAAAAAGCAAAAGTTCAGTAAAATGATTACCCAAAAATCTAAATTAAAATCGTCTGAGGAGAAGCATAAACTTGCCTACATGCCATTTACAACACGGAGTGGCAAGGAATGGCTGAGGTCCTGGCCTATGTTCATGGCTAGTGGTTCAGCTTCACATGAGGATGGAAGCACTCATCCTCCCACTAGAAAAATTAAAAGAGTTAAGCTGGCAAAAGCACAGCAAAGAACTGTGCGTTCTTCTAAATCACAAATCCCCAAGGAGAGTCCAATTGTGTCGGTTGCGATGCCTGACCTTCCCAACACTGGACAGGAAGAGGTGGCTCCTTCCACCATTTGCACGCCCCCTGCAAGTGCTGGAAGGATCACCCACAGTTCAGTTCCTGATCTTCAAATTGAAGATGTCACTGTTGAAGTACACCAGGATGAGGATATGGGTGTTGCTGGCACTGAGGAAATTGACAAGGAGGATTCTGATGGTGAGGTGGTTTGTTTAAGTCAGGCACACGGGAAGACACCTGTTGTCCGTGGAATGAATATGGCCATTGACATGCCTGGTCAAAATACAAAAAAAAATCACCTATTCGGTGTGGAATTATTTTAACAGAAATGCAGACAACAGGTGTCAAGCCGTGTGTTGCCTTTGTCAAGCTGTAATAAGTAGGGGTAAGGACGTTAACCACCTAGGAACATCCTCCCTTATACGTCACCTGGAGTGCATTCATCAGAAGTCATTGACAAGTTCAAAAACTTTGGGTGACAGCGGAAGCAGTCCATTGACAACTAAATCCCTTCCTCTTCTACTCGAGCTCCTGCAAACCACACCACCAACTCCCTCAGTGTCAATTTCCTCCTTAGACAGGAACGCCAATAGTCTTGCAGGCCATGTCACTGGCAAATCTGACGAGTCCTCTCCTAACTGGGATTCCTCCGATGCATCCTTGAGTGGAACGCCTACTGCTGCTGTTGTTACTGCTGGCACTGCTGTTGTTGCTGCTGGGAGTTGATCGTCATCCCAGAGGGGAAGTCAGAAGACCACTTGTACTACTTCCAGTAAGCAATTGACTGTCCAACAGTCCTTTGCGAGGAAGATGAAATATCACAGCAGTCATCCTGTTGCAAAGCGGATAACTCAGGCCTTGACAACTATGTTGCTTTTAGACGTGCATACGGTATCCGCCGTTAGTTCACAGGGACTTAGAGAATTGCTTGAGGTAGTGTGTCCCCGGTACCAAATACCATCTAAGTTCCACTTTTCAAGGCAGGCGATACCAAGAATGTACACAGACATCAGAAACAGAGTCACCAGTGTTCTAAAAAATGCAGTTGTACCCAGTGTCCACTTAACCACGGACATGTGGACAAGTGGAGCAGGGCAGACTAAGGACTATATGACTGTGACAGCCCACTGGGTAGAAGTATTGCCTCCTGCAGCAACAACAGCAGCAGCGGCAACAGTAGCAGCATTTTACAAATGCCAACTCGTTCCTAGGCAGGCTACGCTTTGTATCACCGCTTTCCATAAGAGGCACACAGCTGACAACCTCTTACGGAAACTGAGGAACATCATCGCAGATTGGCTTACCCCAATTGGACTCTCCTGGGGATTTGTGACATTGGACAACGCCACCAATATTGTGCGTGCATTCATAGGCGTGCGCAGAACATTTTATTAGGGGGTGCACCAACGGAGGGGCGTGTCTAGCACTGCCCATTGGGCGTGTCTAGCACTGCCTGTTGGGCGTGTCTATCACCGCTTATTGGCATGCAATACAATATCAATCACATACCACAGGGGGCCTGCTACTGCAAACAAGTGAGGGGGGGGGGGTGTCAACATGACACCAGCACATCACTGCCTCACTGACAGCAGCACATCCCCCGCCTCACTGACAGCAGCACATCCCCCGCCTCACTGACAGCAACACATCCCCCGCCTCACTGACAGCAGCACATCCCGCCTCACTGACAGCAGCACATCCTGCCTCACTGACAGCAGCACATTCCTGCCTCACTGACAAGAGCACATCCCCGCCTCACTGACAGGAGCACATCCCACTTCACTGACAGGAGCACATCCCCGCCTCACTGACAGGAGCACATTCCTGCCTCGTTGACAGGGGCACATCCCCTCCTCACTGACAGGGGCACATTCCTGCCTCACTGACAGCAGCACATCCCCGTCTCACTGACAGGAGCACATTCCTGCCTCACTGAAGAGAGAGATGGAAGAAAGAAAGAAAAAATAAATAAATAATAAATATGGCAGGCACTCACAGCATATACATCCCAAAAAAATATTCTCAGGTATATGCTGTGAGTGATGCCAATTTGTTTATTTTGCTACATGCTGTTTTTGGATGGCACCCAGCTAGATGTATATTGGAGAGGAGATTGCAGAATTATTTGAATTACACAGCACCAAATCTGGGAATGTAGTCCCGATCCCGACCAAATCTAGCCAACATTAAGTTACAGAGTATCCACATTTGCCCCAGCGTTCAGATACCCACTGTAGCCACAACCACCTCAGCTCTCATCCATAGAGTACTACCCCCATCAGACCCAGCTCTCACCGAGAGAGTACCTATTATATCCTCCGAAGCTCTCACCCAGAGAGTATTATGCTCATCAGGCCCAGCTCTCACCCATTGATTACTAACCCCATACTTTCCAGCCATACCATTTGGTCCCAGCTCTCATCCAGAAAGTACTACCCCAATCTATTCCAGCTCTCACCCAGGGAGTTCTACCATCACCAGGCCCAGTTCCCAAGAGTATGACCACCATCTTCTCCAAGTAAAATACCTTACACTATGCTTCTCATCTCTAAACCAGAGAGTGCTTCCCCCATCCTCCCTAGCTCTCATCCAGAGTGTATGACCCCTATCCTCCCCACCTCTCATCCAGAAATCCCTACCCGCATCCGCCACACATCTCAGCCAAAGTAGCACCCCCATTCTCCCCAGCCAGAATGTACTAACCTTATCCTCCCCATCCACAGCTTACTACCTCCATCCTCCCAATTCACCGTGTACTACCCCCATCCTCCCAAGCCAGAGTACCTACCCTCTCCTCCACAGCTCTCAACCACAATACTACCACCATCTGGCCCAGCTATCACCAGGAATATGACCTCCATCCGCCCCAGCTCTCATCCAGAGTGCACTGCTCCCATCCTCTCCAGCTCTTAGCCAAAGTACTACCTCCATCCCCCCAAGCCAAAGAGTAATACCCCCACGCCCCCAACTCTCATACAGAGTGTACGGACCCCACCCAGAGACCACTACCCAAGGCTGTTTCTTTGGCTCCCAGTGCGAGATTTAAAAATGTGCCTACCCCCCCCCCCCCCATTGATATAAAAATATATATATGCCCCATAGATATAAAAATAAAAACTATGCAAGGGGCGTAGCCTCGTTTAAATGGACATTGCCATAATTAGAATGGGCGTGGCCTCGTCTATAAATGGCTAGCTTACACCCCAGTTTTTGACCCTGCACCAACAGATCAAGGCCACCACAGGAAAAAAAAAAAAATTCTACCATATTAAGCCCCACACAGTAATGCCCCCTGCACCATATTATGCCACACACCGCAATGCCCTTGATACATTAAATCCCCATTTTACACATTACGGCATGCAAGTGTCCCAACTTTACACATTACGGCAGGCAAGAGTCCCCATTTTACACATTACGGCAGGCAAGAGTCCCCATTTTACACATTACGGCAGGCAAGAGTCCCCATTTTACACATTACGGCAGGCAAGAGTCCCCATTTTACACAGTACGGCAGGCAAGAGTCCCCATTTTACGCATTACGGCAGGCAAAAGTCCCCATTTTACGCTTTACGGCAGGCAAAAGTCCCCATTTTACGCATTACGGCAGGCAAGAGTGCCCATTTTACACATTGCGGTAGGCAAGAGTCCCCACTTTACACATTACAGCAGCCAAGAGTCCTCACTTTACACACTACGACAGGCAAGTGTCCCCATTTTACACGTTACGGCAGGCAAGAGTCCCCATTTTACACATTATAGCAGGCAGAGTCCCCTGCTACAAAGAAAGAGTGAGAGAGAGAAAAAAAGTTATACTTACGTTTGCACTGCAGCGGCATCCGCCGGCCAGAGGTCTTCTTCCATCCCGCTGCCCGCTCTTCGCTCGGGCCCGCCTCTGCCGCCGTCACTTCGGCTCCCCTCCTCCCTGTCATCAGTACTCGGCTTGGGGACGGAGTTTCATGTAATGACGCGTTTGCGTCATGACGTCACGACGCAAATGCATCATTGCACAAAACGCTGCCCCTGAGCGGAATAGTAATGACGGTGAGGATGAGGAGCACAAACAAAGCAACCTAGAGCTGTGGCGGGCGCCCCGTGCGAATGCACGCCTCGCTCGCCACAAGAAACGGCTCTGGCACTACCCCCCTATCCTCCCCACCTCTCAGCTAAAGTACTACCTCCCTCCGCCTCAGAGAGTACTGCCCTCATCCTCAGCAGTACTTCCATCCTCCCCACCCAGTAAGCACCACTCCCATCCTCCCCAACCAGAGTACTGTCCCCATCCTCCCCAGCCAGTGAGCACCACTCCCATCCTCCCCAGCCAGAGTACTGCCCCCATCCTCCACAGCCAGAGAGCACCACTCCCATTCTCCCAAGCCAGAGTACTGCCCCCATCCTCCACAGCCAGAAAGCACCACTCCCATTCTCCCCAGCCAGAGTACTGCCCCCATCCCCAGCAGCCACAGTATTACCCACATCCTTCTCACCCACAATAACTTATGCAATAAGTGCTCCAAGGAGACCACTTACCAGCACTGGCTCTGGCTCACCTCTACAGGACATTTCCTGGGACCCCCAGTACCTTAGTGTCTCACTGCACAGCCCTCCGCAGTGTCTGCAGACTCAAGCACTGAGTAGCCACCATGCTCTACTTGGTGGTTCCCGGGAGAAGATGGAGGACAGTCGCGGCCCGTGGAAGGGGCGGGGCTTGAGATAGGGGCGGGGCTTCAGCAACTATAGCTGCTGTAGCAGAAGAGAAACTTTTTTTGTCAACAGCAGCAGCAGCATTGTCGGGGGATCCGATCGGCGCTCAGCTGAGGTGCCTTGATTCTGCTGGTCTGCAGCTACCTGTCATACAGTTTGACAGGAGCCGCACAGCGCAGCAACAGATAGCGGCGGAGCAGGAAGAGCGCGCAGCAGATCTTCACAAATGTTGCCTCTGACCGCACATCGCAGCAAAGAAGGGGTGAGTGCATTCCGCTGAGGGGACAAACGGGACCAGCCTAGGATGATCTGTGACTGTCCCGGCTTCCTGGCGTCAGTGTGTGAGAGGGTGCCGCACATTAGGGGGTGCCTGTGCGCACCAGGCACCCCCCGTGCGCTCGCCTATGCGTGCATTACATGTGGGTAAATTCCAGCACGTCCCATGTTTTGCACATACAATGAATTTGGTGGTGCAGAATTTAAAAAAAAACGACAGGGGCGTAATGGAGATGCTGTCGGTGGCTCAAAGAATTGCGGGCCACTTTCGGCATTCAGTCACCGCGTGCCGAAGACTGGAGCATCAGCAAACACTCCTGAACATGCCCTGCCATCAGAAGCAAGAGGTGGTAACGAGGTGGAATTCAACCCTCTATATGCTTCAGAGGATGGAGGAGCAGCAAAAGGCCATTCAAGCCTATACATCTGCCTACGATATAGGCAAAGGAGGGGGAATGCACCTGACTCAAGTGCAGTAGCGAATGATTTTAAAATTGTGCAAGGTTCTCCAACCCTTTGAACTTGCCACACGTGAAGTCAGTTCAGACAGTGCCAGCCTAAGTCAGGTCATTCCCCTCATCAGGCTTTTGCAGGAGCAGCTGGAGAGATTGAAGGAGGAGCTAAAACAGAGCGATTCCGCTAGGCATCAATCTGTTGAAATCAGAGCACTACATTTTGGCCACCGTGCTCGATCCTAGGTTTAAAGCCTACGTTGTATCTCTCTTTCCGGCAGACACAAGTCTGCAGAGGTTCAAAGACCTGCTGGTGAGACACTTGTCAAGTCAAGCGGAACGTGATATGCCAACAGCTCCTCCTTCATTTTCTCCTGCCACTGGAGCTGCCAGGAAAAGGATAACATTTCCAAAACCACCCGCTGGCGGTGATGCAGGGCAGTCAGGAGCGAAAACTGACATCTGGTCCGGACTGAAGGACCTGCCAACGATTACTGACATGTCGACTACTGTCACTGCATATGATTCTGTCACCATTGAAAGAATGGTGGAGGATTATATGAGTGACAGCATCACTGTAGGCATGTCAGATAGTCCGTACGTACACTGGCAGGAAAAAGAGGCAGTTTGGAGGCCCTTGCACAAACTGGCTTTATTTTACCTAAGTTGCCCCCTCTCCAGTGTGTACTCCGAAAGAGTGTTTAGTGCAGCCGGTAACCTTTTCAGCGATCGACGTAGGAGGTTACTTCCAGAAAATGTGGAGAAGATGATGTTCATCAAAATGAATTATAATCAATTCCTCCGTGGAGACATTTACCAGCAATTGCCTCTAGAAAGTACACAGGGAACTGTGATGGTGGATTCCAGTTGGGACGAATTAATACTCTGTGAGGAGGAGGATGTACACAGTGAAAGGGGTGAGGAATCGGACGATGAGGATGAGGTGGACATCTTGCCTCTGTAGAGCCAGTTTGTGCAAGGAGAGATTGATTGCTTCTTTTTTGGTGGGGGCCCAAACAAACCAATCATTTCAGCCACAGTCGTGTGGCAGACCCTGTCGCTGAAATGATGGGTTTGTTAAAGTGTGCATGTCCTGTTTATACAACATAAAGGTGGGTGGGAGTGCCCAAGGACAATTCCATCTTGCACCTCTTTTTTTTTTTTATTTATCTTTGCATCATGTGCTGTTTGGGGCCTTTTATTTATATATATATATTTATATATATATATATATATCTGCCATCCTGTCTGACACTGCAGTGCCACTCCTAGATGGGCCAGGTGTTTGTGCCGCCCACTTGGGTCGCTTAGCTTAGTCATCCAGCGACCTCGGTGCAAATTTTAGGACTAAAAATAATATTGTGAGGTGTGAGGTTCAGAATAGACTGGAAATGAGTGGAATTTATGGTTATTGAGGTTAATAATACTATAGGATCAAAATTACCCCCGAATTCTATGATTTAAGCTGTTTTTTAGTTTTTTTAACATTTTTTAAAAAACACCCGAATCCAAAACGCACCCGAATCTGACAAAAATTCTTAAAGGAGGTTTTGCCAAAATGCGTCCGAATCCAAAACACGACCGCGGAACCGAATCCAAAACCAAAACTCAAAACCTGAAAAATGTCCGGTGCACATCTCTAGTTAGAATCTTCAAGCCTTGGGCATCTATTTTACATATATTTTTGCTGAAATGCTGCTTAGTTGCAATAAGTGGTGTCTCAAGAGGTGGGGCTGCAGCACAGTCCAACATTCAAATATGGGAGCCACACCAACTGTCATTGAGACTCAGCCAGTGATGTTTGGCAGCACATGGGGTGCAGTTGGTGTGGCTCCCCTATTTGAATTTTGGACTGCATTGCAGTCCAACCTCTGGATACACCACTGACTGCAACACAATGCGACAAGGACGCACAAGGAGATTGTGCTAATTAATACTATATGGCACTTGTATATCTTTATGTGACTGAGTCTCAACCTGTATAGAAAGTGCTACAAAGTAGCAGCTGCAACTTTTTTCCAATACAAGTTTTGTTTTGCTCCACATACACAATATATATGGCATCCCAAAAGTAATTTGATAACTAGCTGGACATAATGCTGCAGGCACTGTAGGGGTTAACACACACCCCCGAACCTGTGAAGTCACCAGCAGCTGCAAGCAGGAGGCCCTGAAATTGGATGACCCCTGAACCTGGGGGAAGGGTCAATGGAAACAAATAGAGGAGAGCTGAGTGGGGTGAAGGTGCTGTGCTGCCTGGGAGAGGAGTGCACCCAGAGAGCCCTGAAGAGAACCATGGCTAGTCTGAATTGCGCTGGGAACCGAGAAGCATCCGGATCCAAGAGGGGAGGGGAGCGGTGCCGCATGTCTGAGGAAAAGACACACTATTAGATGATCGGAGTGGTCGGAGCAAGTGTTTGCGGACGATGGCATACTGAAAGAGCAGTGGGACAGCTCGAGAGGGATCTGAGGAAGAAGTACCACAGCAATTGCGTGAAAGGAGCAGAGTGCTGTTTGAGACCCAGCCGGGAGAAATGGGCTCTGGGGTAAGCTACCGGGGGCAAGTGAGGGGCAAGTTGGACAGCCAGTCAAGGCAGTAATATACAGTGAAGCACAGGGCAAGGAGCCTTCCACTCTCCCCTCAAAACCCTTTCCCAGCTGTAGGTGAGGCTCTAGCTCACAGGACCACAGTAGTGATAAGGAGTTGCTCCCAATTACTCATTCATACAGCTCGTGCTTATTAACAGTTACTGCTGAGGAAAATGTTTACTACGAACATGCACCTGGCGCTATCATTAATCAAAGTGTCAGCAGCTTGTCCCGACGATTAGGTCACAATAACTCCAACAACAAACAATGCAAAAAATGTGAGACTGCGCTTCTCACTTTGATAACACTTTTATAAAAAAATAAAAATAATAAGAACACGCAATAAACAATACAATAAAATACAGATACCAGCCAGTATCATAAAATTCCATTACACATATTACATATTATCGTTAATCTCAAATACTAAACTTCAGCTGGTTTTTACCAAATGAGCTTATCAGTCTTAGCAGCATACACAAGTATCTTATTCGCCTAGTGTCTCTAGTGGAGAATTATATTATATCTCAGTCCCAGTGGGGTTTCCACTTATAATCGTCCCACCTTTCTATCCACTTTTGTTGGTTTATTTCCAATATGCAGCGATGGTTTATAAGCACAATTAATCTCACATGCAACTTTTTCCAGATTTGTTGCACTTTTTGGAGCATTTTATTATCATGCGGGCATGCATTATCACTTTAAAACTGATTAGTAACAATTATTCAGGGTACACCATACAGTGCACCCAAAGTGAATCACCATGAATTACTGAAGATTAAACATAAGGAAATTGATTACTACTATCACTGCATATCCCTGTCTGAATATTGGGGGTAATTCTGAGTTGATCGCAGCAGCAAGAAAGTTAGCAATTGGGCAAAACCATGGGGGTAATTCCAAGTTGAACGCAGCAGGAATTCTGTTAGCAATTGGGCAAAACCATGTGCACTGCAGGGGAGGCAGATATACCATGTGCAGAGAGAGTTAGATTTTGGTGTGGTGTGTTCAATCTGCAATCTAATTTGCAGTGTAAAAATAAAGCAGCCAGTATTTACCCTGCACAGAAATAAAATAACCCACCCAAATCTAACTCTCTCTGCAAATGTTATATCTGCCACACCTGCAGTGCACATGGTTTTGCCCAACTGCTAAAAAATTTCCTGCTGCGATCAACTTGGAATTACCCCCCATGTGCACTGCAGGAGGGGCAGATATAACATGTGCAGAGAGAGTTAGATTTGGGTGGGGTGTGTTCAATCTGCAATCTAATTTGCAGTGTAAAAATAAAGGAGCCAGTATTTACCCTGCACAGAAACAAAATAACCCACCCAAATCTAACTCTCTCTGCACATGTTATATCTGCCTCCCCTGCAGTGCACATGGTTTTGCCCAATTGCTATTAAAAATCCTGCTGCAATCAACTTGGAATTACCCCCATTACCGTGCCAAAAAATCCCACGAGGACTGTGAGTACGGAAAAGACCCTGGCTTCTGTAGGAAGTGGGTGGGTATTTTAAATAAATGTTTGATGGATCTTATGTTGCTCATTATTGAGCAGTCTACTAAAGAAATGAACTCTTTGAAAATTAAAGCTGCTGAATTTGAGTCCCTGCATAAAGTGAATTTGGAGTCAGACGACACCATAGATTGGTATGACAAAATGAACGGACAGATTCAGATATATAAATGCAATCTGATTAAATTTAAGGCTGATAAACGTAATAAGGTGGACTTGGACTATGAAAACGGCAATGTATATAAATGGACAGAGCCGTTAGGCAACAAAGATATGAGACAACCTTTTTTCAGGAGACACTTTAGGAGAGCCAGAGATATTGAATCTTCAAATGAATGCACCTCTACAGTAGAGATGAGCGGGTTCGGTTTCTCTGAATCCGAACCCGCCAGAACTTCATGTTTTTTTTCACGGGTCCGAGCGACTCGGATCTTCCCGCCTTGCTCGGTTAACCCGAGCGCGCCCGAACGTCATCATGACGCTGTCGGATTCTCGCGAGGCTCGGATTCTATCGCGAGACTCGGATTCTATATAAGGAGCCGCGCGTCGCCGCCATTTTCACACGTGCATTGAGATTGATAGGGAGAGGACGTGGCTGGCGTCCTCTCCGTTTAGAATAGATTAGAGAGACACTTGATTTACTAATTTTGGGGAGCATTAGGAGTACTCAGTACAGTGCAGAGTTTTGCTGATAGTGACCACTGACCACCAGTTTTATTTATAATCCGTTCTCTGCCTGAAAAAAGCGATACACAGCACACAGTGACTCAGTCACATACCATATCTGTGTGCACTGCTCAGGCTCAGGCCAGTGTGCTGCATCATCTATTATCTATATATAATATTATATATATCTGTCTGACTGCTCAGCTCACACAGCTTATAATTGTGGGGGAGACTGGGGAGCACTACTGCAGTGCCAGTTATAGGTTATAGCAGGAGCCAGGAGTACATAATATATTATATAGTGAGTGACCACCAGACACACAGTGCAGTTTATTTAATATATCCGTTCTCTGCCTGAAAAAAGCGATACACACAGTGACTCAGTCAGTCACATACCATATCTGTGTGCACTGCTCAGGCTCAGGCCAGTGTGCTGCATCATCTATATATATTATATATCTGTCTGACTGCTCAGCTCACACAGCTTATAATTGTGGGGGAGACTGGGGAGCACTACTGCAGTGCCAGTTATAGGTTATAGCAGGAGCCAGGAGTACATAATATTATATTAAAATTAAACAGTGCACACTTTTGCTGCAGGAGTGCCACTGCCAGTGTGACTAGTGACCAGTGACCTGACCACCAGTATATATAATATTAGTAGTATACTATCTCTTTATCAACCAGTCTATATTAGCAGCAGACACAGTACAGTGCGGTAGTTCACGGCTGTGGCTACCTCTGTGTCGGCACTCGGCAGCCCGTCCATAATTGTATATACCACCTAACCGTGGTTTTTTTTTCTTTCTTTATACATACATACTAGTTACGAGTATACTATCTCTTTATCAACCAGTCTATATATTAGCAGCAGACACAGTACAGTGCGGTAGTTCACGGCTGTGGCTACCTCTGTGTCGGCACTCGGCAGCCCGTCCATAATTGTATATACCACCTAACCGTGGTTTTTTTTTCTTTCTTTATACATACATACTAGTTACGAGTATACTATCTCTTTATCAACCAGTCTATATTAGCAGCAGAGACAGTACAGTGCGGTAGTTCACGGCTATGGCTACCTCTGTGTCGGCACTCGGCAGCCCGTCCATAATTGTATATACCACCTAACCGTGGTTTTTTTTTCTTTCTTTATACATACATACTAGTTACGAGTATACTTTCTCTTTATCAACCAGTCTATATATTAGCAGCAGACACAGTACAGTGCGGTAGTTCACGGCTGTGGCTACCTCTGTGTCGGCACTCGGCAGCCCGTCCATAATTGTATATACCACCTAACCGTGGTTTTTTTTTCTTTCTTTATACATACATACTAGTTACGAGTATACTATCTCTTTATCAACCAGTCTATATTAGCAGCAGACACAGTACAGTGCGGTAGTTCACGGCTGTGGCTACCTCTGTGTCGGCACTCGGCAACCCGTCCATAATTGTATATACCACCTAACCGTGGTTTTTTTTTCTTTCTTTATACATACATACTAGTTACGAGTATACTATCTCTTTATCAACCAGTCTATATATTAGCAGCAGACACAGTACAGTGCGGTAGTTCACGGCTGTGGCTACCTCTGTGTCGGCACTCGGCAGCCCGTCCATAATTGTATATACCACCTAACCGTGTTTTTTTTTTCTTTCTTTATACATACATACTAGTTACGAGTATACTATCTCTTTATCAACCAGTCTATATATTAGCAGCAGACACAGTACAGTGCGGTAGTTCACGGCTGTGGCTACCTCAGTGTCGGCACTCGGCAGCCCGTCCATAATTGTATACTAGTATCCAATCCATCCATCTCCATTGTTTACCTGAGGTGCCTTTTAGTTGTGCCTATTAAAATATGGAGAACAAAAATGTTGAGGTTCCAAAATTAGGGAAAGATCAAGATCCACTTCCACCTCGTGCTGAAGCTGCTGCCACTAGTCATGGCCGAGACGATGAAATGCCAGCAACGTCGTCTGCCAAGGCCGATGCCCAATGTCATAGTACAGAGCATGTCAAATCCAAAACACCAAATATCAGTAAAAAAAGGACTCCAAAACCTAAAATAAAATTGTCGGAGGAGAAGCGTAAACTTGCCAATATGCCATTTACCACACGGAGTGGCAAGGAACGGCGGAGGCCCTGGCCTATGTTCATGGCTAGTGGTTCAGCTTCACATGAGGATGGAAGCACTCAGCCTCTCGCTAGAAAAATGAAAAGACTCAAGCTGGCAAAAGCAGCACAGCAAAGAACTGTGCATTCTTCGAAATCCCAAATCCACAAGGAGAGTCCAATTGTGTCGGTTGCGATGCCTGACCTTCCCAACACTGGACGTGAAGAGCATGCGCCTTCCACCATTTGCACGCCCCCTGCAAGTGCTGGAAGGAGCACCCGCAGTCCAGTTCCTGATAGTCAGATTGAAGATGTCAGTGTTGAAGTACACCAGGATGAGGAGGATATGGGTGTTGCTGGCGCTGGGGAGGAAATTGACCAGGAGGATTCTGATGGTGAGGTGGTTTGTTTATGTTTAAGTCAGGCACCCGGGGAGACACCTGTTGTCCGTGGGAGGAATATGGCCGTTGACATGCCAGGTGAAAATACCAAAAAAATCAGCTCTTCGGTGTGGAGGTATTTCACCAGAAATGCGGACAACAGGTGTCAAGCCGTGTGTTCCCTTTGTCAAGCTGTAATAAGTAGGGGTAAGGACGTTAACCACCTCGGAACATCCTCCCTTATACGTCACCTGCAGCGCATTCATAATAAGTCAGTGACAAATTCAAAAACTTTGGGTGACAGCGGAAGCAGTCCACTGACCAGTAAATCCCTTCCTCTTGTAACCAAGCTCACGCAAACCACCCCACCAACTCCCTCAGTGTCAATTTCCTCCTTCCCCAGGAATGCCAATAGTCCTGCAGGCCATGTCACTGGCAATTCTGACGAGTCCTCTCCTGCCTGGGATTCCTCCGATGCATCCTTGCGTGTAACGCCTACTGCTGCTGGCGCTGATGTTGTTGCCGCTGGGAGTCGATGGTCATCCCAGAGGGGAAGTCGTAAGCCCACTTGTACTACTTCCAGTAAGCAATTGACTGTTCAACAGTCCTTTGCGAGGAAGATGAAATATCACAGCAGTCATCCTACTGCAAAGCGGATAACTGAGGCCTTGGCATCCTGGGTGGTGAGAAACGTGGTTCCGGTATCCATCATTACTGCAGAGCCAACTAGAGACTTGTTGGAGGTACTGTGTCCCCGGTACCAAATACCATCTAGGTTCCATTTCTCTAGGCAGGCGATACCGAAAATGTACACAGACCTCAGAAAAAGAGTCACCAGTGTCCTAAAAAATGCAGCTGTACCCAATGTCCACTTAACCACGGACATGTGGACAAGTGGAGCAGGGCAGGGTCAGGACTATATGACTGTGACAGCCCACTGGGTAGATGTATGGACTCCCGCCGCAAGAACAGCAGCGGCGGCACCAGTAGCAGCATCTCGCAAACGCCAACTCTTTCCTAGGCAGGCTACGCTTTGTATCACCGCTTTCCAGAATACGCACACAGCTGAAAACCTCTTACGGCAACTGAGGAAGATCATCGCGGAATGGCTTACCCCAATTGGACTCTCCTGTGGATTTGTGGCATCGGACAACGCCAGCAATATTGTGTGTGCATTAAATATGGGCAAATTCCAGCACGTCCCATGTTTTGCACATACCTTGAATTTGGTGGTGCAGAATTTTTTAAAAAATGACAGGGGCGTGCAAGAGATGCTGTCGGTGGCCAGAAAAATTGCGGGACACTTTCGGCGTACAGGCACCACGTACAGAAGACTGGAGCACCACCAAAAACTACTGAACCTGCCCTGCCATCATCTGAAGCAAGAAGTGGTAACGAGGTGGAATTCAACCCTCTATATGCTTCAGAGGTTGGAGGAGCAGCAAAAGGCCATTCAAGCCTATACAATTGAGCACGATATAGTAGGTGGAATGCACCTGTCTCAAGTGCAGTGGAGAATGATTTCAACGTTGTGCAAGGTTCTGATGCCCTTTGAACTTGCCACACGTGAAGTCAGTTCAGACACTGCCAGCCTGAGTCAGGTCATTCCCCTCATCAGGCTTTTGCAGAAGAAGCTGGAGGCATTGAAGGAGGAGCTAACACGGAGCGATTCCGCTAGGCATGTGGGACTTGTGGATGCAGCCCTTAATTCGCTTAACAAGGATTCACGGGTGGTCAATCTGTTGAAATCAGAGCACTACATTTTGGCCACCGTGCTCGATCCTAGATTTAAAGCCTACCTTGGATCTCTCTTTCCGGCAGACACAGGTCTGCTGGGGTTGAAAGACCTGCTGGTGACAAAATTGTCAAGTCAAGCGGAACGCGACCTGTCAACATCTCCTCCTTCACATTCTCCCGCAACTGGGGGTGCGAGGAAAAGGCTCAGAATTCCGAGCCCACCCGCTGGCGGTGATGCAGGGCAGTCTGGAGCGACTGCTGATGCTGACATCTGGTCCGGACTGAAGGACCTGACAACGATTACGGACATGTCGTCTACTGTCACTGCATATGATTCTCTCAACATTGATAGAATGGTGGAGGATTATATGAGTGACCGCATCCAAGTAGGCACGTCACACAGTCCGTACTTATACTGGCAGGAAAAAGAGGCAATTTGGAGGCCCTTGCACAAACTGGCTTTATTCTACCTAAGTTGCCCTCCCACAAGTGTGTACTCCGAAAGAGTGTTTAGTGCCGCCGCTCACCTTGTCAGCAATCGGCGTACGAGGTTACATCCAGAAAATGTGGAGAAGATGATGTTCATTAAAATGAATTATAATCAATTCCTCCGCGGAGACATTGACCAGCAGCAATTGCCTCCACAAAGTACACAGGGAGCTGAGATGGTGGATTCCAGTGGGGACGAATTGATAATCTGTGAGGAGGGGGATGTACACGGTGATATATCGGAGGGTGAAGATGAGGTGGACATCTTGCCTCTGTAGAGCCAGTTTGTGCAAGGAGAGATTAATTGCTTCTTTTTTGGGGGGGGTCCAAACCAACCCGTCATATCAGTCACAGTCGTGTGGCAGACCCTGTCACTGAAATGATGGGTTGGTTAAAGTGTGCATGTCCTGTTTTGTTTATACAACATAAGGGTGGGTGGGAGGGCCCAAGGACAATTCCATCTTGCACCTCTTTTTTCTTTTCTTTTTCTTTGCATCATGTGCTGATTGGGGAGGGTTTTTTGGAAGGGACATCCTGCGTGACACTGCAGTGCCACTCCTAGATGGGCCCGGTGTTTGTGTCGGCCACTAGGGTCGCTAATCTTACTCACACAGTCAGCTACCTCATTGCGCCTCTTTTTTTCTTTGCGTCATGTGCTGTTTGGAGAGGGTTTTTTGGAAGGGACATCCTGCGTGACACTGCAGTGCCACTCCTAGATGGGCCCGGTGTTTGTGTCGGCCACTAGGGTCGCTAATCTTACTCACACAGCTACCTCATTGCGCCTCTTTTTTTCTTTGCGTCATGTGCTGTTTGGGGAGGGTTTTTTGGAAGGGACATCCTGCGTGACACTGCAGTGCCACTCCTAGATGGGCCCGGTGTTTGTGTCGGCCACTAGGGTCGCTTATCTTACTCACACAGCGACCTCGGTGCAAATTTTAGGACTAAAAATAATATTGTGAGGTGTGAGGTATTCAGAATAGACTGAAAATGAGTGTAAATTATGGTTTTTGAGGTTAATAATACTTTGGGATCAAAATGACCCCCAAATTCTATGATTTAAGCTGTTTTTTAGTGTTTTTTGAAAAAAACACCCGAATCCAAAACACACCCGAATCCGACAAAAAAAATTCGGTGAGGTTTTGCCAAAACGCGTTCGAACCCAAAACACGGCCGCGGAACCGAACCCAAAACCAAAACACAAAACCCGAAAAATTTCAGGCGCTCATCTCTACTCTACAGGAAGTGATTCGGAAGCACGTTCACAACAAACCCCTGGTGACCATCCTTTAGGAGTGACAACATGAGCCAGAGGACTAAGAGGTAGAGGACGCACAATCAGCGATACACCAGAAGGAGTAAACAATGGAAAAGGAAAACCCAGAGTGGAACTTCCACCAAAGAACAAGAGACGCTAATTGTAATCCTCTCGGATTATGAACTAACTCAAGTAGAAACCAAACTGCTATCACGTGTCTTATCGTTTATCCCCACAGCGAAATTAGATCCCTTGCAATGGAAAGTAGATAAACATAAACTTCATAGGTAGCTCAAATTAAAAGAATACTTTTCTAAAAATCCAGCACCTGAAGTACCAGCTATGGATATTCCTCCTAAATTGAAATAAATTCTACCACGTTCTTCTTTTGAGCCTCTAAGCTCTAATGCATCAATTCGTACATTTATGCGACTCCTGGAAGATCAAACTGACCAACACATAGCCACGTTTCCTGCTCCTCATCAAAACCTTAGTAGAATGGAAAGAAAAGCCTTGGATAACCTGGCAGCAGCTAAACAACGTATATTTTGGCCAGCCGATAAGGAAGGAGCGCTAGTCATTCAAAACCTTGAAGAGTACAAAACAGAAATTGAGCGACAATTACAAGACCAGTCTACTTACCTCAAGTTACCAAGAGATCCAACCCCTAGATTTAAGGACAAGCTGGCAAGGCTCTTAGAACAAGCTGCCGTAGATTGCATCATCACTGGTAATATCAAGGATGTCTTACTGCCGACACAGTTTTACCCAACCCCTAAGATACGTAAGACACTTGTAAGACCGCCTGGCTGTATCAGGAGTGATACAAAAATAAGTTTCACTATTATCAATGTCATGCTTTTATGTGTTTTTAGCACCAAATACAAAGAACAGAATGAGTAAACATACTGAAGTAACACTAGTTACCCATTACATATCAGGTTGCATACAGACTATATACAATTCATGTTTTTAACATCACTTGATTATTATATGAGTGCTTTATGTTAAATCTTTAGAAAGGTGGTTGGTGTTTATCATGAATATAATATGGTGCTTTTAATAGGACAAGAAGGAGAAATACATATATATACACATATATATATATATATATATATATATTTATTTATTATTATTTATTAACAGTTTCTTATATAGCGCAGCAAATTCCGTTGCGCTTTACAATTTGAAATAACAATAACAAACTGGGTGATAACAGTCATAGAGGTAGGAAGGCCCTGCTCGCAAGCTTACCATCTATAGGGAAATAGGCATATGTACACAAGGAAAGGTGCTATTTTTTGCTTAGAATGGGAAGACATGTGAGGATCTGTGTGGACTGTACAGAGTGGATGTAATTTGATAGGAAGGTTTATGAAAGTTATGTGGGTGGTTCAGGAATTTGATACGCTTGCCTAAAGAGGTGAGTTTTGAGGAAACGCTTGAAGGTTTGGAGACTAGAGGAGAGTCTTATTGTGCGTGGTAGGGCATTCCACAGAGTGGGTGCAGCCCGATGAAAGTCCTGCAGTCGTGAGTGGGAGTGAGTAATGAGTGTGGATGAGAGATGCAGGTCTTGTGAAGAGCGAAGAGGTCGGGTTGGGAGATATTTTGTGATAAGCGAAGTGATGTACGTTGGTGTAGTTTGGTTAATGGCCTTGTGTGTGAGTAAAAGTATTTTATATTGAATACGGTAGAGTACAGGTAACCATTGGAGGGACTGACAGAGTGGATCTGCAGACGATGAATGTCTAGCGAGGAAGATAAGCCTCGCCGCTGCATTCAGAATGGATTGTAGTGGTGAGAGTCTCCTTTTGGGAAGACCAGTTAGGAGACTATTGCAATAATCAATGCGGGAGATAATGAGAGCGTGGATTAGAGTTTTAGCAGTGTCTTGTGTAAGGTATGGTCGTATTTTGGATATGTTTTTTAGATGCATGTAACATGATCTTGAGACAGATTGAATGTGGGGAACAAAGGACAGATCAGAGTCAAGGATGACACCTAGGCAGCGAGCTTGTGGGGTAGGGTAGATAGTCGAGTTTTCAACAGTGATAGAGATATCAGGTTGGTACCTACTATTGGCCGGTGGAAATATAATTAACTCTGTCTTTGAAATATTAAGTTTGAGGTGGCGAGATGTCATCCAGGATGAGATGGCAGAAAGGCATTCAGTGACACGGTCCAGTACAGATAGGGACAAGTCAGGGGAGGATAGGTAGATTTGAGTATCATCTGTGTACAGATGATACTGAAAACCAAAAGAGCTGATTAGTTTACCAAGAGATGAGGTATAGATAGAGAAAAGCAGAGGACCCAAGACTGAGCCTTGCGGTACTCCAACTGAAAGAGGTAGCGAAGAGGAGGTAGATTCAGAGAAGCGAACACTGAAGGAGCGATTAGATAGGTACGATAGGAACCAAGAAAGGGCTGTGTCTTTAAGACCTAGGGATTGTAGTGTCTGTATGAGAAGAGAGTGGTCTACAGTGTCAAATGCAGCAGATAGATCTAGAAGAATAAGTAGTGAGTAGTGGCCTTTAGACTTCGTAGTGACCAAATCATTAACCACTTTAGTCAGTGCTGTCTCTGTGGAATGTTGGGAACGGAAGCCTGACTGAAGTGGGTCCAACAAAGTGTATGAGTTAAGAAAGTGTGTGAGTCGAGTGTAGGCAAGTCTCTCAAGTAGCTTAGAGAGACAAGGGAGCTGAGAGATAGGGCGGTAGTTTGAGAGAGCATTAGGGTCAGAATTTTGTTTCTTTAAAATGGGAGTAATCACTGCATGCTTGAAGAGTGAAGGAAAAATACCAGTAGAGAGAGAGAGAGATTACAGATGTTAGTTAAGGTAGGGATGAGCACCAGAGACAGAGCTTTACTTATTTGTGAGGGTAAAGGATCAAGAGGAGAGGTAGTAGAGAAGCAGGATGAGAAGAGTGATGATACTTCATCTTCATTTGTGGGATCAAATGAACAAAGAGTGCCAGAGGGTTCAGGTAAAGAACGGAGCAGGTCACTGGCTGCCGAAGAGCATACCATTTCATCTCGGATCTTATCAATCTTCTCCTTGAAGCAGGAAGCAAGATCCTGTGCCTTGATAGTGGCTGGTGGGGTAGGTGCGGTAGGATTCAGAAGTGATTTAAATGTATTAAAGAGTCGTTTGGGGTTAGAGGCTTGAGCAGAGATAAGAGTTTGGAAATATGTTTGTATGGCAGTGTCCAGGGCATTTTTATAAGAATGGTAGACAGTCTTATATGTGAGGAAGTCACTTGAAATACGAGATTTACGCCACTGATGTTCAAGTTTTCGTGTGAGTTTTTGTAGTTGTCTTGTTAATTTGGAGTGCCATGGTTGACATCTAGGCCTACGTGGAGTGTGATGGGTAGCTGGAGCCACTTCATCAAGGGCTAGTTCTAGAGTCTCATTAAGGTGTGATACAGCCATCTCAGGAGAGGTGAATGCAGAAATAGGTGAAAGCAGTTGGAGTGAAGTGGAAAGTTCTTGAAGATTAATTGTGTTAATATTTCTGCGGGTTTGAGGAAGATTGGAGGACTTCCGCAACACAGGGTTTGAATTAACAGAGGAGAGCATGCAGGTGATAAGGTTGTGATCTGAGAGGGGGAAAGGAGTGTTAGTGAGTTCAGAGATGGAGCATAGTCTGGTGAATACTAGATCAAGGCAGTGGCCCGCCTGATGAGTAGAGGAGTCAGTCCATTGGGAGAGGCCAAGAGAGGAGGCTAGAGAGAGTAGTTTGGAGGCATGCGCAGCAGATTTTGGACAATCAACAGCAATATTAAAATCACCCATGATAATGGTGGAGATGTCAGAGGATAGGAAGTGAGGGAGCCAGGCAGAAAAATCTTCCAAAAATTGTTTTGGATGCCCAGGTGGGCGGTAGATAGCTGCAACACGCAGAGAGAAAGGAGAGTAAACCCTAATGGAATGTACTTCAAATGATGTAAATGTGAGTGATAGAACCTGTGGTAGAACAGTATATGCAAAAGATTGGGAAAGTAAAAGTCCAACTCCTCCTCCTTTATGGTTATCGGGTCTGGAGGTGTGTGTAAAGTGGAGACCACCATGTGCCAGTGCAGCAGGGGAGGCTGTGTCAGATTGTGTGAGCCAGGTTTCTGTTATAGCCAGCAGATTGATGTTGTTGGATATGAAGAGGTCATGGATGGATGTTAATTTGTTACAAACAGAGCGTGCATTCCATAAGGCACATTTTAGTGATCTGGAGGGTGATGGAAGACATGTGATGTTTATGAGGTTTCTATGTTGCTGTGAATCAGGTGAATGTGAGTGATGCAAGTGGCTGGGTCCTGGATTTGGTGAAATGTCACCTGCTATCAGAAGCAGAAGAGAGAGATAAATGTGGGTGTCAGAGGTTTGTGAAAGTTTTTTTATGGTGAGAGGTTGTAGATGTTATTGTCAATGAGTATAGGGAAGTAAAAAGCTCATGAGTGCTAATAAGAGGGGAGTGTAGAATTGAGGGGGCAACATGTACAGAGGGGTGAGTTGCTGGGAGACTGAATGATGCAATGGTCTTTATGAATACTCCATGAAGAGCAATGCAGAAAATCAATTTGTGGAACATAGTTAGTTTGAGATAAAACCAGTGTTATCTAGGCTGAGAGTGTAAGGTTTCACTTGTTCAAGGTAAAAGTTCAGGTGCCTATTTACTGGTGTTGTTCTGCTGTATGTTAACTGTGTATTATAGAGCAAAGTGACAAACAGGTATGTACAATCACATGTAAATCACAATGTATATAGTTTTATACCAAATTGGTTGCATTTTGTTCTTAGAGGTCAGGAGGATTGCAGTTGGTAAAATATTTACATACGCTGAAATACACAGATGATTGGGAATGTAAGGAAGGGACGATGTTTTCTGTTTTGTCGGTGGGTTGTTTCCGTCTGTTTTCGTCCTGGTAAGTCCTGGGTAAGTCTATATTGTAATATTTTCTTCACCCTTTTAAACAGCCCTTCTAATAAAGCACTGTTCAGCCGCCTGTTGTTCAGCCAAGCATCTTTCCTTATGAATGGTAAGTATCCATGTGTCTCTAGTAATTGCAATCAAGGCCTAACATCCCACCCCCGTTTACAGAGCATGCCATAAAACTCAACTAAAACAAACACTAAGATAGCAGTTACCAACTATATAAAGCTGCAATACAGTTTCATCCTAGAATACAATATATCTTATAATGGCCCTCATTCCGAGTTGTTCGCTCGCAAGCTGCTTTTAGCAGCATTGCACACGCTAAGCCGCCGCCTACTGGGAGTGAATCTTAGCATCTTAAAATTGCGAACGAAAGATTCGCAATATTGCGATAAGACATCTCTGTGCAGTTTCTGAGTAACTCGAGACTTACTCGGCATCTGCGATCAGTTCAGTGCTTGTCGTTCCTGGTTTGACGTCACAAACACAGCCAGCGTTCGTCCAGACATTCCTCCGTTTCTCCAGCCACTCCCACGTTTTTCCCAGAAACGGTAGCGTTTTTTCCCACACGCCCATAAAACGGCCTGTTTCCGCCCAGAAACACCCACTTCCTGTCAATCACACTCCGATCGCCTGAACGAAGAAAAAGCCGTGAGTAAAAAACCTAACTGTATAGCAAATTTACTTGGCGAAGTCGCAGTGCGAACATTGCGCATGCGCACTAAGCGGAAAATCGCTGCGATGCGAAGAAATTTACCGAGCGAACAACTCGGAATGACCCCCAATATACAAATTGACAGTGTAGATTATCTAGTTATAATAACACTATTACTGCTGCATCTATATTCTGAGCAGAACCAAAATGCAAAGGAGCGTAGATTACCTAGTTATAATAACACTATCACTGCTGCATCTATATTCTGATATATATATATATATATATATATATATATATATATATATATATACCCACTGCTCAAAAAAATAAAGGGAACACTTAAACAACACAATGTAACTCCAAGTCAATCACACTTCTGTGAAATCAAACTGTCCACTTAGGAAGCAACACTGATTGACAATCAATTTCACATGCTGTTGTGCAAATGGAATAGACAACAGGTGGAAATTATAGGCAATTAGCAAGACACCCCCAATAAAGGAGTTGTTCTGCAGGTGGTGACCACAGAACACTTCACAGCTCCTATGCTTTCTGGCTGATGTTTTGGTCACTTTTGAAAGCTGGCGGTGCTTTCACTCTAGTGGTAGCATGAGACTGAGTCTACAACCCACACAAGTGGCTCAGGTAGTGCAGCTCATCCAGAATGGCACATCAATGCGAGCAGTGGCAAGAAGGTTTGCTGAGTCTGTCAGCGTAGTGTCCAGAGCATGGAGGCGCTACCAGGAGACAGGCCAGTACATCAGGAGACATGGAGAAGGCCATTGGGAAGGCAACAACCCAGCAGCAGGACCGATGCCTCCGCCTTTGTGCAAGGAGGAGCACTGCCAGAGCCCTGCAAAATGACCTCCAGCAAGCCACAAATGTGCATGTGTCTACTCAAACGATCAGAAACAGACTCCATGAGGGTGGTATGAGTGCCCGACGTCCACAGATGGGGGTTGTGCTTACAGCCCAACACTGTGCAGGATGTTTGGCATTTGCCAGAGAACACCAAGATTGGCAAATTCGCCACTGGCGCCCTGTGCTCTTCACAGATGAAAGCAGGTTCTCACTGACCACATGTGACAGACGTGACAGAGTCTGGAGACGCCAAGGAGAATGTTCTGCTGCCTGCAATATCCTCCAGCATGACCGGTTTAGCAGTGGGTCAGTAATGGTGTGGGGTGGCATTTCTTTGGGGGGCCGCACAGCCCTCCATGTGCTCACCAGAGGTAGCCTGACTGCCATTAGGTACCGAGATGAGATCCTCAGACCCCTTGTGAGACCATATGCTGGTGCGGTTGGCCCTGGGTTCCTCCTAATGCAAGACAATGCTAGACCTCATGTGGCTGGAGTGTGTCAGCAGTTCCTGCAAGACGAAGGCATTGATGCTATGGATTGGCCCGCCCGTTCCCCAGACCTGAATCCAATTGAGCACATCTGGGACATCATGTCTCGCTCCATCCACCAACGCCATGTTGCACCACAGACTGTCCAGGAGTTGGCGGGTGCTTTAGTCCAGGTCTGGGAGGAGATCCCTCAGGAGACCATCTGCCACCTCATCAGGAGCATGCCCAGGCGTTGTAGGGAGGTCATACAGGCACGTGGAGGCCACACACACTACTGAGCCTCATTTTGACTTGTTTTAAGGACATTACATCAAAGTTGGATCAGCCTGTAGTGTGTTTTTCCACTTTAATTTTGAGTGTGACTCCAAATCCAGACCTCCATGGGTTAATAAATTTGATTTCCATTGATAATTTTTGTGTGATTTTGTTGTCAGCACATTCAGCTATGTAAAGAACAAAGTATTTAATAAGAATATTTCATTCATTCAGATCTGGGATGTGTTATTTTAGTGTTCCCTTTATTTTTTTGAGCAGTGTATGTATATATATATATATATATATATATATATATATACACACACACACACACACACACACACACACACACACACACACATATATATATATATATTTAATACAAGGGAAATAAATATTTATATATTAATATTTTTTATATATAATATATATTTCCTTGGAGAGGGCGGCACTCAAAGACTTGGCAAAACGATGTAGGTGAAGAAAAACCCCGCAGGGCAACCTTTATTGTGACGTTTCGGGGACTAACCCCTTCCTCAGACAACTCGTGCTAACAAAAAACAGTGTTTAAATAGACAAAACAATTAAGACATCTTACCCTCCTCTCCAGTGTGTTCCCAGGCGGCACCTCCGGCCGCGGGACCCCCGTCGCGCCGGAGGTGACGTCACACGTCCGGCCCGGTCGCCATAGAAACACACTGAAACAGTAAACAGAGCAACATGAGCCGTGTATACACTTCTACAACAAACTAGACAAGTGTCAAACCTGTGGCATTATTCAACAGTGCAAAATGCAAATACAGTACATAACATAGTGCATGATAGTTTAAAATTTATACTTCGCTAAACAGTGCTACCTTCATGTGCCTAATTCACTTAGACTCCACCAACAATTAATCATTCTCATTATGCCTCCTAAGGGCAAAATATAAAGTGCAAGTGCTATCATCATTTTTTATTTTTTTGGCTTATAAAACTCTTTTAATTAGATTAAATTTGCTAACCTTGCGCAGGTAAGTATACAAACTCCTAGATACTGTTGCCCTCTTGTGGTAAAAGCTGGAAACTGCATCAAATGCTGCTTTAAGTAGAATAATTGTTTAAACAGAATAATTGTTTAAACCAATGGGGATGCTCCATCAGGTCAATTTACAGAAAATGTGAAAGACCCAAAGATTCATTGAGTCCTTTTGGAGATAAACAATCCAACCTGAAAATCCAACGGGATTCCAGTTGTAGGAGTTTTCTCCCTCGATCCCCCCCACGACGTGATGGGGGTATGTGGTCGACAGCTTTATACCTCAAACTTGCCAGATTGTGTTTAAACTGGACAAAATGTCGGGCTACCGGTTGTTCACTTGACCCTGACAATAAAGCATTTCTAATGGCCGACCGATGCTGGGTCAGCCTCACTTTTAGCTGACACTCGGTCTTCCCGACGTAGTAGAGGCCACATGGGCACACCAGTATATAGATCACAAATCGACTGGTGCACGTTAGTGGCCAGTTGATTTTAAATTGCTTCCCTGTATGGGGATGGGGTATGGTGTCACCTGTTAGTAGAAAAGAGCATGTCGTACACCCCAAACATTTAAAACAGCCGTTTTTTTGGCTGAGAAAATTTTGGGGTGTGGGGGATGTTAGAAAACCAGTGACATCAGTTTTAACTAACAAATCTTTAAGATTCCTGCCACGTGAGTAGCTGGGTCTTAGCCTGGTTTTCTGGAAGCACTTAAGATCTGGATCTGTGCCGACCATCTGCCATAATTTCTTGGCCTGTTTTGTGATTCTTGGACTTTGCGTATTGAATTTGTTTACCCACGTGACCACCTCCTGTTTTTTATTAATGCCACTTTCCAAGGATTTTTTAGATGATTGTTGTGACACTCGAATGGCCTTATCTCTGGCTTTTCGCAATTCCTTGACACAATAACCCCTATCGCTGAATTTTTTAACCATGGCATCCAGTTGGCTCATGGCCTGGTTCTGATCGCTATTGTTTCTGCATACGCGCAAAAATGCGAGTATGGAAGCCCTCGGATTGTGGTTTTAGGGTGAAAACTATCAGCATGAAGGATAGTATTGCAGTCTGTGGGCTTCGCATACAATGAGGTATGAATTTGTTGATCTCTGATCTGTATGCATATGTCCAAGAAACAGATTGTACTAGCATTACTCGTCATGGTAAACTTAATTGGACTACTAGATGCATTTTGTTTCTCTATAATCGAAGTTAAAATTGAAAGATCAGCCTGCCAAAAAATCAATAGATCGTCTATATAACGGTGGTACATAAAAAGTGCATCAGCTATACCTTGATTTTCAAAAAAGATGCCTTTTTCCGTCTCCCACATAAAACAATTAGTGAAGGACGGGGCCACCGAGGACCCCATCGCACAGCCCACAGCCGGTGACCTGTTTATAAAACTCCCCATTAAAAATGAAATAGTTGTGTTCTAGGGTGAAAAGCAATAATGTTAAAAACAAGTCAACGTCAGGACCATTATACAATGTGTTACCATAAATCAGCTTACGGACAGCTTCCACACCTGCTTTGTGCGGTATACAGGTGTATAAACTGGTGACATCCAGTGTCACCGGTGTCACCTCTTCTGGAACCATTTGTACCTGTGCAAAGTTTTTTAATAAAGTGCTGGAGTCTTTCAGATGTGTAAAAGTATTCTGAATGCAGGGTTGTAGGTACGAGTCTAAAAAGATTGCCACTGGTTTGCACAGAGAGCCGCGGGCTGAAATGATAGGTCTGCCCGGTGGCCTCTGTGCGTCTTTGTGGATCTTTGGCAATGTGTAAAATATAGGTGTCACAGGAAACGGGCTAGCCAATTTATCCACCATTACCTGGGATAACAGCCCCTGTTCCATCGCCTGTTTCAGAATGCCATCCAGTTCTCGCTTGAACTCCATGGTGGGGTCATAATCCAATTTAATATAGGTCGAGGTGTCACTTAAAAGCCGTTCACATTCCTGTATATAAGCTGCTGTCTCTTGGACGACAATGGAGCCTCCCTTGTTGGCTGCCCGTATTATAATGTCTGTCCGTGTTTGTAGACCTTTCAGTGCATTCCTCTCATCACGGGATAAATTGTGTCTAGTTGGGCTTTCTGGGGTCTCAACGCTCTCCTCCAAGAGCCGATGGAAAGTTTTTAGAGTTCAATTTGAGGATTGTGGGTCAAAGTGTGAATGTGGACCCAATCTCCGTACACGCTCTGGTAAAACAGCAGAGGAGTTCTTAATTGGCTGTTTAGAATAGTACTCCTTCAGTTTCAGAATCCTGTTGAATTTAAAAGTTTCTAGTTTCCATCTGAACTTGTCCACTCTATTTGTTGGAATAAAGGTTAACCCTTTATTCAAAAGGCTATATGCGGAATATGTGTGCGCTATATAAATAACTGATAATAATGATAATAATAATTTTTCTTTGCCAGCAAATGCAGTTCAGTGGTCGTTTTATACAGTGAGACACTAAAATAATTTTATTCTGCGATCTAAGTAATAACATTAAGGTGAATATGACATATTAATACAATGTAGAGCCATAATTATTGTTGAAGTGCGGTGATAGGTAGCAATAGCCCACTTTAATCTACACTGCTGCTTGTCACATTTTTGTCTTGCCCTATGGTATTGGCCTTCCCCCTCCCAAGCCTAGAGCACCATAGTATGGAGGGCACAGCCCTGTGGCCTCTGGCGGAATATCTATTCCAGCCTGCGCTGGACTTATCTTCTAGCTTAGAGGCAGCCTAGGATTCCCTCAGACACTCCTCCCACTCTCCCGTCTCCTCCTTTTTTGCATTGAGCAGGAAAACATATCACAGTGTGAGGAGTGTGTGCTGTGTATGATGGCGGGGAGCACAGGTTATGGATTGATAGCTACCCCCCCAACACTTGTAGTTCAAATAGTCATAAACTGCTCATCTGTATGGTGTCTGGGCATAGAAAGAGTGAATTAACCGGTGAAATACCAATGGTAATGTATTCACCTAATTTGTGTTTCCAAAGTGGGCTTATTTAATAACCAGCATTAGCATTCCGTCAGACTTTGAAAGAATAGTTTTCAAGGAGCACCATTTTCTTATTTCCCTTATTTTTCACAGTGGCTGAGGGGGCAGGCATGGAAACATGTGAGGAGCAGCTGCAATACTGTAGACCTGCTCTGTCTGGCATTTACTGAACGCTGCAGCTGTAAAAAAAAGGTGGGTAAAGGAGGAGAGGACGGGCCAGAATGTGAGGGATAGCTCAGACTAATGGAGGAGAGGAGGTGCCGGAGTGTGAAGGATGGAGCAGAGTGATGGAGGAGAGGCAGGTCTGGAGTGTGAGGGATGGAACAGAGTTATGGAGGACAGGGGGAGCCAGAATGTGAGGGAAGGAGCAGAGTGATGGTGGAGAGGAGGTACCGGAGGCCGTAGGGGTGTATGCTGGTCATGAGGCAAAGTCTCAGCTTTAGCACATTTTTATATGCCATCAGACCATCCAAATGCCCCTTACACACCTTCAGATACATTCATATGCCCATATATGTCATCACACACTTCCACATGCCCCTTACTGTATATACCATTAACCCAACCCCATGCCATCAGACCTCGTCCCCTCATAGACTCTACCCCCTATTTAGGGATACTTCAGAAATGTCCCTGGCTGGTTTTCCATCCCAATCTGCCCCTGCCTCCATGAATGTCAGAGCAAAGCAGGTGTGCAAACCCGACGAGTTGCAGCATACACCAGGTCCTGGGGTCTCCTCTCCCATATTTAAGTGGTGTCTGTGTCAGTAAGTTTATCTGTGTTGTGTGTGTGTGTGTGTGTGTGTGTGCGCGTGCGTGCGTGTGTGTCTGCCTGTCTGTCTATCTGTCTGTCTGTCTGTCAGTAAGTGGTGTCTGTCAGTAAGGGGTATCTGTGTCAAAAAGTGTATCAGTAAGTGTGACTGGCAGTATGTTTGTCAGCAAGTGGAATCTGTATCAGGAAGGGGTGTCTGTGTTAGTAAGTGCTGTCTGTAATGGATGTCTGTGTCAATAAGGGGTGTCTGTTTATGTAAGTGTATTTGTGTCAGTAAGGGTGTCTGTGTCAGTAAGGGTGTCTGTGTCTGTAAGGGCTGTTTGTGTCAGTAAGTGTGTTTGTATCAGTTAGCGTGCCTGTGTCAGTAAGTGTGCCTGTGTCAGTGCATTTGTGTCAGTAAGTGGAATCTGTGTTAGTAAGGGGAATCTGTATCAGTAAGTGGTATCTGACAGTAAGGGGTGTTTGTGCCTGTATGTTTGTGTCAGTAAATTTTATCTTAACCAGTAATGGGTGTCTGTCATTAAGTATGTATGTGCCAATAAATGATGTGTGTGTCCATAAGGGTTATCTGTCAGTAAGTGGTGTCTGTGTCTATTAATGTGTGTATCAGTAAGTGTTTGTCAGTAAGATATGTCAGTGTGTATGTCAGTAAGTCTGTGAAAGTGGTGTGTGTGTGTGTGTCAATAAGTGGTGTGTGTGTGTCTGTATCAGTGTGTCTGTCAGAAAGTGGTGTCTGTGTCGATAAGTGGTGTGTGTGTGTGTGTCTGTATCAGTGTGTCTGTGAACAATATAGGGATTTTTAACGAATTATCAATAAAGAAAATATTTTTAATACAGTAGATATGGGGTTGTGTGCACCGCATGAATAGCTGATTTCCTTTTTTTCTTTCCCCTCCCTTTGGGGATCTGACCTTATACTCTGACCTAAATCAGTTGGTAGCACTTATAATTACCTTGTTAATGTTCCACGATTTATGCACTTAATAGTGATAGTGGTATTAATTTATGTAAAGGTATCCCAAACATACAAATTACTTGGAAAATCATATCTTGGTGCGGGTTACCCCCCAACCTGGAGGAGAGTCATACTCTCTCCACTGTTTGGGAAACCTGAAAGCTCTGTAGAGTCGGTCCTAGAACCCCTCTTTTCTTACCCAGCACAAGATTACAGTAACAATATTATATATACAGATAAATACGAGTATAGTTAACATCCCTCTATATTACGGTACTAATTGGCGCCATGGCCGGCTTCAGTTTAAGCAAAGACCTTGGTAATAGGCGTGATAAATGGAATAATGAGCAAAAAGACATATTTGGGGAGGAAAATCTAAGTACTAAATCTCGTGGTTGGATGGAGGACCTTATTGTTTTAAAAAATTTGATGTATAAACAAACTAAGGTTTATTGGAACAAGACCACGTTCGATAACTATGTTAAATTTGATCTGACTCCTAGAGGTCTTAGGCCTAAATTATTCCCTTCCTTCGATTTGGATGAGGATCTTAAAAAGGAATGGGAAACAGAGCTTTTAAAATGCTCTAAGAGCCTAATGGGAATACTTATCAAACATGACACCAGACTCCTCAACCAATACACCAATGAAATTGATGCTCTTGGGGAAAAGCTTAAAATTCATGAAAAGGAAGAGGAATTTCAGAGATCATATGAAAAATATGTTGCAGACTTGGACAAATTTGAAAAGGATTTATTGGAACGTAAACGGGGAAAATTCATTAGAGACAAAAATGATTACATTCATAACACAGTATATAAATGGGTCACCAGACCAAAAAGAAGAGAACCTGGTGGTGCATCTAATTATAGTTCATCAGAACTTGAATCTTCTGAGGGTGAAGGTAGTCATGAAAATACCTCCTCAAAATGGCAAAGGGCACATTTTTTAGGGTTTGGCCCAAGAACAAGAGAGAACAATTTAGACCATATAGATTCAAGAAAATCAGAAGAGGAGGAAAGAGGTGGAAAAAGAAAAAAGACCAAAGGAGAATGGGAGAGAAGACCGCAGAGGACCAGGCGACCATACAAGAGATTTTAAATCAGGAAGATCTGCAGGTCATTAATCTTACCAAGCACATACTTGATCCCACCTATATTGCCGTTCTCTCCAAAGGTTTAAGTTTTTCCCCGGATAAAAACATGGATAGGTTTGAGATTCAGAAGGACTTACAATTATTTGCTAGGAAAATTCTCTTAAAGAAGTTTCATAGTAATCGCAGTAAAGGATATCACCAAACAGACCATTCAGGAAGGGAGGTAGTTTGGAATGATGAAGAGAAAGATGCTATCAAGATATTACAGGAATTAGCAGAGGAATGTGAGGAACAAAGTGTGGATACAACTGATCCGCATAGACCTATTTTAAGAAAAAAATCAACCTTTTTCCCTAACCCACAAATATGTCCACAAGTGCAAATCTTTATGGATCTAGTATCGAAGGAACTGGACACTATATATGATGCTATAAACCATAGAAGAAATAATTTTAGTGATTCCGAGCGGAAAATCCTGAAAGAAATCAATATGTGGGAGGACACTATAGTAAAACCCTCCGATAAGGGGGGTAACATTGTCCTATGGGACAAGGAAATGTACCTGAATGAAGCGTATCGCCAATTAGCGGATACCACTACGTATAAAAGATTATGGTTCAATCCAACTGCTAATTTCATGAAATCCTATGAAAATTTGATCCAAGGAGCCCTGAGAAATGGTGTGATCAACAAAACGGATTTTGATTTCCTTAAAGTAACTGACCCAAAAAATTTCAACTCTTTATTTGTTACCAAAAGTACATAAAAATCGTACCTGTCCACCTGGAAGACCTATTGTCTCAGGTATGGGGAGCATAACCGAGAAAGCGAGCATATTCGTGGATAAAAATCTACGTAAATTTGTGGTGGAACTTCCATCATATGTACGTGACACAATGGACATCTTAAATAAATTGGATGGCATTACTCTTTCTGCCAATACATGGCTATGCACCTGCGATGTGGAGTCTTTGTACACCAGCATAGGTCATAACAATGGAATGAAAGCTGTACAATACTTCCTCAGCATGAGCACCTCTCACGATTTCAACTCCTTCCTTATACAACTTCTGGAATTTGTATTGTCAAAGAATTTTTTCACTTTTGATGACAAATACTTCCTCCAGATACAGGGTACTGCTATGGGCAGCACGTGTGCGCCCACGTATGCAAACCTGTACCTGGGGTGGTGGGAGAGGGAATGCGTCTTTAATACCTGTAATGAGAAGTACACAGAACACATTTTGGGATGGCACAGGTATATAGACGATATTTTGATTTTGTGGGAAGGTGACCGTGAGCTTCTGGAGGAATTTATCCAACACCTTAATGATAACATCTTGAACCTGAAATTGACCTCAGATATCAGTAAAAGAAGTGTGAATTTTTTGGATCTAAAAATCTCCAAGACTATCAGTGGGGAGATTGAAACAGATGTTTTTCGCAAGGTCACAGCCACGAACAGCATCTTACATTATAGCAGCTCTCACAATCCCTCCACCTTAAAAGCTATTCCAAAGGGGGAATATATCCGGACCAGGAGGAATTGCTCTGATGACGAAGTATACAGGAAAAGAGCTAAGGAAGTGAAGGAAAGACTTGAGAAGAGGGGGTATAAGAAGCAAACTTTACAAAAAGCTTATAATGCCACCAATCAACTTTCTAGGAGCACCTTATTAATTCCAAAGACAAGAGAAGAACCGGATACGGGCCAGATAAGGTTTATTGGTACACACTGTAAAGAATGGAGACAAATTAACACAATACTTCAGAAATATCGTTACATCCTAAATACGGATGAAGACCTACAGAAAGAATTTTCCGACAATATCAAAATTAGTTGGAGAAAATCCCCTAATTTGCGAGATAAGCTGGTTAAGAGCCATTTTGTCAAACATCAGAAGCTAAACAGTTTCATCAATTGCTCCACACAAGGAGTAATCTATTGTCTTATATGTCCTTGTGAATACAAGTACATCGGAATGACGAAAAGACTTTTCAAGAAACGTATTCTTGAGCATGCGTATAACATCAAGAATGCACAAAGAGATTTGAATAATTTAAAAAAACTTACCAGTGTAGCAAGACATTTCTTGCAATTCCATGACAGTGATCATAAAAAGATGAAAATATATGGACTGGAGCATATTGAGTTAGGGATTAGAGGAGGTAACATCATGAAAGAACTACTAAAAAAAAGAGTCCAGATATATTTTTCTGCTGGACACTTTGACTCCTTCGGGACTCAATGAGGAGATACACTACTCAGCATTTATATGATATCTCCTCCATATGGCATAGTATGCCAGTTTAGCCCAATGGATTCTTATACTGTGACCCAATTGTAAGATCATTCGACATCAAGAGACTGGGTCTTAATAATAGGCAAGGTATACTTACAGTACAATTAGGAGTCCCGTTTTGATTGGATGCCTTTTCAAAATTAGTGTGGAAAGGATGCTTTGGACACGCCACTCTGAACGGTTTTCAGTAGAGGAGTAATATCTCATAATCCCTACGACACCCATACATTATTAGGGATGTGAATCACTCTTACTTTATTATGCAAGTGAAATAGTCCAGAGCACCAATATAGACACACAGAAAGATATTTGTCCAGTAAGATATGGGACATCGTATTTTAACAAAAATTAGATTTCCTCTGTGCAACGCGTTATCGTATAAACTATGAATACTTACCTTTTCTAGTGTAGATCCTGTTCATGCAATATATTTATGTAATAATTATAACAAGTCTCTTCAATCTGGATCCTTCTTATGCAACATACTAATTTATAAACTACAGATACTTACCTTTTGGTGGGTCCATGAGATGTAAACTAGCTATACGCTGTTCAAACGCGTGTAGAATGTTACAATTATGATAAAGGGAAACATAATACGCATTCAATGATGTTACAAATCTGAACCCTTACAAAATAAATAAGAATCATACATTTGGGGATTAATCTATGTTATCTTTATACACTTTAAATGACAGTATTGGAGTCAACACGTAAATTATAGTTACGATATATAACTATGCATTTGGAAAATACACACTCATATGGGAATTACTGGTTATGGCATTTAAATATGTACACTGTAATTAGATGAGTGAATAACATGTGCACTGTGGCTGACGGACCCGATTATGTGTATCTAGCTCGGATAATATCACCATGGAATATGGTCATATAGAGGTATAATGATGTTTTTCGTATATACTTACAGTAAATTCTATATACCCACCCTCCAGTAACCCTATCTATATGATCTAGGGTTCAATTCTCCATCTATGAACATGACTATGAATGAACCATAAGTATATAATTAATTAGTACATTCGCAGCAGATTATTAATAAATAATGGACCATACATGTTAATGATTTATTGCACTGATTGTATGTGAATATCACTGAATTGATTTTATTAGATACACGTGTAATTATATTTGATAAATATCTAATGACATCTTGGACCTCTATAAGCATTTTATAGTCTAAGAGTACATATGTATACCTAAGTTCAAAAGCACATATGTATACCATAGAAAGGTATCTTTTTTTTTTTTTTTTTTTTCTCCTTTTCTTTCTACAAAACATAGTAATTGGCCACGTAGGAGGACACGTACTTTCACATTGAACACTACACTGTATTTCCAGGACACTAGAGCATTTTTAACAAATGCGTGGATCATATTCACGTTAATATCACAAGGGATTTTGGCCACTAAACAGTGGTCATTGTCAATGTTAAAGACTTGAAGGTTAGTATAAATAATGACTTGGACTCACTGATGTGTGAATATAAATTATATAGTATCACGGCAGGAGCAATTAGGAGCGGCATTTTTAGTCACTGTGTGGGTGTATTATAGTATTTAGAATGTGTCACGATTTATCACTTTAAGGTCACTTTTTGTTCACTCATGCTGCTCACTAGCACGTTTCTAATAATTAACTATAACACTGTCAACCTACACATAGAGCCTTTTATGGATTATACGGGTAGGGACCGGACGACTTATGTCTATGACCCGAATTCATATATCTGATACACTTCACTGCTGAGGCGTGACAAATTATTTGAATATGAAATTTTAAGATCCTATAGTATAGGAACTATATATAGAACCTGGATTGTATTATTCAAAGATCAATAGACACTATCGGATCTATCCTGTAGTAATCGCCATGTATAGGATCACCAGTTTTAATGTTAAGAGAGCAAGAGCCTATCTAACACAAAATATCATTTTTCACAAGTCAGTATGTGTAACAACGCAGAGGTTTATTAAATTGAAGCAGATAGATTATGTGCATAGAGCCACAGATTTTACACTTAAAAATTGCATTTGTATATATTGACAATTATATATTTATGGATCTGAACATAAGATGGACATATGATAATATATATAGAACGACATGTCCATATTGAAGCCCATTGTATCGTAATTAATCCAATTTTCATGTCCTCTCGTTCTGGAAGGGAGGACGATTAGCCCATTTTAAGAGCATAGGACTCACAATGCATTCTCTTTACTCCGTCTGATAGATAGCAGGTGTTGCCGCTTAGGATCATTCAAGAGAGGAACCTACACGGCTAATGATAAGTAACGTTTTTCCTTTTTGAAAAATACGAATCTAGAGAGTGATTGGTCCGTTTTCATTTGTGGCTCCCATAAATATGTCATGTCCGGCGGGCGCTGATTACTATAGTGCCCTGAGGAAGCCTATGAGCGAAATGTGCATTGGCCTTGAGCTAGTGTGTCTAATGTGCAGAATATTAATGTTAGAAATAATGTCCTATTAATGCATATGTGTACCGTACTTAGGGGAATTGCTACAATTAGCCTGTAGACAGCGTCTCAGACGAGCGGTGCAACTGCCCGTCTGGCTGTAAAATACATGTGATTATTAGAAATAGGATATCCATGACGGCACTGCCAATTTACGGAAGCAGCTATAGGAATTAAGAACTGCCTTTGCTGACATCCCACTGACGTGCAACTGCTCGTCTGGCTGTAAAATATATGTGATTATCAGAAATAGGAAATCTATGACGGTACTACCAATTTCACGGCAGCAGATATAGGAATTAAGTACTTCCTTTGCTGATATCCCAATGACGTGTTGTATCATATAGGAACCATTAGAGTGAATACCTAATGGTATATCAAATATGCTGATTTAGCCGTATAACATATGAGGTTATTGAACATCCGCAATGATACTCTGAAGTATGCGGTAGCAGCTGCAGCAATCAATAATCCTATCATTTTAATGCTAAATATATAAACATATGGGTTCATGTGAATAAAGACCTGAATTATGATACTGTGAACTGCGTAATATCAGCAGGAGAAAGCAGTAATTTGATTAGAGAGGCACCATTTATAACTGCAGAGTGTACACTGACACGTATATAGTGTGCATAACATATTAAGTGTGGTATTATGTGATCAGATAGGTGTGCTTATCAGCCCCAATTATTGAATTAATTGACCATACTTAGGTCCTTTTTGAGCTGCAGACTATATGGAAAACACAATTTAGTGATTTAACAACATATGATATTACACCAATAGCTTCTCACAGCAGATTCACAGTCTGTATTGCCAGTACCACCGAGGCAACTGTGCCGATATAACACAAAATGTGGGCAATGTAAAAAAACTCTAGCTGTCACATTGAGTGATTTGGATTTTTACCTCATATATATTTGTTGTACAATAATCAAACACACAATAAATCTTTTTCAGCAATTCATTTATGCAGGCATAATATGCAATATCCCATGGGGAGGATCTTGTGGAATCCCTAATAATTATTAAAATACAGTATATGTCTTCTGTTGAAGCCATCTGTAGATTGATGCATATTGATCATCACATTTATGAATACAGTATACTGTACTTTTGGATTACATTCTATTAATGAATCCTATTGGACTCAATTATCCACTGATCTCCCAGTGAGAACGTTTAATCTCAGTACAATATAGTAGGAATTAGTACGGTCTACGCATATTAGGATTATTGAATAATACTACTACAAAATGCACTCGACACACTAGCGTTGTTTTTAATCTTTATTCACTTATTTCTATTCTTTTTCACTTTCCTTACTATCTTTTATTACTTCGCTTGATTCTTAATAAAGGACAATACCAGTCTGAAAAAACATTTCAATTATACATGAAATTAATAAACATTAATTGTGGCATTTTTGCCTATATGTGTGAACAATATAGGGATTTTTAACGAATTATCAATAAAGAAAATATTTTTAATACAGTAGATATGGGGTTGTGTGCACCGCATGAATAGCTGATTTCCTTTTTTTCTTTCCCCTCCCTTTGGGGATCTGACCTTATACTCTGACCTAAATCAGTTGGTAGCACCTATAATTACCTTGTTAATGTTCCACGATTTATGCACTTAATAGTGATAGTGGTATTAATTTATGTAAAGGTATCCCAAACATACAAATTACTTGGAAAATCATATCTTGGTGCGGGTTACCCCCCAACCTGGAGGAGAGTCATACTCTCTCCACTGTTTGGGAAACCTGAAAGTGTGTATCAGTAAGTGTTTGTCAGTAAGATATGTCAGTGTTTATGTGTCAGTAAGTCTGTGAAAGTGGTGTGTGTGTGTGTGTCAATAAGTGGTGTGTGTGTGTCTGTATCAGTGTGTCTGTCAGAAAGTGGTGTCTGTGTCGATAAGTGGTGTGTGTGTGTGTGTGTCTGTATCAGTGTGTCTGTCAGAAAGTGGTGTCTGTGTCGATAAGTGGTGTGTGTGTGTGTCTGTATCAGTGTGTCTGTCAGAAAGTGGTGTCTGTGTCGATAAGTGTGTCCCAGGAGCCCTCAGTTGCCGGTCTACTCTTTCCACATATGCTCTGTATTTCCCCATCTTTGCTCCCCTTTCCACCTACTTTGCATGATGCTCTCTGTATTATATGGCAGTCACTGCGATGCTCCCTGTATGATATGGTGGTCACTGATGCAATGTATTATATGGTGGTCACAAACATTTTCTTGTTATTGTTAACTATTAAGTGGTTGAAGGTAAGCACTAGCTACTGTATGACCTCCACGGCGATAGCCACACTCATGGCACAGGCCACACCCCCTATTTATAACACACTCACATCAAACTGGTCACACCTCCACAGCGATTGTCACACCTCCTTCCGAGGCACACAATAGGCCCTTCATAAATTTCAGCTCCAGGCTCCTGTGGACCTTAATCTGGCACTGCCTGCAGTTACTTATTCTGTGTGATGATTGCTGCGACGAGTGACGTGGTAATGATGTCAGATACCCACCCTGCAAATGCCCGGCCACGTCTGCGTTTTTCCAAACACTCCTAGAAAACGGTCAGTTGCCACCCAGAAACTCCCACTTCCTGTCAATCTCCTTGCGACCGCCAGTGCGACTGAAAGCATCACTAGATCCTGTGCAATTGGTGATTTGAGGTGCGCTCTCGTCGTGACTCTAAGTTAGCTGCACCACTCTGAAGGGGGCAGTATCCCCACCTGACAGGTGGGTAGTCAAGTCGAGGCTGAGTCGACACCTTCTGATTTATGGTACTGGTGATGGTACCTGTGTTATATGGGCATACTGGTAGATCTACGCGTGCAATGCTTGTTTTGTTGTTGTGGTTTGAGCATTGTAGACGGGGGATTTCTGGCCGTCCTTTCTTTGCCAACATACATTTTTAATACAGCTCTAATACGAATAATAATCATGCCTTAAATAAATTTGCTAACAGTTTCTCTGCCAAATCTACATCTCCGTGTCTTCTTTAACGAGAATTTGGTTTTAACTGATTGTATGCACCAATGACACACATCAGCCGAAAGAAAGTTTATTCTATTAACTTACAAGGAGCATTGACAGTGGCACAGCATGATACTGCTGAGAGTTAATACTAGAGAAATTATTAACCACATTTAAAGCAATATCCATTGCAGGAACAGGATTATTTGAAACCGATTGTACTTTCAGTACAATTTTCTAAAGTGCACTACCTGGAAAAACATCAGAAGTACTGCTAGACAGGCTTAACAGGGCTTTGGGAACATTATAGATACATTATCGGGAACATTTCAGTCTGGCTAAACAAATTAACTTTTAGACTCTGGGAGCACTGCCAGATGGTCTAGTTATAATTGTTACAGCAGGAAAAGGCACCATTTTGAAACAAGCACTGTCTGTCAAAGTGAAGTATTGTAGCCAGTGGAAACCTCCCAAACAGTACATGTACACTTAAAACTGGCTTTTAAGAAATTGCAAAAATGGCACAAGGATATTTGTGTCATCATACATTTACTTGGTGAACTTAGCATTCAATGGGGTCAATTCAAATGTTTGAAAAGTCAGTTGGGAGTCTGTTTTTTCCTATCTAATAGACAGGAAAAAACAGACACCCAACCGACTTTTCAAACATTTGAATTCCCCCCTAAGTATAAACAAGTAGTATTTAAAGTGGACATTAACTTAGTGCCTAAAGCGCCTATATAAATATGTGCATTAAGGGTTGTGTAAAAGGACTGCAGTATTACACATAAGTTGGATTTATGCCCAAATGTATGTATGTATGTATCAGGGCCGTAACTACGTGTGTGTTCCAGGTGTGCCTGGCACACAGCGCAGTCGCCCTGAGGGCGCAACTGCCCACATCACCATTCAGGGGGCCCAAATTCTGCAGCATTGTAATGAGTCAGACTGACTCATTACAAGCCACCTCTGTGCTGCCGCTGGAGCGACTGTGTGCCCGCCTTCTGAACCCGCTGCCTGTCTCCCGCCCCCACAGTCTGGCTTCCAGTTCCCACCTCCTGACCCCCGCTGCCGGCTCCTGACCCCCGCTGCCGCCTCCCGCCTCCTGAGCTCCACTGCCCGACTCCTGTCTCCTGACCCCCGCTGCCGGCTCCCACCTCCTGAGCTTCGCTGCCCGGCTCCTGACTCCTGCTGCCGGCTCCCACCTCCTGAGCTCCGCTGCCCGTCCCCTGTCTCCTGACCTTCGGCTGCCGGGCTCCCACATGCAGGCTGCCCGGCTCCTGCACACAGAGGCAGGCTGCCTGGCACCCGCTTTATGACCCCTGGAGTGCACGGATCATGCACCCACACTCTGGCTCCTGCACACAGAGGCAGGTCCGGCAGTGGCAGCTGCATGAGAAGGTGAGCAGAGGGACTGACAGGGGAGAGTGCCGGGGTGGAGAGAGAGAGAGTATATGTGGCTGATAACTATATATGCACACCTCCCAACATGACCCTCTCCAGGAGGGACAGAATGCTCTGATCTAGGACTTCTCTCTTCATTTATGAGTGCCATCACCTGTGTTGAAACACCTTTCTTATCCATTAACCTGTTTAAAACAGGTGCCGACAATCATAAATTAAGAGAAAAGTGCAGAAGCAGAGCATTGTGTTCCTACTGGAGGGGGTCATGTTAGGGGGTATGTATATGTATGCCATAATGTGTAAAAAGGGGACTCTGTCTGCCGTAATGTGTAAAAAGGGGACTCTGCCGTAATGTGTAAAAAGGGGACTCTGCCGTAATGTGTAAAAAGGGGACTCTGCTGTACTGTGTAAAAAGGGGACTCTGCTGTACTGTGTAAAAAGGGGACTCTGTCTGCCGTACTGTGTAAAAAGGGGACTCTATCTGCCGTAATGTCTAAAAAGGGGACTCTGCCTGCCATAATGTATAAAAAGGGAACTCTGCCTGCCTCTGACTTACTTTGTAACAAACAGTTTTCTCATCATCAACATCCTCATTAGCATTAGATACACAAATATCCCCCCATCCTTTTACACTGCCACAATAGCATCTTCAATTTCTAGGGGCCTAATTCAGACCTGATCGCTGCTGCAAATTGCATCACAAGCGTCGATTTTTAGCTGAATGTGCATGTGCAAAGTAATGAGTGCGCATATGCCGGATGCGATGTGTGAAAAATGTGCACACATACAAAAAGGGGCGTGAAGTTGGGCGTGTAGTGGGGGTGTATGTCATGGGCTGCAGTCGGGGTTTTCGCACGTCTGCAAAGCAATTCTCTGTCACTGCACACTGAGCATTTGCAGATACCGAGTAGGTCTAGGGCTGCGCACAGCATTCGAATGCTCAACATAGGTGTCCTGCTATCGATCTTCCTGCAAATAATAGCAGGATCACACACACCCTGTTTTCAATCCAAATGCCTCAACACCTCATTACATCTCTAGATCTCTGTGAAATGGTATGTAGTCATTCTCTGAATAGGTGCAACACACAATCTTCACTGTTATTTGCTTACAACTACCACATGTGTACTACACACGTAATACATGTGTGTTTAAGAACAACATTGTAAACATTACACTCTTACAATAGATTAACTCATTTTTAAATCCCTGTTTGTGTTTTCACATTGCTTTGAGCTGACTTTCAAACTGCTGTGTGCAATCTAAATAGACTTGCTGTATGCACTTCCTCCCACCTACATGCCATGTTTTCTAAACCAATACTTCACTTGTGTTAGTCATATTGCACCTCATTGTACCTCACTGCAAGTGTTGCCGTAATGTACCTCACTCATGCTTCAGTAAAAGAACAAACAATATATACAGTAGTAGAAGGGTCAACCAAAAAGAAATTTATTTGGCTTTGTTTTTGTCACAAAAGGTCAAATTTCCCCATAATTTTAAACAAAAAATATGATACAAATAATCTCTTTGATCAAAGACAAAAAACATATTTTTTTAAACAAGATAAACACAACAGCAAGCACCTGGCTGTGCAGAAGATGAAGAAGCAGGACCCAGGACCCAGTCTAGCCAATCACAGGCATCATGGGAGAAGAAGAAGAGACAACCCCCAATTGTCAGGAGGGAGTTGGAGATTCCCGTTCCAAAAACCAACAAAAATATGGGGGCAGGAACTGTTAGGAACACATCTGGTAAGAATTCTCAGCGTCTGCCTCTTTTTTTTGCCTGCTGAAGGGTGGTTCTGGGGAGTGGCTTCTGCGGGTTGACCAGCGAGGGGCCTGGCCAAAGAGGTTTTGTTCCTGGCCAGGGCTGGCGGCTGGGCAGGTAAAGTAGACTCTTTAAGAGTCTGAGCATGTAGGGATGCATTGGCCTGCAGTCTTTGGGCTATGGGGCCTAGAAGGAGGGTTAGCTTATGCATACCGTTGCCAATAGTGGAGGTGAGGAGCATCTGTTGCTGGAAAAGCTCATTTCTTTCCCCTTGTTGGTATATTTGGAACAGTGTGTTCTTGGTGTGGTGGTTATTTCGGGCCACCCTCAAACAGAGAATCCAACACACCCTCCTGCACCTCCTGTTCTGTAAATGTGTTTGGGGAAAAAAAATAGTAATGGCATTTGGAATGCACATTAAATTGAGTTACATATTACTAACACAATAACCTGGCTCAGCATATGGAGCTTCAAGGGCAGGTATGTCTGTGTCCATATCAAACACGCCTCTCACCTCCTCATCGGCCAGGCAGTCCAAGGCCTGCTCCTCCAAGGTGGAGTACTCCAGACTCTCAGGGAGTCTGACCCCACGGGTGTAGTATGTGTTGCCGGCGGCCGGGCTCCCGGCGATCAGCATACCAGCGCCGGAATCCCGACCGCTGGCATACCGACAGCTGGGTGAGCGCAAATGAGCCCCTTGTGAGCTCGCTGCGCTCACCACACTGCGGGCACGGTGGCGCGCTACATGCGCCACGCTATCTATTCTCCCTCCAGGGGGGTTGTGGACCCCCAAGAGGGAGAAAAGATGTTGGTATGCCGGCAGTCGGGATTCCGGCGCTGGTATGCTGGTTGTTGGCAGCCCGGCCGCCGGCAAACAGAAGACCACCCTGACCCCACCTGTTCCCCTTGCATGCCCCCACCATGCAGATATCTTCCTCTTCAGCCGGCACTTGAAATCTGCCCATCTAAAACATTTAAGAAATATTGAGCACACATGTTCAACATATGTTTGTGAAGTTAATAAACTAAACAGCCTTTACAAGTTTCTGATACAGTCTGTAATATTATGGCCATCATCTTTTAGACACAAAACACACACAAAAATATAGTAAAACAAAACTAAAGTAATGATTGAACTATTTCAAAACATCATGAAAAAACAACATACTTACACTACATTACTTTGGCCTACTTAATTTAAAAGAAATTTAAGGAAAAAATAGTTCACAGATAGGGTAGTGGATAAGTGAAATAGCCTCCCATCAGAGGTGGTAAAGGCTAAGACTGTAGAGTAATTCCACTTAACTGGCATGGTCAGATTTCATGCGACTGCGCCGTCCCACCCTGTCCCCCCGTTTTTGATGAGGAGATCCATTCTGCAGATGTGCATAATATAATGTTTAAATGTTTAGAAAAATACTTTTAAACTTTATTAAATAAAATAAATTTAAAAAAACAATGTTATTAGCAGTTTTGAAGGGAAAAATTGTCAGTTAAGTGGTTTTAAACATGCATGGGATAGGCATATGAATATCCTTACAAAGAATTAAGGTTCATAAAGGGTTGAGATTACCTAAAGGATAAAAAAAGGGGCAGACTAGATGGGCCAAGTGGTTCTTATCTGCCATCAAATTCTATGTGTCTATGTTTATATGTTACTTGTCCTTGTACCCATACTACTGTCCTAGAGTGATTTTCAGTATACACATACCATCTTTTAACCTCCAGAGGTGTCCATACGATGGTGGCCTCCACATTTACTGTGTGATCTGTGTTCTCCTGCCAGATGCATTTCCTTTATTACTTTACCCATATTTTGGAGGCATAAGTGGATTCTCTCCCTGGCTTGTGGAACGAGAATCTCCAATGCCCTCCTGACAAATGGGGGTTGTCGCTTCTTCTTTGATGCCTGAGATTATTCATCCTCTGCACAGCCAGGTGCTTGCAGCTGTTATGGATCAGCTGGCTGCTGTTGTGGGTCAGTTGGCTGCTGGTCTGGGTCAGCTGGCAGCTGGTGTTGTGCTGGCTGCAGCTGCTGTAGCTGAAGTGCTGCTTGCCATTGTCTAACAGCTTTTCAATATAAATATGCACAGAAATGGGCATTCAATCACCTCATATGCCTCTCTGTGGGATCCATGGTACATAACCACGCTGCGTACGGAACTGGGGGTGCGGTTTTTATACATGCGAATGCACGCTTAACAATATCAAGTCAGGTGATGTATACACAAATTCCCCCCCCCTCCAGTGGCTGCAGACAATGGCAGCCGCTGGGGAGTGTGAATTAACCCTCCCATGCCACCCCCAGACCCCCCTGTATATCTGGAGGCTTGGTCCGGCTTTCAAAATGAAGGCTGCGATGGTCGCGATGTTCCCGATGTTCCGATGGTCACGATGTTCTTGATCGTTTTTGAAAAAATATAAAAAAAAAAACAAATTCTTTTTTTTTATCTAAAATCATTTGGGATAGGGTTAAATTCATGTTCTTCACCTAATTCACTCATAAAAAAACCTGACAATTTCGGAGCGGTTATTGGCAAAATAAATCGTCAGTTAAGTGGTGAAGGAGGTGCTAGCCACCTGTGTATTGTGGGTGATGGTGAGCAAGAGAGAAGCTGTGTGGTCTTGTTGTGAAGGTGTAAGCAGTAGCGGATCTTGCCATGGGCAAGCAGTACTTTTGCCCGGGGCGCCGCCTTCCGGAGGGCGCCGCACCATGGCAAGATCCGCCACTGTGCCATCCGCAGTGCCCCCCGCTGTGCCCGCCGCTGGTCCCCCGCTTTGAAGGGAACCAGACGCTAAGCGTCTAGTTTCCCTTCATGGAGAGGACTGTGCTGTGCGGTGCGCGATGACATCATCGTGCACCGCACAGCATAGTGGCACAGACACTAGGGGTCATAATTGACCTCTAGTGTCTATGCTGTGCTATGGGAGAGACGTAATGACGTCTCTCCCATAGATCCGAGGACAGACACAACCATCCGAGGACAGGAGAAGAGCGGCGCCGGCGGACAGGCCCGGCGACAGGGGGGGTCAAAGGGGACACCCGTACCGGGCCCCGACGTTGTGAGGGGCCCCAAGGATCTGGGCATCAACCATGGCATCAAGCTGTGGCAGAGCAACACGTAGGATGGGGTATAATTTAAACGGATTGCGCTGGCCGGAAGAGAGCTGTGGCACTGTATAGTTGATAACTCCGTCGGTGGAGCCGCCCCCCCTCACCCCTCTGCGGCGGTAACCCAGCCACTGCCCACAGTCACCTGTCCGTGTCCCACTGTGTGCGTAGATATCACATGACGCATCCATACGACGCTACACCCTTCACTTACTCCCCGCCTTTCTCAGTTCACTTCAGTCTTTGCAGTGGCGACGGTCCTAAGAGGAGCCCAGTCCAGTGCCCAGGAGAAACACTGGACTGCAGGAGAAACAGCCCAGGCAGCTTGGAACTGGAGGATAGCAGTGGTATTTTGTAGAGATGAGCGGGTTCGGTTTCTTTGAATCCGAACCCGCACGAACTTCACTTTTTTTTTCACGGGTCCGAGCGACTCGGATCTTCCCGCCTTGCTCGGTTAACCCGAGCGCGCCCGAACGTCATCATGACGCTGTCGGATTCTCGCGAGACTCGGATTCTATATAAGGAGCCGCGCGTCGCCGCCATTTTCACACGTGCATTGAGATTGATAGGGAGAGGACGTGGCTGGCGTCCTCTCCATTTAGATTAGATTTAGAAGAGAGAGAGAGAGAGAGATTGCTGTGATACTGTAGATTAGAAGAGAGTGCAGAGTGCAGACAGAGTTTAGTGACTGACGACCACAGTGACCAGTGACCACCAGAGACAGTGCAGTTCTTTGTTTTATTTAATATATCCGTTCTCTGCCTGAAAAAAACGATACACAGTCACACAGAGACTCAGTCTGTGTGCACTGCTCAGCCCAGTGTGCTGCACATCAATGTATTGTATATAAAGCTTATAATTGTGGGGGAGACTGGGGAGCACTGCAGGTTGTTATAGCAGGAGCCAGGAGTACATGATAAATAATATTATATTAAAATTAAACAGTGCACACTTTTGCTGCAGGAGTGCCACTGCCAGTGTGACTAGTGGTGACCAGTGCCTGACCACCAGTATATTAGTAGTATTGTATACTATCTCTTTATCAACCAGTCTATATTAGCAGCAGACACAGTACAGTGCGGTAGTTCACGGCTGTGGCTACCTCTGTGTCGGCACTCGGCAGGCAGTCCGTCCATCCATAATTGTATTATAATATATACCACCTAACCGTGGTTTTTTTTTCATTCTTTATACCGTCGTCATACTAGTTGTTACGAGTATACTACTATCTCTTTATCAACCAGTGTACAGTGCGGTAGTTCACGGCTGTGGCTACCTCTGTGTCGGCACTCGGCAGGCAGTCCGTCCAACCATAATTGTATTATATACCACCTAACCGTGGTTTTTTTTTCATTCTTTATACCGTCGTCATACTAGTTGTTACGAGTATACTACTATCTCTTTATCAACCAGTGTACAGTGCGGTAGTTCACGGCTGTGGCTACCTCTGTGTCGGCACTCGGCAGGCAGTCCGTCCATCCATAATTGTATTATAATATATACCACCTAACCGTGGTTTTTTTTTCATTCTTTATACCGTCGTCATACTAGTTGTTACGAGTATACTACTATCTCTTTATCAACCAGTGTACAGTGCGGTAGTTCACGGCTGTGGCTACCTCTGTGTCGGCACTCGGCAGGCAGTCCGTCCAACCATAATTGTATTATATACCACCTAACCGTGGTTTTTTTTTCATTCTTTATACCGTCGTCATACTAGTTGTTACGAGTATACTACTATCTCTTTATCAACCAGTGTACAGTGCGGTAGTTCACGGCTGTGGCTACCTCTGTGTCGGCACTCGGCAGGCAGTCCGTCCATCCATAATTGTATTATAATATATACCACCTAACCGTGGTTTTTTTTTCATTCTTTATACCGTCGTCATACTAGTTGTTACGAGTATACTACTATCTCTTTATCAACCAGTGTACAGTGCGGTAGTTCACGGCTGTGGCTACCTCTGTGTCGGCACTCGGCAGGCAGTCCGTCCAACCATAATTGTATTATAATATATACCACCTAACCGTGGTTTTTTTTTCATTCTTTATACCGTCGTCATACTAGTTGTTACGAGTATACTACTATCTCTTTATCAACCAGTGTACAGTGCGGTAGTTCACGGCTGTGGCTACCTCTGTGTCGGCACTCGGCAGGCAGTCCGTCCATCCATAATTGTATTATAATATATACCACCTAACCGTGGTTTTTTTTTCATTCTTTATACCGTCGTCATACTAGTTGTTACGAGTATACTACTATCTCTTTATCAACCAGTGTACAGTGCGGTAGTTCACGGCTGTGGCTACCTCTGTGTCGGCACTCGGCAGGCAGTCCGTCCAACCATAATTGTATTATAATATATACCACCTAACCGTGGTTTATTTTTCATTCTTTATACCGTCGTCATACTAGTTGTTACGAGTATACTACTATCTCTTTATCAACCAGTGTACAGTGCGGTAGTTCACGGCTGTGGCTACCTCTGTGTCGGCACTCGGCAGGCAGTCCGTCCAACCATAATTGTATTATAATATATACCACCTAACCGTGGTTTTTTTTTCATTCTTTATACCGTCGTCATACTAGTTGTTACGAGTATACTACTATCTCTTTATCAACCAGTGTACAGTGCGGTAGTTCACGGCTGTGGCTACCTCTGTGTCGGCACTCGGCAGGCAGTCCGTCCAACCATAATTGTATTATAATATATACCACCTAACCGTGGTTTTTTTTTCATTCTTTATACCGTCGTCATACTAGTTGTTACGAGTATACTACTATCTCTTTATCAACCAGTGTACAGTGCGGTAGTTCACGGCTGTGGCTACCTCTGTGTCGGCACTCGGCAGGCAGTCCGTCCATCCATAATTGTATTATATACCACCTAACCGTGGTTTTTTTATACCACCTAACCGTGGCAGTCCGTCCATAATTGTATACTAGTATCCAATCCATCCATCTCCATTGTTTACCTGAGGTGCCTTTTAGTTCTGCCTATAAAATATGGAGAACAAAAAAGTTGAGGTTCCAAAATTAGGGAAAGATCAAGATCCACTTCCACCTCGTGCTGAAGCTGCTGCCACTAGTCATGGCCGAGACGATGAAATGCCAGCAACGTCGTCTGCCAAGGCCGATGCCCAATGTCATAGTACAGAGCATGTCAAATCCAAAACACCAAATATCAGAAAAAAAAGGACTCCAAAACCTAAAATAAAATTGTCGGAGGAGAAGCGTAAACTTGCCAATATGCCATTTACCACACGGAGTGGCAAGGAACGGCTGAGGCCCTGGCCTATGTTCATGGCTAGTGGTTCAGCTTCACATGAGGATGGAAGCACTCAGCCTCTCGCTAGAAAACTGAAAAGACTCAAGCTGGCAAAAGCACCGCAAAGAACTGTGCGTTCTTTGAAATCCCAAATCCACAAGGAGAGTCCAATTGTGTCGGTTGCGATGCCTGACCTTCCCAACACTGGACGTGAAGAGCATGCGCCTTCCACCATTTGCACGCCCCCTGCAAGTGCTGGAAGGAGCACCCGCAGTCCAGTTCCTGATAGTCAGATTGAAGATGTCAGTGTTGAAGTACACCAGGATGAGGAGGATATGGGTGTTGCTGGCGCTGGGGAGGAAATTGACCAGGAGGATTCTGATGGTGAGGTGGTTTGTTTAAGTCAGGCACCCGGGGAGACACCTGTTGTCCGTGGGAGGAATATGGCCGTTGACATGCCAGGTGAAAATACCAAAAAAATCAGCTCTTCGGTGTGGAGGTATTTCACCAGAAATGCGGACAACAGGTGTCAAGCCGTGTGTTCCCTTTGTCAAGCTGTAATAAGTAGGGGTAAGGAAGTTAACCACCTCGGAACATCCTCCCTTATACGTCACCTGCAGCGCATTCATAATAAGTCAGTGACAAGTTCAAAAACTTTGGGTGACAGCGGAAGCAGTCCACTGACCAGTAAATCCCTTCCTCTTGTAACCAAGCTCACGCAAACCACCCCACCAACTCCCTCAGTGTCAATTTCCTCCTTCCCCAGGAATGCCAATAGTCCTGCAGGCCATGTCACTGGCAAGTCTGACGAGTCCTCTCCTGCCTGGGATTCCTCCGATGCATCCTTGCGTGTAACGCCTACTGCTGCTGGCGCTGCTGTTGTTGCCGCTGGGAGTCGATGGTCATCCCAGAGGGGAAGTCGTAAGCCCACTTGTACTACTTCCAGTAAGCAATTGACTGTTCAACAGTCCTTTGCGAGGAAGATGAAATATCACAGCAGTCATCCTACTGCAAAGCGGATAACTGAGTCCTTGACAACTATGTTGGTGTTAGACGTGCGTCCGGTATCCGCCGTTAGTTCACAGGGAACTAGACAATTTATTGAGGCAGTGTGCCCCCGTTACCAAATACCATCTAGGTTCCACTTCTCTAGGCAGGCGATACCGAGAATGTACACGGACGTCAGAAAAAGACTCACCAGTGTCCTAAAAAATGCAGTTGTACCCAATGTCCACTTAACCACGGACATGTGGACAAGTGGAGCAGGGCAGGGTCAGGACTATATGACTGTGACAGCCCACTGGGTAGATGTATGGACTCCCGCCGCAAGAACAGCAGCGGCGGCACCAGTAGCAGCATCTCGCAAACGCCAACTCTTTCCTAGGCAGGCTACGCTTTGTATCACCGCTTTCCAGAATACGCACACAGCTGAAAACCTCTTACGGCAACTGAGGAAGATCATCGCGGAATGGCTTACCCCAATTGGACTCTCCTGTGGATTTGTGGCATCGGACAACGCCAGCAATATTGTGTGTGCATTAAATATGGGCAAATTCCAGCACGTCCCATGTTTTGCACATACCTTGAATTTGGTGGTGCAGAATTTTTTAAAAAACGACAGGGGCGTGCAAGAGATGCTGTCGGTGGCCAGAAAAATTGCGGGACACTTTCGGCGTACAGGCACCACGTACAGAAGACTGGAGCACCACCAAAAACTACTGAACCTGCCCTGCCATCATCTGAAGCAAGAAGTGGTAACGAGGTGGAATTCAACCCTCTATATGCTTCAGAGGTTGGAGGAGCAGCAAAAGGCCATTCAAGCCTATACAATTGAGCACGATATAGGAGATGGAATGCACCTGTCTCAAGTGCAGTGGAGAATGATTTCAACGTTGTGCAAGGTTCTGATGCCCTTTGAACTTGCCACACGTGAAGTCAGTTCAGACACTGCCAGCCTGAGTCAGGTCATTCCCCTCATCAGGCTTTTGCAGAAGAAGCTGGAGGCATTGAAGAAGGAGCTAACACGGAGCGATTCCGCTAGGCATGTGGGACTTGTGGATGCAGCCCTTAATTCGCTTAACAAGGATTCACGGGTGGTCAATCTGTTGAAATCAGAGCACTACATTTTGGCCACCGTGCTCGATCCTAGATTTAAAGCCTACCTTGGATCTCTCTTTCCGGCAGACACAGGTCTGCTGGGGTTGAAAGACCTGCTGGTGACAAAATTGTCAAGTCAAGCGGAACGCGACCTGTCAACATCTCCTCCTTCACATTCTCCCGCAACTGGGGGTGCGAGGAAAAGGCTCAGAATTCCGAGCCCACCCGCTGGCGGTGATGCAGGGCAGTCTGGAGCGACTGCTGATGCTGACATCTGGTCCGGACTGAAGGACCTGACAACGATTACGGACATGTCGTCTACTGTCACTGCATATGATTCTCTCAACATTGATAGAATGGTGGAGGATTATATGAGTGACCGCATCCAAGTAGGCACGTCACACAGTCCGTACTTATACTGGCAGGAAAAAGAGGCAATTTGGAGGCCCTTGCACAAACTGGCTTTATTCTACCTAAGTTGCCCTCCCACAAGTGTGTACTCCGAAAGAGTGTTTAGTGCCGCCGCTCACCTTGTCAGCAATCGGCGTACGAGGTTACATCCAGAAAATGTGGAGAAGATGATGTTCATTAAAATGAATTATAATCAATTCCTCCGCGGAGACATTGACCAGCAGCAATTGCCTCCACAAAGTACACAGGGAGCTGAGATGGTGGATTCCAGTGGGGACGAATTGATAATCTGTGAGGAGGGGGGATGTACACGGTGATATATCGGAGGGTGAAGATGAGGTGGACATCTTGCCTCTGTAGAGCCAGTTTGTGCAAGGAGAGATTAATTGCTTCTTTTTTGGGGGGGGTCCAAACCAACCCGTCATATCAGTCACAGTCGTGTGGCAGACCCTGTCACTGAAATGATGGGTTGGTTAAAGTGTGCATGTCCTGTTTTGTTTATACAACATAAGGGTGGGTGGGAGGGCCCAAGGATAATTCCATCTTGCACCTCTTTTTTCTTTTCTTTTTCTTTGCATCATGTGCTGATTGGGGAGGGTTTTTTGGAAGGGACATCCTGCGTGACACTGCAGTGCCACTCCTAGATGGGCCCGGTGTTTGTGTCGGCCACTAGGGTCGCTAATCTTACTCACACAGCTACCTCATTGCGCCTCTTTTTTTCTTTGCGTCATGTGCTGTTTGGGGAGGGTTTTTTGGAAGGGACATCCTGCGTGACACTGCAGTGCCACTCCTAGATGTGCCCGGTGTTTGTGTCGGCCACTAGGGTCGCTAATCTTACTCACACAGCTACCTCATTGCGCCTCTTTTTTTCTTTGCGTCATGTGCTGTTTGGGGAGGGTTTTTTGGAAGGGACATCCTGCGTGACACTGCAGTGCCACTCCTAGATGTGCCCGGTGTTTGTGTCGGCCACTAGGGTCGCTAATCTTACTCACACAGTCAGCTACCTCATTGCGCCTCTTTTTTTCTTTGCGTCATGTGCTGTTTGGGGAGGGTTTTTTGGAAGGGCCATCCTGCGTGACACTGCAGTGCCACTCCTAGATGGGCCCGGTGTTTGTGTCGGCCACTAGGGTCGCTAATCTTACTCACACAGCTACCTCATTGCGCCTCTTTTTTTCTTTGCGTCATGTGCTGTTTGGGGAGGGTTTTTTGGAAGGGACATCCTGCGTGACACTGCAGTGCCACTCCTAGATGGGCCCGGTGTTTGTGTCGGCCACTAGGGTCGCTTATCTTACTCACACAGCGACCTCGGTGCAAATTTTAGGACTAAAAATAATATTGTGAGGTGTGAGGTATTCAGAATAGACTGAAAATGAGTGTAAATTATGGTTTTTGAGGTTAATAATACTTTGGGATCAAAATGACCCCCAAATTCTATGATTTAAGCTGTTTTTTAGTGTTTTTGGAAAAAAACACCCGAATCCAAAACACACCCGAATCCGACAAAAATAATTCGGTGAGGTTTTGCCAAAACGCGTTCGAACCCAAAACACGGCCGCGGAACCGAACCCAAAACCAAAACACAAAACCCGAAAAATTTCAGGCGCTCATCTCTAGTATTTTGGTAAGTGACAGCAGTCAGAGTGTGGAAACGCTGTCACGCAGTGTCTCTCATGAGCCAGAGCATACAATGTTTTAAAAAACAAACAAACCAGTCAGATAATATTCACAATGCAATGCTATTTCAAAGTAATGCAGCATATTTTTATTAAAGTGCATAGTGAATATTATCTGTGTTTTTTTTATAATATTTAAAAAAACATTCAATATGCAATGTTATAAAAATATACTGCACTACTGCTGAGGATATGCTATAACACTATCTGCATTTTCAATAGAACGTCTCTACCTGATAGCAGTGACATTAGTGGTTTTTATTAATATTGTTGAATTGTCGGCATGTTATTTTAGAATTAAATAACATTCTGCCAGCAATTCAACAATATTAATAACAAATACTAATTTCACTGGTAGAGGACTTCTATTCAAAGTGCAGATAATATATTATGGTCCACTTTGCTCAGCAGTAGTGCAGTGTACTGTATGTATAGTAACTAGAAATGTGCACTTGAAATTTTTCTGGTTTTGTGTTTTGGTTTTGGGTTCGGTTCCGCGGCCGTGTTTTGGGTTCGACCGCGTTTTGGCAAAACCTCACCGAATTTTTTTTGTCGGTGTGTTTTGGATTCGGGTGTTTTTTTCAAAAAACACTAAAAAACAGCTTAAATCATAGAATTTGGGGGTCATTTTGATCCCAAAGTATTATTAACCTCAAAAACCATAATTTCCACTCATTTTCAGTCTATTCTGAATACCTCACACCTCACAATATTATTTTTAGTCCTAAAATTTGCACCGAGGTCACTGGATGACTAAGCTAAGCGACCCTAGTGGCCGACACAAACACCTGGCCCATCTAGGAGTGGCACTGCAGTGTCACGCAGGATGGCCCTTCCAAAAAACACTCCCCAAACAGCACATGATGCAAAGAAAAAAAGAGGCGCAATGAGGTAGCTGTGTGAGTAAGCTAAGCGACCCTAGTGGCCGACACAAACACCTGGCCCATCTAGGAGTGGCACTGCAGTGTCACGCAGGATGGCCCTTCCAAAAAACACTCCCCAAACAGCACATGACGCAAAGAAAAAAAGAGGCGCAATGAGGTAGCTGTGTGAGTAAGATAAGCGACCCTAGTGGCCGACACAAACACCTGGCCCATCTAGGAGTGTCACTGCAGTGTCACGCAGGATGGCCCTTCCAAAAAACACTCCCCAAACAGCACATGACGCAAAGAAAAAAAGAGGCGCAATGAGGTAGCTGTGTGAGTAAGCTAAGCGACCCTAGTGGCCGACACAAACACCTGGCCCATCTAGGAGTGGCACTGCAGTGTCACGCAGGATGGCCCTTCCAAAAAACACTCCCCAAACAGCACATGACGCAAAGAAAAAAAGAGGCGCAATGAGGTAGCTGTGTGAGTAAGATAAGCGACCCTAGTGGCCGACACAAACACCTGGCCCATCTAGGAGTGGCACTGCAGTGTCACGCAGGATGGCCCTTCCAAAAAACACTCCCCAAACAGCACATGATGCAAAGAAAAAAAGAGGCGCAATGAGGTAGCTGTGTGAGTAAGCTAAGCGACCCTAGTGGCCGACACAAACACCTGGCCCATCTAGGAGTGGCACTGCAGTGTCACGCAGGATGGCCCTTCCAAAAAACACTCCCCAAACAGCACATGACGCAAAGAAAAAAAGAGGCGCAATGAGGTAGCTGTGTGAGTAAGCTAAGCGACCCTAGTGGCCGACACAAACACCTGGCCCATCTAGGAGTGGCACTGCAGTGTCACGCAGGATGGCCCTTCCAAAAAACACTCCCCAAACAGCACATGACGCAAAGAAAAAAAGAGGCGCAATGAGGTAGCTGTGTGAGTAAGCTAAGCGACCCTAGTGGCCGACACAAACACCTGGCCCATCTAGGAGTGGCACTGCAGTGTCACGCAGGATGGCCCTTCCAAAAAACACTCCCCAAACAGCACATGACGCAAAGAAAAAAAGAGGCGCAATGAGGTAGCTGTGTGAGTAAGCTAAGCGACCCTAGTGGCCGACACAAACACCTTGCCCATCTAGGAGTGGCACTGCAGTGTCACGCAGGATGGCCCTTCCAAAAAACACTCCCCAAACAGCACATGACGCAAAGAAAAAAAGAGGCGCAATGAGGTAGCTGTGTGAGTAAGCTAAGCGACCCTAGTGGCCGACACAAACACCTAGCCCATCTAGGCGTGGCACTGCAGTGTCACGCAGGATGGCCCTTCCAAAAAACACTCCCCAAACAGCACATGACGCAAAGAAATAAAGAGGCGCAATGAGGTAGCTGTGTGAGTAAGATAAGCGACCCAAGTGGCCGACACAAACACCTGGCCCATCTAGGAGTGGCACTGCAGTGTCACGCAGGATGGCCCTTCCAAAAAACACTCCCCAAACAGCACATGACGCAAAGAAAAAAAGAGGCGCAATGAGGTAGCTGTGTGAGTAAGCTAAGCGACCCTAGTGGCCGACACAAACACCTGGCCCATCTAGGAGTGGCACTGCAGTGTCACGCAGGATGGCCCTTCCAAAAAACACTCCCCAAACAGCACATGACGCAAAGAAAAAAAGAGGCGCAATGAGGTAGCTGTGTGAGTAAGCTAAGCGACCCTAGTGGCCGACACAAACACCTGGCCCATCTAGGAGTGGCACTGCAGTGTCACGCAGGATGGCCCTTCCAAAAAACACTCCCCAAACAGCACATGACGCAAAGAAAAAAAAAGGCGCAATGAGGTAGCTGTGTGAGTAAGATAAGCGACCCTAGTGGCCGACACAAACACCTGGCCCATCTAGGAGTGGCACTGCAGTGTCACGCAGGATGGCCCTTCCAAAAAACACTCCCCAAACAGCACATGACGCAAAGAAAAAAAGAGGCGCAATGAGGTAGCTGTGTGAGTAAGCTAAGCGACCCTAGTGGCCGACACAAACACCTGGCCCATGTAGGAGTGGCACTGCAGTGTCACGCAGGATGGCCCTTCCAAAAAACACTCCCCAAACAGCACATGACGCAAAGAAAAAAAGAGGCGCAATGAGGTAGCTGTGTGAGTAAGATAAGCGACCCTAGTGGCCGACACAAACACCTGGCCCATCTAGGAGTGGCACTGCAGTGTCACGCAGGATGGCCCTTCCAAAAAACACTCCCCAAACAGCACATGATGCAAAGAAAAAAAGAGGCGCAATGAGGTAGCTGTGTGAGTAAGCTAAGCGACCCTAGTGGCCGACACAAACACCTGGCCCATCTAGGAGTGGCACTGCAGTGTCACGCAGGATGGCCCTTCCAAAAAACACTCACCAAACAGCACATGACGCAAAGAAAAAAAGAGGCGCAATGAGGTAGCTGTGTGAGTAAGCTAAGCGACCCTAGTGGCCGACACAAACACCTGGCCCATCTAGGAGTGGCACTGCAGTGTCACGCAGGATGGCCCTTCCAAAAAACACTCCCCAAACAGCACATGACGCAAAGAAAAAAAGAGGCGCAATGAGGTAGCTGTGTGAGTAAGCTAAGCGACCCTAGTGGCCGACACAAACACCTGGCCCATCTAGGAGTGGCACTGCAGTGTCACGCAGGATGGCCCTTCCAAAAAACACTCCCCAAACAGCACATGACGCAAAGAAAAAAAGAGGCGCAATGAGGTAGCTGTGTGAGTAAGCTAAGCGACCCTAGTGGCCGACACAAACACCTGGCCCATCTAGGAGTGGCACTGCAGTGTCACGCAGGATGGCCCTTCCAAAAAACACTCCCCAAACAGCACATGACGCAAAGAAAAAAAGAGGCGCAATGAGGTAGCTGTGTGAGTAAGCTAAGCGACCCTAGTGGCCGACACAAACACCTTGCCCATCTAGGAGTGGCACTGCAGTGTCACGCAGGATGGCCCTTCCAAAAAACACTCCCCAAACAGCACATGACGCAAAGAAAAAAAGAGGCGCAATGAGGTAGCTGTGTGAGTAAGCTAAGCGACCCTAGTGGCCGACACAAACACCTGGCCCATCTAGGCGTGGCACTGCAGTGTCACGCAGGATGGCCCTTCCAAAAAACACTCCCCAAACAGCACATGACGCAAAGAAAAAAAGAGGCGCAATGAGGTAGCTGTGTGAGTAAGATAAGCGACCCTAGTGGCCGACACAAACACCTGGCCCATCTAGGAGTGGCACTGCAGTGTCATGCAGGATGGCCCTTCCAAAAAACACTCCCCAAACAGCACATGACGCAAAGAAAAATTAAAGAAAAAAGAGGTGCAAGATGGAATTGTCCTTGGGCCCTCCCACCCACCCTTATGTTGTATAAACAGGACATGCACACTTTAACCAACCCATAATTTCAGTGACAGGGTCTGCCACACGACTGTGACTGAAATGACGGGTTGGTTTGGACCCCCACTAAAAAAGAAGCAATTAATCTCTCCTTGCACAAACTGGCTCTACAGAGGCAAGATGTCCACCTCATCATCATCCTCCGATATATCACCGTGTACATCCCCCTCCTCACAGATTATCAATTCGTCCCCACTGGAATCCACCATCTCAGCTCCCTGTGTACTTTGTGGAGGCAATTGCTGCTGGTCAATGTCTCCACGGAGGAATTGATTATAATTCATTTTAATGAACATCATCTTCTCCACATTTTCTGGAAGTAACCTCGTACGCCGATTGCTGACAAGGTGAGCGGCGGCACTAAACACTCTTTCGGAGTACACACTTGTGGGAGGGCAACTTAGGTAGAATAAAGCCAGTTTGTGCAAGGGCCTCCAAATTGCCTCTTTTTCCTGCCAGTATAAGTACGGACTGTCTGACGTGCCTACTTGGATGCGGTCACTCATATAATCCTCCACCATTCTTTCAATGGGGAGAGAATCATATGCAGTGACTGTAGACGACATGTCCGTAATCGTTGTCAGGTCCTTCAGTCCGGACCAGATGTCAGCATCAGCAGTCGCTCCAGACTGCCCTGCATCACCGCCAGCGGGTGGGCTCGGAATTCTGAGCCTTTTCCTCGCACCCCCAGTTGCGGGAGAATGTGAAGGAGGAGATGTTGACAGGTCGCGTTCCGCTTGACTTGACAATTTTCTCACCAGCAGGTCTTTGAACCCCAGCAGACTTGTGTCTGCCGGAAAGAGAGATCCAAGGTAGGTTTTAAATCTAGGATCGAGCACGGTGGCCAAAATGTAGTGATCTGATTTCAACAGATTGACCACCCGTGAATCCTTGTTAAGCGAATTAAGGGCTCCATCCACAAGTCCCACATGCCTAGCGGAATCGCTCCGTGTTAGCTCCTCCTTCAATGTCTCCAGCTTCTTCTGCAAAAGCCTAATGAGGGGAATGACCTGACTCAGGCTGGCAGTGTCTGAACTGACTTCACGTGTGGCAAGTTCAAAGGGCAGCAGAACCTTGCACAAAGTTGAAATCATTCTCCACTGCGCTTGAGACAGGTGCATTCCACCTCCTATATTGTGCTGAATTGTATAGGCTTGAATGGCCTTTTGCTGCTCCTCCAACCTCTGAAGCATATATAGGGTTGAATTCCACCTCGTTACCACTTCTTGCTTCAGATGATGGCAGGGCAGGTTCAGGCGTTTTTGGTGTTGCTCCAGTCTTCTGTACGTGGTGCCTGTACGCCGAAAGTGTCCCGCAATTCTTCTGGCCACCGACAGCATCTCTTGCATGCCCCTGTCGTTTTTTAAAAAATTCTGCACCACCAAATTCAAGGTATGTGCAAAACATGGGACGTGCTGGAATTTGCCCATATTTAATGCACACACAATATTGCTGGCGTTGTCCGATGCCACAAATCCACAGGAGAGTCCAATTGGGGTAAGCCATTCCGCGATGATCTTCCTCAGTTGCCGTAAGAGGTTTTCAGCTGTGTGCGTATTCTGGAAACCGGTGATACAAAGCGTAGCCTGCCTAGGAAAGAGTTGGCGTTTGCGAGATGCTGCTACTGGTGCCGCCGCTGCTGTTCTTGCGGCGGGAGTCCATACATCTACCCAGTGGGCTGTCACAGTCATATAGTCCTGACCCTGCCCTGCTCCACTTGTCCACATGTCCGTGGTTAAGTGGACATTGGGTACAACTGCATTTTTTAGGACACTGGTGAGTCTTTTTCTGATGTCCGTGTACATTCTCGGTATCGCCTGCCTAGAGAAGTGGAACCTAGATGGTATTTGGTAACGGGGGCACACTACCTCAAGAAATTGTCTAGTTTCCTGTGAACTAACGGCGGATACTGGACGCACGTCTAACACCAACATAGTTGTCAAGGCCTCAGTTATCCGCTTTGCAACAGGATGACTGCTGTGATATTTCATCTTCCTCGCAAAGGACTGTTGGACAGTCAATTGCTTGGTGGAAGTAGTAAAAGTGGGCTTACGACTTCCACTCTGGGATGACCATCGACTCCCAGCAGCAACAACAGCAGCGCCAGCAGCAGTAGGCGTTACACGCAAGGATGCATCGGAGGAATCCCAGGCAGGAGAGGACTCGTCAGAATTGCCAGTGACATGGCCTGCAGGACTATTGGCATTCCTGGGGAAGGAGGAAATTGACACTGAGGGAGTTGGTGGGGTGGTTTGCGTGAGCTTGGTTACAAGAGGAAGGGATTTACTGGTCAGTGGACTGCTTCCGCTGTCGCCCAAAGTTTTTGAACTTGTCACTGACTTATTATGAATGCGCTGCAGGTGACGTATAAGGGAGGATGTTCCGAGGTGGTTAACGTCCTTACCCCTACTTATTACAGCTTGACAAAGGCAACACACGGCTTGACAAATGTTGTCCGCATTTCTGTTGAAATACTTCCACACCGAAGAGCTGATTTTTTTGGTATTTTCACCAGGCATGTCAACGGCCATATTCCTCCCACGGACAACAGGTGTCTCCCCGGGTGCCTGACTTAAACAAACCACCTCACCATCAGAATCCTCCTGGTCAATTTCCTCCCCAGCGCCAGCAACACCCATATCCTCCTCATCCTGGTGTACTTCAACACTGACATCTTCAATCTGACTATCAGGAACTGGACTGCGGGTGCTCCTTCCAGCACTTGCAGGGGGCGTGCAAATGGTGGAAGGCGCATGCTCTTCACGTCCAGTGTTGGGAAGGTCAGGCATCGCAAACGACACAATTGGACTCTCCTTGTGGATTTGTGATTTCGAAGAACGCACAGTTCTTTGCTGTGCTTTTGCCAGCTTGAGTCTTTTCATTTTTCTAGCGAGAGGCTGAGTGCTTCCATCCTCATGTGAAGCTGAACCACTAGCCATGAACATAGGCCAGGGCCTCAGCCGTTCCTTGCCACTCCGTGTGGTAAATGGCATATTGGCAAGTTTACGCTTCTCCTCCGACAATTTTATTTTAGATTTTTGAGTCCTTTTTTTACTGATATTTGGTGTTTTTGATTTTACATGCTCTGTACTATGACATTGGGCATCGGCCTTGGCAGACGACGTTGCTGGCATTTCATCGTCTCGGCCATGACTAGTGGCAGCAGCTTCAGCACGAGGTGGAAGTCGATCTTGATCTTTCCCTAATTTTGGAACCTCAACATTTTTGTTCTCCATATTTTAATAGGCACAACTAAAAGGCACCTCAGGTAAACAATGGAGATGGATGGATACTAGTATACTTATGGATGGACGAGCGACTGCCGACACAGAGGTAGCTACAGCCGTGGACTACCGTACTGTGTCTGCTGCTAATATAGACTGGATGATAATGAGATAAAATTAAAATATATATATATATATATCACACTAGTACTGCTGTCACAACTGAGGGCCTGAGCTGACGGGAGGCAGCCTCAGTTGTAGGGGCTGAGATGTACCGGAACCTGGGAGGTTGTATCAGACCCCTGGACATGTAAGTAACATGTATAATAACTGCCCGAAGGCGTGACCACGACAACTTGGATAAAAGTCAATGATGTTTATTATGACAACTCCGCAACACAGCAGCAATAAAAGAAAACGTAAAAGTCAGCAAAGAATAAATACAGTTCCTGGGTACTACAGGATGGCAGGAGCCACAGGGCACTGGTAGTGTGAGATAGTTCTTATGATCTTCTAGATGGAAAGTCCTTACCAGGCCCGACTGTAGCAATGGAGATAACCCAGGATTGTGCCAGCTGGTGTTCCAGGAAAAGCTGGGTTGCTGAAGATAAAACAGCTGCTGTGGATACTGGCTGGAACCAGACTGTTGTTAGTACGGAGTGGATACTGGCTGGAACCAGTTAAATAATAAATGAACTTGGGAGCGATGAAATATGAACTGAAATGTAGAACTTGAGAGCGGAGAAATAATAATACCGGTGGAGAGTGGTAAAGTGTAGAAAGGACACCGGCCCTTTAAGAGAAGCTGTACTCTGCAGGAAGCTGAGCTGGAAGCAGGTAATGCTGTAGCTGGAAACAGATGAATCCACAATGGGTTGGAGAGTCAGGCTACACCGCAGGTGGAATGCTGGTGCGGGTCTCTATGGTGGAAGTCTTGAGACAGGAGCTGGAACCTGGAAGACAATCACAGGAGAGAGACAAACAGGAACTAGGTTTGACAACCAAAGCACTGACGCCTTCCTTGCTCAGGCACAGTGTATTTATACCTGCAGCAAGGAAGGGATTGGCTAGGCAATTATGCAGATTATCAATACTGAGAACAGATTGGTGGAAATGATCAGCTGACAGAATCCAAGATGGCTGCGCCCATGCAGACACTTGGAGGGAAGTTTGGTTTGTAATCCATGTGGTAATGAAAACAGTAATGGCGGCGCCGGCCACCGGAGACAGGAGGCGCCAGGCTGACAGATGCACATCCAACCACGCGGACACAGCGGAGGCCGCGGCTGACGTAATCGCCACTCAGACACTCTGCATGCAGAAGTTCAGGGACGGCGGCGGAGGCCGCGGGAGACGCCATGCCAGGTGTAATATGGCGTTTACTGTGACAGCGTCCCAGAGTGACAGGAGAGGATACAGGAATGTACACATCAGGATAACAGATGGGATCCGGTCCTGGAGCGCTGAGCCAGCCTTAGGAGGCATCTGATGGGTAAGAAATGGCGTCCAGATACCCGGATCGTGACAGCACCCCCCCCTTTAGGAGTGGCCCCAGGACACTTCTTTGGCTTTTGAGGAAACTTGGAATGGAATCTCCGGACCAAGGCAGGAGCATGGACATCAGAAGCATTGGTCCATGAACGTTCCTCAGGACCATAACCCTTCCAGTCAATAAGATATTGTAGTTGACCGTAACGGTGACGTGAGTCCAGGATCTTGGCCACTTCATACTCAACGCCTCGTTGAGTTTGGACTTTCGGAGTTGGAGGAAGTGAGGAATGAAACCGATTCAAGATCAGCGGTTTCAACAGGGAAACATGGAATGTCCTGGGTATTTTTAAGAAGGGAGGCAACTGGAGTCTGTAAGCAACAGGATTGATGACTTGTTCAATCTTGAAAGGACCGATATAGCGAGGTGCAAACTTCATACTGGGAACTCTTAACCTCAAATTCTTCGTGGATAACCATACCCGATCACCCACCTTGAGAGCAGGAACTGCTCGACGCTTCTTATCCGCAAACTTCTTGTACCTGAACGATGCCTTGAGCAGAGCTGATCGTACGCTCTTCCAGATATTGGCAAACTGATGCA